>NC_090397.1:10319319-10630699 GCF_036365525.1 Heterodontus francisci | reverse complement strand
TTTAGTCCTGGCAGCTGCTACAGTCGCAGGCTGTGACGTTTTCGTGGCACATGCTGTATCTGCGCATGTGCCAAAAACAGCGCCACCTACCGATCGCGTTGTCAACAATTGCGGTCATAATTCTTGCCCTGCGGTATATACCTGTCCCTGCCCATCGCTAAGGTAAACCTAACCGAATTGTGATCACTATCACCAAAGTGCTCACCTACATCTAAATCTAACACCTGGCCGGGTTCATTACCCAGTACCTAATCCAATGTGGCATCGCCCCTGGTTGGCCTGTCTACATACTGTGTCAGAAAACCCGCCTGCACACACTGGACAAAAACTGACCCATCTAAAGTACTCGAACTATAGTATTTCCAGTCAATATTTGGAAAGTTAAAGTCCCCCATAACAACTACCCTGTTACTCTCGCCCCTGTCGAGAATCATCTTCGCTATCCTTTCCTCTACATCTCTGGAACTATTCGGAGGTCTATAGAAGACTCCCAACAGGGTGACCTCTCCTCTCCTGTTTCTAACCTCGGCCCATACTACCTCAGTAGACGAGTCCTCAAAACGTCCTTTCTGCCGCTGTTATACTCTCCTTGATTAACAATGCCACACCCCCCCCCCCTCTTTTACCATCTTCTCTGTTCTTACTGAAACATCTAAATCCCGGAACCTGCAACATCCATTCCTGCCCCTGCTCTACCCATGTCTCCGAAATGGCCACTACATCGAGATCCCAGGTACCAACCCATGCTGCAAGCTCACCCACCTTATTCCGGATGCTCCTGGCGTTGAAGTAGACACACTTTAAACCAGGTTCTTGCTTGCCAGTGCCCTCTTGCGTCCTTGTAACCTTATCCCTGACCTCACTACTTTCAACATCCTGTACACTGGCACTACAATTTAGGTTCCCATTCCCCTGCTGAATTAGTTTAAACCCCCCCGAAGAGCACTAGCAAATCTGCCCCCCAGGATATTGGTACCCCTCTGGTTCAGGTGAAGACTATCCTGTTTGTAGAGGTCCCACCTACCCCAGAAAGAGCCCCAATTATCCAGTATGTAGTGTGCCTAATCGGTAAATGAGGTATTACTTAATATTATAAATATTAATAACTGGAAAACATTATGAACTTTGCTTCTAATTTCCACCCTTATCTCACCTTTACATGGTCCATCTCCGACACTTCCCTTCCCTTCCTCGACTTCCCTGTCTCCATTTCTGGGGATAGGCTGTCTACTAATATTCATTATAAGCCCAGTGTAATACCTGCCCATTTACCTCCTGTCTCCTCACTATCCAAGGCCCAAACACTCCTTTCAGGTGAAGCAGTGATTTACTTGTACTTCTTTCAATTTAGTATACTGTATTCGCTGCTCCTCTACATTGGGGAGACTAAACACAGACTGGGTGACCGCTTTGCGGAACACCTTCGCTCAGTCCGAAAGCATGACCCCGAGCTTCCGGTTGCTGGCCATTTCAACACTCCCCCTGCTCTCATGCTCACATCTCTGTCCTGGGATTGTTGCAGTGTTCCAGTGAACATCAATGCAAGCTCGAGGAACAGCATCTCATTTACCGATTAGAAATGTTAACTCTCCTTCTCTCTCCACAGATGCTGCCAGACCTGCTGAGTATTTCCAGCATTTCTTGTTTGTGTTTCAGATTTCCAGCATCTGCAGTATTTTGCTTTTATTTTAATTAACAATCTTGTTGTGCGGGGTCCCTTGGGGAGGAGCGACCATAGCATGATAGAATTCTTCATTAAGATGGAGCGTGAAATAGTTGAATCCGAAACTAAGGTCCTGAATCTAAATAAAGGGAACTATGAAGGTATGCGGCGCAATTTGGCTAAGGTGGATTGGGGAACTTTACTAAAAGGGTTGACAGTGGATAAGCAATGGGTAGTATTTAAAGAACGTGTGCATGAACTCACAACAATTATTCATTCCTGTCTGGCGCAAAAATAAAACCAGAAAGGTGGCTCAACCGTGGCTTACAAAAGAAATTAGAGATAGTATTAGATCCAAAGAGGAAGCATATAAAATTGCCAGAAAAAGCAGCAAGTCTGAGGATTGGGAGCAGTTTAGAATTCAGCAAAGGAGGCCAAAGAGGTTGATTAAGTGGGGGAAAATAGAGTTTACGAGTAAACTTGCGGGGAACATGCTTGATTGGCACCCCATCTACAAACATTAACTCCCTTCACCACTGATGCACAGTGGCAGCAGTGTGTACCATCTACAAGATGCACTGCAGCAATGTACCCAGGCTCCTTAGACAGCACCTTCCAAACCCGCGACCTCTGCCAACTACAAGGACAAGGGCAGCAAATGCATGGGAACACCACCACCTGCAAGTTCCCCTCCAAGTCACACACCATCCTGACTTGGAACTATATCGCCGTTCCTTCACTGTCGCTGGGTCAAAATCCTGGAACTCCCTTGTTAACAGCACTGTGGGTGTACCTACCTCACATGGACTGCAGCGGTTCAAGAAGGCAGCTCACCACCACCTTCTCAAGGGCAATTAGGGATGGGCAATAAATGCTGGCATAGCCAGCGACGCCCACATCCCTGAATGAATATAAAAAAAACTGACTGTAAAAGCTTCTATAAATATGTGAAGAGAAAAAGATTAGTGAAGACAAATGTAGGTCCCTTACAGTCAGAAACTACAAATTATAATGGGAAAAAAAGAAATGGCAGAACAATTAAACCCATACTTTGGTTCAGTCTTCACAAACGAAGACACAAATAACCTCCCAGAAATGTTAGGGAACCAAGGGTTTAATGAGAGGGAGGAATTGAAGGAAATCAATATTAGTAAAAAAAAATAGTGTTTGGAAAAGTAATGGGGTTAAAGGCTGACAAATCCCCAGGGCCTGATAATCTACATCCCAGAGTACTAAAGGAAGTGGCCCTGGAAATAGTGGATGCATTGGTGGTCATCTTCCAAAATTCTGTAGACTCTGGAGCAGTTCCTACAGATTCGAAGGTGGCAAATGTAACCCCACTATTTAAAAAAGGAGGGAGAGAAAAAACAGGGAACTACAGACCAGTTAGCCTTACATCGGTAGTGAGGAAAATGCTAGAATCTATTATAAAAGATGTGATAGCAGAACACCTGGAAAGCATAAACGGGATTGGGCAAAGTCAGCATGGGTTTATGAAAAGGAAATCATGCTTAAGAAATCTACTGGAGTTTTTTGAGGATGTAACTAGTAGAATAGATAAAGGAGAACCAGTGGATGTGGTGTATTTGGATTTATACTGATATACTGATCATAACTCCCTAATCTTTGTGGAAAAATTTAAAAACCGGTGTGCCAGACCAATCCAATGGAGTTTACTATTGCAACCTTATCACTTAAAGATTATCCATATTGCGGGAAAAAATAATATAATTGCAGATGCTTTGTCTAGAATCTAACTTTGCTTTGAGTTACCTGAGTGCAACGATGGTACAAGGCCAAACTGTATTAGCCACAGGTAAAGAGTGAATGAGAATGAGTCTGTAAATGTGTTGTAATATTTTTCATCTTCTGTTTTTTTTCACTCTTTGTAATGAAATGCATTTCAAAATGGCGTTTCATTCCTCCAAGGATGAAGGTATTACAAAACTGCTTCCATTTTTACTATTTTATATTTTTGAAGACTTGTGTTAAAACTGAAAAGATTCCATGGATGTGTTTTTTTTTAACCAAGTTCACTGAAAGGACACTTGAGATATTGTTTGAAAACAACCTGTGCTGGAAATCATGGGCTGAATTTTACTGACCCCCCCCCGGTGTCAGGGGTTGTGAATTAATGAAGTGTTTGGTCATTGCGGGTGTGGGAGACGGGCGTCAGTCTTCCATTAAACTTATAACTGTAAATGTTCCCTCCATTTCAGTTTAAATATTCAAATTGCCTGTAAGGGATTGAAGCCCTTTAAAAATGGCACCTGCGCGGTAGCACCGGATGCTGTTGCCAGGAATGGTGTGCCCGCCTCCTCTAAGTCATCGGGGGTGGCGGTCCGCCTCCTCCATGTTAATGAGCTGCTGTGCGAAATATTGTGGGGGCTCCACAGCGCAGGACTTGCGTGTGTGCCGCGCACTTTTTGAAGCTTGCAGCCTTATCTGCTTTAAGCTCAACAAACAACAAAAACCATGGTGATCTGGGGAAGATGTTTACAAAGAAGCCACATGTCAAGGTTTATGGAGACCATTTGTGGTTTCGCTTCTGAGATATTGGGCTAGATTTTACAGCCCCCCCCACCCCCTCCCCAACATTGGCATTTCGTGGCGGGGTGGGGGAGGGGCCAGAAAATGCCTCCGACAGAGGCCCACCACAGGCCTTAAAGCCGGGAAGGCCCAGCCCGATATTGCTGGCGGAGGTGAAGCCTCATGGCGACACCCTCCCCTAGCCACTCGGCAACGGAACCAAAATCTGCATATTTTAAAAAATGCAAATAAATGAATTAATTACTTACCCACACCCACCATCCGTCCCGCTCCGATATTGGTGCCGGTGGCTGGCACTCCCACGCTTTCGGATACCCATCCAGGAAACTGAGATGGGACGCTGGTGGGGAGGGGGCAGCAGATAAGTTTTTCAGTGCGGGGGGAGGGGGGGAGCGGCATCAGAGTGATTTGATTGATGTAGGGGATGTTGGGAAGGGGGTAAAGATTAAAGTTTGTGAACTTTGGGGGAGGAAAGGTCAGGTGCACCAGGTAAATGTTTTGGATGGGGTGGGGGAGGGCAGGTACTTAATTCTGTGGCTATTGGGGGGAGGTGGTGGAGGGTCAGGATCAGGTTATTTCATTTTTAAAAAACAATGTCCCTTTAAATTTTAAATTGCAATGTAGGGCTTGAAACTCTTTAAAAATGGCATCGGCGCCTGTGCAGTGGGGCCTGATACCATTGATGGGGACAGACCACACGCCCCCTCCATGTCATATGGGGGGTTGGGATGGGGGGGGGGTGGAATGTCCGTCCAGCTATTAAAATGAGCCACTGCACTGAATATCACGGCGGCTGCGTGACGTGCGGTCCACCCACCGCCGATATCAGCAGTGAACTTATAAAATCCAGCCCATTGTTTTGGTTCAGTTGGGGTGTGAACTGTTTTGAAGACAGTTGGTGTTTTGCCTGCCAAGGGGAAAGAAAGCACCCAGCTCACCTCTTTTCCTTCCTCTTTGAAGAAACCCTGCAAAGATCCAGTGTGGGAGAGCTAAAATCCACGGTGCTGCATCTCTCCTGAGAGGCTGGAAAAACCTACCAGAATAATTCTCAATGCCGCCTGAAAAGAACTGCTTTGGAAATAATCCCAGTGACTCGTCTCTGTATACCCAGGGGCCAGACCAAAAGGGACTACTGACTTTATTCCATATCTTCTCTTTTTTTCTTCAAGAATTAGTAAGTATTTGGCCAAAGTATTCTTTTTTTTTTACTTTTTGTTTGTAACAGACCTCTGCAGGGACAACTTTTGTATTTTTTTCAGAGTGGGGAATTTAAAAAGGGAACTTTCATATTTAAATCTGTGTGTTAATGCTTTGCTTCGTTACTGGATAAGTCTTGTTTGATAATAAACTGATAATTTTGTTGTTTAGTGAAGAAAACTGGTTGGTGTATTTTATTCTGGGATAAAGAGGATATGATTGACCGAATCGGTAACTGGGTAAACATGTTTAAAATATATGTTGTGACCTGCGGAGAAGTGGGACTAGAAAATACAGTGCATTCCTTTCGCCTCGGTCCTAACAAATATAAGAAAGCTGAAATAAAAATACCTGGACATTTGAAATAAATGCAAGAAACAAGTAGAAAATAAAAGCAATCAAAATTTTAAAAATCTGAATGTTTGAAATAAAATCTAGAATAAATCTGAAATAAAAAATACAAGAAATTATCAATAAAAATTAGAGATCTGGAATGCAAATATATAAATTTGAACTAAAATAAATCTGATAACACACAAGATATCCAAATAAAAAGTACAATAACTCAAATAAAAAAAAATGGAACTTCAAAACAAACAAATAGGAAATCAGAATTTTTTAAAAATCTGAAATAAATGCTGGAAATTTCAAATAAAAAAACGATCCAGCCATAAGAAGTCTGGAAAATTGAAAAAAGAATCTGAAAATTCTGAGATCAAATTCACTGGAAATTTAATAGAAACAGATACATACAAATTAGGAGCAGGAGTAGGCCAATCAGCCCCTCGAGCCTGCTCTGCCATGGCTGATCTGATTGTAACCTCAACTCCACATTCCCACCTACCCTCAATTACCTTACACCCCCTTGCCTATCGAGAATCTATCTACCTCTGCTTTAAAAATATTCAAAGATTCTGCTTCCACTGCCTTGTGAGGAAGAGAGTTCCAAAGACTCATGACCCTCTAAGAGAAAAAGTTTCTCCTCATCTCTGTCTTAAATGGGTGACCCCTTATTTTTAAACAGTGACCCCTAGTTCTAGATTCTACCACAGGACGAAACATCCTTTCCACATCCACCCTATCAAGATCCCTCAGAATCTTATATGTTTCAATCAAGTCACCTCTTACTCTTCTAAACTCCAGCGGATACAAACCTAGCCTGTCCAACCTTTCCTCATAAGACAACCTGCCCATTCCATGTATTAGTCTCGTAAACCTTCTCATCAGCTTCCACGCATTTATTACATCCTTCCTTAAATAAGGAGGCCAATACTGCACACAGTACTCCAGATGCGGTCTCACCAATGCCCTGTATAACTGAAGCATAACCTCCCTACTTTTGTATTCAATTCCCCTTGCAATAAATTATATTCTATTAGCTTTCCTAATACTTGCTGAACCTGCACACTAACCTTTTGCGATTCATGCACTAGTCACAAGACCCCTCTGTATCTCAGAGCTCTGCAATCTCTCACCATTTAGATAATATGCTTTTTAATTCTTCCTGCCAAAATGGACAATTTCACATTTTCCCACATTATACTCCATTTGTCAGATCTTTGTCCATTCACTTAACCAATCTATCCCTTTGCAGCCTCCTTATGTCTGCTTCACAACTTACTTTCCTACCTATCTTTGTGTCAAAGTTAGCAACCATACCTTCGGTCCCTTCATCCAAGTCATTTATATAAATTGTAAAACGTTGAGCACTGATCCCTGCAGCATACCACTTGTTACATCTTGCCAACCAGAAAATAACCCATTTATGCATGCTCTCTGTTTCTGTTAGCCAGCCAATCTTCTATCCATGCAATATGTTACCCCCTACACCATGAATTTTTATTTTCCGCAATAACCTTTGATGTGGCACCTTATCAGATGCCTTCTAGAAATCTAAGTACAGTACATCCACCAGTTCCCCTTTATCCATAGCACATGTTACTTCTTCAAAGAACTCTAATAAATTGGTTAAACATGATTTCCCTTTCACAAAACCACGTTGACTCTGCCTGATTACCTTGAATTTTTCTAAGCTCAGCATCCCTGGATATATAGTTTTCAGATGGGATAGCGAGGGGGATAAAAAAGGAGGAGGTGTAGTATTATTGGTTAAGGAATCAATAACAGCTGTGAGGAAGGATGATATGCTAAATGAATCATCAAATGAGGCCATATGTGTTGATCTCAAATAAAAAAGTGGCAGCCACACTACTAGGAGTGTACTATAGACCCCCCCCCCCCCCCCCCAAAATAGTGAGAGGGAGATAGAAGAACAAATATATAGGCAAATTTCTGAGTGCAGAAACAATAGGGCAATAATAGTTGGGGATTTCAACTACCCCAATATCAACTGGATACAAACAGTGTGAAGGGCACAGAGCGCACAAAATTCTTGAACTGCATTCAAGAGAACTTTTTTAGCCAGCACGTAATAAGCCCAACGAGAGGGGGCGCAATTCTAGATTTAGTCTTTGGAAATGAAGCTGGGCAAGTGGATGAAGTAACAGTGGGTGACCATTTTGGAGACAGTGACTAGCATAATCATGGAAAAGGATAAAGCTAAAATAGGAGTAAAAGTTCTAAATTGGGGGAAGGGCTAATTTTACGAAGCTGAGAGGTGATCTGGCGAAAGTAGACTGGATACAGCTACTTTCAGAGGCAAACCAGTGGGAGGCATTCAAAAGCAAGATTCTACGGGCACAGTGTAGACATCTCCCCACAAAGATAAAGGGTGCTACTGCCAAATCTAGAGCCCCCTGGTTATCTAGAAGCATACAAGGTAAGATAAAGCAGAAAAGAAAAGCTTACGACGGTCACAAAAAACTGAATACTTTAGAAAGCTTAGAGGAGCATAGAAAGTGCAGGGGTGAAGAAAAAAGAAAATTAGGAAATCAAAGAAAGGTCATGGAAAATTATTGACAGGTAAAATCAAGGAAAACCCAAAGATATTTTATCAGTGCATTAAGAGCAAGAGGATAACGAGGGAAAGGGTAGGGCCTATCAGAGATGTATAAGAGAACTTATGCGTGGATGCAGAAGATGTGGGCAGGGTTCTTAAGAGAGGGATGATGCAGACATTGTGGTAAAAGAGGAGGAGTGTGAAATATTAGATATGATAAGCAAAATGAGAGAGAAAGTATTAGAGGGTCTGACATCCTTGAAAGTGGATAAATCACCAGGGCCAGATGGATTGTATCCCAGGTTGTTAAAGAAAGCCAGGGAGGAAACAGCAGATGCTCTGAGGATCATCTTCAAATCCTCATTAGATACAGGCAAGGTACCAGAGGATTGGAGGTCTGCAAATATTATACCATTGTTTAAAAAGGGTGCGAGGGATAGGCCAAATAATTATAGGCTGGTCAGTCTGACCCCGATGGTGGGAAAATTATTAGAATCAATTCTGAGAGACAGGATAAACTGCCATTTAGAAGACACGGATTAATCAGGGATATTCAGCATGGATTTGTTAAGGGAAGGTCGTGTCTTACTAAATTGAATTTTTTGAGGAAGTAACAAGGAGGATTGATGAGGGTAGTGCAGTGGATGTGGTCTACATGGATTTTAGTAAGGCATTTGACAAGGTCCCACATGGCAGACTGGTCAGAAAAATAAAAGCTCATGGGATACAGGGGAATATGGCAAGTTTGATCCAAAATTGGCTCAGTGTTTTTGCGAATGGAAAGCAGTTTCCAGTGGCCTTCCACAGGGCTCAGTGTTGGGTCCCTTGCTGTTTGTGGTATATATTAATGATTTGGACTTAAATCTGGGAGGAATGATTGAGAAATTTGCAGATGACACATAAATTGGCCGTGTAGTTGATAATGAAGAGGATAGCTGTAGACTCCAGAATGATATCAATGGTTTGGTTGAGTGGCGGAAAAGTGGCAAATGGAATTCAATCTGGAGAAGTGTGAGGTAGTGCATTTGGGAAGGACAAACAAAGCGAGGAATACACAATAAACGGGAGGATATTGAGAGGGGTAGAAGAAGTGAGAGACCTTGGAGTGCATGTCCACAGGTCCCTGAAAGTGGTAGGGCAGGTAGATAAAGTGGTAAGGAAGGCATACGGAATGCTTTCCTTTACTGGCCGAGGTATAGAAGACAAAATGCTGGAATAAATCAAGAAATGCTGGAAATACTCAGCAGGTCTGGCAGCATCTGTGGAGAGCGAAAGAGATTTAACATTTCAGGTCAGTGACCCTTCATCAGAACTGTATAAAATGCTGGTTAGGCCACAGCTGGAGTATTGCGTACAGTTCTGGTTACCAAATTACAGGAAGGACATAATTGCTCTGGAGAGAGTATAAATGAGGTTTACGAGAATGTTGCCAGGGCTTGAAAGATGCAGCTATGAGGAAAGATTGGATCGGCTGGGGTTGTTTTCCTTCGAATAGAGGAGGCTAGGGGTGACTGAGGAGTGATCATAGCATGCTAGAATTGCAAATTAGTTTGAGGGCGAGAAACTGGAGTCTCGCACGAGAGTTCTGGAGTTAAACAAAGGTAATTACATAGGCATGAGGACAGATTTGGCCCTAGTGGACTGGGCAGGAAGACTAAAAGGTAGGACAGTTGATGAGCAGTGGCAGATGTTTAAGGAGATATTCAATTCCTTCCAACTAAAATATATTCCAGAGAGGAAGAAAGATTGTAAGAGGGGGAAAAAACATCCATGGCCAAGCAAGGAAGTTAAGAATAACATAAAGACAAAAACTAAGGCATACCATATTGCAAAGGCCAGTGGCAGGCTGGAAGATTGGGAAACTTTTACAGATCAACAAAGGGTTACTAAAAAAGTAATTAAAAGAGCAAAGGTAAATTATGAAAGAAAACTAGTGCAAAATATAAAAACGGATAGCAAAAGCTTATATAAATACATAAAAGGGAAGAGAGTAGTTAAAGTGAATGTTGGTCCCTTGGAGGATGTGACAGGGGAGTTAATAGAGGGGAACACAGAAATAGCGGAGACACTAAATCAGTATTTTGCCTCAGTTTTCACGGTGGAGGATACTAGTACCATCCCAATAGTAACAGGTAATGCAGAGGTTATAGAAAGGGAGGAACTTAGAACAATCATCATCACTAGGGAAAAAGTACTGAGCAAACTATTGGGATTGAAGGCAGACAAGTCCCCAGGGCCTGATGGCCTACATCCTAGGGTCTTAAAGGAAGTGGCAGTGAAGATAGTGGATCCATTGGTTATAATATTACAAAATTCCCTGGATGCGGGAAAGGTTCCAGTGGATTGGAAAAAAGGGAAGGAGGCAGAAAGTAGGAAACTATAGATTGGTTAGTTTAACATCTGTCGTTGGGAAATTGTTAGAATCCATTATTAAGGAAGTAATAACAGGACATTTAGAAAGTCAAAACGCAATCCATCAGAGTCAGCATGGTTTTATGAAGGGTAAATCGTGTTTGACTAATTTACTAGAGTTCTTCAAAGATGTAACAAGTAAAGTGGATAATGGGGATCCTGTAGATGTAGTATATCTGGATTTCCAGAAGGCATTTGATAAGGTGCCGCACAAAAGGTTAATACACAAGGTAAGATCACATGGGTTAGGGGCAATTTATTAGCTTGGATAGAGGATTGGCTAACCAACAGACAATAGAGAGTCAGGATAAATAGATCCTTTTCTTCCAAGATGTAACTAGTGGGGTGCCACAGGGTTCGGTCCTCAGGCCCCAACTATTTACAATCTATATTAATGACTTGGATACAGGGATAGAAGGTACTATAGCCAAATTTGCAAATGACACTAAAATAG
Organism: Heterodontus francisci; assembly: GCF_036365525.1. Lineage (NCBI taxonomy): Eukaryota > Metazoa > Chordata > Chondrichthyes > Heterodontiformes > Heterodontidae > Heterodontus > Heterodontus francisci. The sequence goes on along the minus strand of NC_090397.1, from coordinate 10,619,524 downwards.
GTGGAATAGTAAGTTGCAATAAAGAAATAAGAAATTTACAAATGGACATGGATTGGTTAGGTGAATGGGCCAAAATTTGGCAGATGGAGCTTAACGTGGATAAGTGTGAAGTTATCCATTTTGGTCGGAAGAATAGAAAGGCGAACTATTATCTAAATGGAGAGAAATTTCAGAGTGCTTCGGTGCAGAGGGATCTGGGTGTCCTCGTGTATGAGTCGCAGAAAACTAGTATGTAGGTGCAGCAGGTAATAAGGAAGGCAAATGGAATTTTTGGCATTTATTGCTGAAGGAATAGAATATAAAAGTAGGGAAGTGTTGCTGCAACTGTACAAGGCATTAGTGAGACCGCACCTGGAGTATTGCATACAGTTTTGGTCCCCTTACTTGAGGAGGGATGTAGTTGCACTGGAGGCAGTTCAGAGGAGGTTCACTAGATTGATTCCAGAGATGAGGGGTTTTTCTTATGAAGAAAGATTGAGCAGTTTTGGCCTTTACTCTCTAGAATTTAGAAGAATGAGAGGAGATCTAATTGAGGTATATAAGATGATTAAGGGGATTGACAAAGTAGACGTAGAGAGGATGTTTCCTCTGGTGGGGCAATCTAGAAAAAGAGATCATAGTTTTAGGATAAGGGGTAGCAGATTTAAAACAGAGATGAGGAGAAATTACTTCTCTCAAAGGGTCGTGAGTCTGTGGAATTCACTACCCCAGAGTGCGGTGGATGCCAGGACATTGAGTAAATTTAAGGAGATAGACAGATTTTTAATTAGTAATGGGTTGAAGGGTTATGGAGAACAGGCAAGAAAGTGGAGTTGAGGCCGAGATGAGATCAGCCATGATCGTATTGAAGGGGCTGAATTGCCTACTCCTGCTACTAGTTCTTATGTCCTTATGACTTAATTGGGGCGTTCAAAATTATTAGATAGAGTAGACAGTAAGGACCTTTTTTCCTAGTGGAGAAGTCACTTACCAGGGGGTACTGATTTAAGGTGATTGGTAGAAGGATTAATGGGGACATGAGGAAAAACCTTTTCACCCAGAGGGTGGTGCGTGTCTGGAATTCATTGCCCGGATCGGTGGTGGAGGCAGAAACTCTCAACTCATTTGAAAGGTACCTAGACATGCATCTGAAGTGCTGTAACCTGCAAGGCTACGGACCAGGTGCTGGAAGGTGGGATTAGATTGGGCAGCTAGATTTTTCAGCTAGCGCAGACCTGATGGGCTGAATGGCCTCCTTCTGTGCCGTAACTTTTCTATGGTTCTAAGTGTGCTGCTATAATGTCTTAAATAATAGCTTCCAACATTTTCCCTTTGACAGTTAGCAGGCTAACTGGCCTGTAGTTTCCTGCTTTCTGTCTCCCTTTTTGAATAAAGGAGTTACATTGGCTATTTTCCAGACTCACTGAAGCTGAAATAAAAATATCTGTACATCTGAAATAAATTTGGAAATTTGAACTAAAAATTGCAAGAAATCAATACAAGAAATTGAAATATAAAACATCTGAAATTTGAATTAAAATCTAGAATAAATCTCAAATAAAAATGCAAGGTATTTGAAATAAAAAATAGATGAAATCTGAAAAAGTGTAAGAAATTTGAAATATAAAATACAAGTAATGAAATATTTTTAAAAATCAGAAATAAAAATGTTGAAAATTTTATATAAAAGTTAAAGAACTGAAATACAATGCAAGAAATTTGATGAACATGAAAATCAGAAATATTTCTGGATATTTGAGATAAAAAAATAGAAGAAGGCAACTATGAATGGCGGAGATGCGAGGAAGGGTGGCCCCATGGTTTAATGATGCCTCCCTGCTCACTCTCCTCCAGGCTGCAAGGGAAAGGCAGGAGGTCCTTTTACCCAGCGATTTTTGATTTAGATTTGATTTAGAGATACAGCACTGAAACAGGCCCTTCGGCCCACCGAGTCTTTGCCGAACATCAACCACCCATTTATACTAATCCTACACTAATCCCATATTCCTACCACATCCTCACCTGTCCCTATATTCCCCTACCACCTACCTATACTAGGGGCAATTTATAATGGCCAATTTACCTACCAACCTGCAAGTATTTTGGCTGTGGGAGGAAACCGGAGCACCCGGAGGAAACCCACGCAGACACAGGGAGAACTTGCAAACTCCACACAGGCAGTACCCAGAATTGAACCCGGGTCGCTGGAGCTGTGAGGCTGCGGTGCTAACCACTGCGCCACTTGCGATGGCAAGAAGAGGTCCTCCCACCTGACCAAGCAAGCCTGGATGGAGATTGCAGAGGAGGTAAGCTGCAGTGGGGTCTCCGATGAGACTGGGTGCAATGCTGGAAGAGGGTGAACGATCACATGCGCTTGGCAAAGCTAAATGTCACTTTGCAGAATGGCTCCACTTGACCTGGGTGTCCCCATGGCACATGGGTGCCACTGCCATGTCAAAGACATGGGCAGTGAGGATTGATGCCACATGAGTGGCTGCATGTGCGAATCAACTCATTCTCGTTTGCACCTCAGAGCATGGCACAGACTCACAGGGTGAGTCTGTATACCAGACTAAGCTTCCCCCACCTGTTGTTGGTGCGTCCCTGTTGTGACACATGTCGTCTTGCTGTTAGGCAATGTTCAATATCTGCATCATTGCTCTACCAGGTGAAGAGGGCCCAAAATAGTCGTGAGGCATGCAGGACCGCTGGTGGGGTGCCAGACCCGAGGTCGCTCACCCAAGCCGAGGAAGAGGCGCTGGAGCTAGCTGGCAGCCAGGGAGCATGTACCGTTTCGGACGTGAAGTTGGGGTCCCGGGTGAACAGACTGCTTTTTGACAAACACAGTGATTCCTCATAACATTTCATATTTGAAGACTATGCTGTCATCATTGCAATGCTTGTACCATAAATCTTAAATGTATGTTCTATACATTGTATATTGCAGGGCGGCACTTCAGATCAACATTGGAGGCCCTGGAGAATTCCATTACCTCTGAGAAAGAGACAGCCTCAGAGAACGCAGTGTCCCATGACACTTCTGGACTTCCCACCAGCGCAGATACACTCACCTCAGTGGGAATCCATTTTGCTTTACAGTCTGGGTCACAAGCTTGCTCAATGAGCTCTTGCACCACACACCACAACAGCTGGCTGAGAAAGGCAACACCTCTGGCAGTCGGAGGACTGTGGGTATCCAGGCCCATGCTGAGCCCCAGGCTAATGATGAACCTCTGGTGTCGACAGCACAGGGCATGCTGGAGTTAAAGGGAGAGGTAAGGCAACATCTGGCTTAGTTGCCACAGGCCGTGCGCAGCCTTGAGCGGACGGTGGGGTGTCCATCCAGGCCATGACAGCTGCCATGTCCCAGACATATGAGTGCATGGCTTCCTCCATCATGAGGTTGGCGACCCTCATGGAGAGTCACATTCGAGCCTTGAGAGGGAGGAGGCGAGCCTTGAGAGGGAGGAGGCAAGCCTGCGCTGCACATCTGGGGTCCCCCCTCAGGGTGATTCCAATGTGGACATCAGCTCCTCAGCCCCTCCGCCGGTGAGTCAGCTCCAGCAGCCACGACGTCTGACGACAGCCCTGCACTGACGCAGGAGGCCCTCAAGCAGCCAGACCCCTCCAGGTTGCAGGCGCCCAGAGGACGACTGCCAATGTCATCCAAAGCTAGAGGGAGTCCTGATCAGCAACCTGCCACCAGTCAAGCTGCTGGCGCAGAAGTGGCACCACAATGGAGCAAACGTTTCAAAAAGACACCTTGACACAAATGGGTTTTCACGGATGACACGCCTATGTATTACTCGGTCAGTAAATGTACTTTTCTCACATGTGTATCCTTTTTCCTGCATGAATGACACATGCCACCATGTATCGATTATGTGTCCTTCCATTACATCATTGACCTGACGGAACTGCCAATATATGGAATAAGATCATTGCCATGCCAGTATGTGTGATGTGGCACTGCACGGATACAGTCACATGGGCAATGGCTCAGTCACCTGCTGCCAGTAATGGTGGAGAGACAGATGTCACAGATGCAGAAGTCTGCAGACGAGATGAAGGACGGTGATGTGTGTTGTGGGGAACATTCAGGGATTGTGGAAGCACTCAGTGATAAGGTTTTGTCATTCATCCCTTGTTCGCCGCTGGCCATGTATGCTCTGCATTGATGCTGTCCGTCCTCCCATGCGCAGCTGCTGCTGGAAGCCCTCTGTATCCTCATTGTCCGAGGATGTCTCCTGCTGCTGTCTCTCATCATCCTGCAAGGCCTTCCCCCTCTGCAATGCAATGTTGTGCAGAATCCAGCATAGAGCAACAATGCGCGCAACCCTTTCTGGTATGTACTGTAGGGCTCCACCTGATCTATCCAGGCAGTGAAAGCACATCTTCAGCAGGCTGATGGCCTGCTCGATGGTAGCTCGTGTCGAGCTGTGGCAGGCATTGTATCTCTCTTCTGCATCGCTGCTGGGGTTCCTCACTGGTGTCATGAGCCATGTCAGCAAGAAGTAGCCCTTGTCTCCAAGAATCCACCTTGGATCTGAGCTGGTGCAGTGAACAGTAGCGGCACCTGGGACTGGTGCAGGCTGAAGGAGCCATGGCAGCTGCCTAGAAAGTGGGCAAACACTTGCAGGATGCGCTTCCTATGGTGGCATACTTGCTGCACGTTGAGCTAGTAGAAGCCCTTTCTATTGAGATATGCAGTTGGTTGTTCCATGGGAGCCTTGATGGCCACATGCATGAAGTCAATGAGCTCTTGCACCAATGGGAATCCCGCAATGACCCCAAATCCAGTGACCCGCTCGGTCCGTCCTGAAGTGCACATCGTCACCGGCTCTCCTGTACAAGGCATTGGTGACCTCCCTGATACAGTGGTGCACTGTGGGCTGAATTTTATTCAGGCACTGCGCTCTGTGGCAGCGCCCTTTAAACTCAGCAGGGTGCCCGCATTTAGCGGCCGCCACAGAGCCCATGCGATATTACGTGTGAGAGCTCATTAGCATCACTGCACTCACCCTATATTACGTGGGGAGAGGCAGGGCAGTTAGCGCAGTGAGAGATATTTTGACAGCTGTGCAGCAGATGCTGAGGCCCTATTTAAAGCACCCCAGCAGCTGTTTCCTGACAGCTATCAAAGAAATACCTGAACTGCTGAAGAGTGGGGCGGCTGTCAATCTGGCAGCAAAGCTGAAAGTGCTGCAGAAATTCAGCAGGTCAGGCAGCATCTGTGGAGAGAGAAGCAAAATTAACTTGTCCAAGTTCACAGACCTGGAAGTTAACTCTGCTTCTCTCTACACAGATGCTGCCTGACTTGCTAAGCTTCCCCAGCACTTTCTGCTTTGTTGCCGCATACTTACCCTGCTGTGTCCCAGTGTCCTATGAAGTTGCGATCCTCTTCTTCCACTCAAGTGTAACATTCCTTCTTGTAGAGAAGGTACACAGTACCCCCCTTCATACCTGCAGAGCATTTCCTCCAGTAATCCCAGACCCCCTCCTTCCTCCCTTCTAGTATGCAGAGTGTTACAAACCAGGTGCGAAAGTTGTCTAGGGCTCTGTTACGATCTTCACCTGGTTTTATTGTAACAGGGTTTAATTTTAAACACACTGTGTTTTGATCTCCCCTTTTGTGAATCCTTGTTCACAACTTTCCAATTATAAGGCAAAAAAAATGAGCACAAACAGATTTTCTGTGGTTTAAAGCAGAAAGATGAAATTTATTGAACCTTAAACTTGAACTCTAACAGGGTTCATGCCTACGGATATATGACATGCCAATGCTAGCACGTACATGCAATATAAACATGCAGATAGGGACAGAAAAGAGCAGAGGAAAAGGTAAGTAGAACAGTTTGAGGCAATATCCTGTTACTGTTTCTTGAGCTTGCTGTAGTCCTTAATTGAAGATATGGTCTTGTGTTTTGTTGGAGCCCAGTAGTCTTCTTAAAACCTTGTTCACAAGGACACGATAAACACTTCCACATCTTCCTCATTGAATTTTGAAATTAGTTGGGCTAGTTTTAGCAATCTTGTACCCAGTCCTGAATTCTGATCCTCCATAATGACCATGTTTTCACTGGGGTTACTCTGTCGCCCCCTAGCTAACTCAAGCTGCTTCAGCTCTCGCTGTTCGGATTCTTTCTGGAATATTCTTTCTCTCGCTCTCTTTCCTTCTCCTGTCTTTCTTTCTCTCCTCTCTCTCTCTCTCTCGTTCCTTCTCCTGACTTTGTTTTTCTTCACGTTCCATCTGGAAGGTCACCAGAAGGTTTGACCTGAGAGTAAACAGTTACTGGAAGGCACCTGTTTTCAAAGAACCCAGCAGGGGTTGGTTTGGCTGGAGATGTTTGCAGAGAAATGACAAACCAAGATTTATAGATGTCACAGGACTTGCTTCTGGAAATGTTTTAGTTTCATTTTGAACTGTTAAAAAAAAACATTTGTGTTTGGCCTGAAACAGAAGAAGTTGGCTTATTAACCTGCCAGGAGACTACCAGCCATCATTCTCTTGAAAAGAAGCCCTGCATCAATAGATTCCTATTGCTTCCTGTATTTGAAGAAAGCCTGCACAATTAAAGAACTTGCATGTCAAATGTGTGTAACTGCAACCCTTGTTGCTGTCTCCCTGCTGTAAGACTTATTTGGAGCCTTCTGTAGCTGCAACCAGACTGAAACATGTAGCTGCATCTCTTGGAAGTCTACCCAAACTGATTATCAACATTGCCTGGAAAGAACTGTTCTAGGAAGATCCCATTGAGGACGTCCGTCCATACCTTCTTTTCAACCTAAGTGTTTTTTTTATTCCTTCTATTTCTTTGTAACAGCTGTAAACAAAAATCTGTTTTTTTCCCCAATTAACTGGTTGCGTATGTATGTGTGTGTGCGTGAGGGCTAGGATAAATAAGGGGCTTTAATATTTCAATTCGCGTGTATGTTTATTTTCTTATTGGTTAAAACTTGATTTATAATAAATGGATTATTTTGTTGTTTATTATTGTTATTTTGTGCTTTATTCTGAGGAAAAATAGAGTATCTGATTGACTGTTTCGGTAAGTGGAAAATTTGAATATATATTGTGACCTGTGCAGAAGTCGGACTGAATTAACAGTGCACTCCTCCCACCTCAGTCGTAACAACTGCTGATTGTGAAACCCCACACAGCTCACTGGTGGATCCCTGGAATGATGCGGAGGTGTAGAAGTTTAGAGCCGCTGTCACTTTGAGGGCCACAGGCATAGGGTGTCCACCAAAGCCCATCAGCTGAAGGTCATCATTCAACAGTGCACAGAGATGTGTTACTGTTTCTCTGGACATCTGCCGTTATCTCTGACACTGGTGCTCCGACATCTGCAAGTAAGTCATCCAAGTCCTATAGACCCACTGTCTTCCCTGGACTGTGGCTGCTGAGCCTGAAAGGCACGGTGGACTAGCCCCATCTCTTTGCTGGAGATCAACTCAGTTCCTTCACAAGGTCAATGGCACCTATCTGTCAAGACAGTGATGTGAAATGGTGCTTTCGCTGTGTTCTAGCATAAGTGGTCTGGCATAACATTGCCCATCATAGCTTTAAATAAGAGCGGGGCAGCCTGACCGCCCTCATATCATTCCAGTTGCCTGGATTGGATGACTGGCAACATGAGCTTAAACTATCTAACATTTGTGCCCTCCACCCTACGTAAAGGACTCATCGACTACCATTATTCCCCCACTCACACACATCGTTGCCCGACTACAGGGTCTGCCCCCTCCCCCAAATGTTCACGGGCGCAGAGTGGCCCCCTTTACGTAACAAGGGTACGGGATACCACCCTTCATGATTGCAGAGTTGAGACCCCTTCACTGCAAACACCCACCCACCTTCACAGGCTCCGAGGACTGACGCCTTGGTGGTGCTGGCTTTTCTCGGATGTGAAATTGAAGGCACGTGAATGCTGCACGTCCAGCTGAAAATTGTGAACTGATGGTTGAATCGCACCAGGATACATATTAATACATGCAAAGAGGCTATTTGAATATTTAAATTTAGGTCCCATCGCCGAACAGCAGGGGGGCCGCCATGGAGCCTTGCCGCCACTGGGAAGGTTGGACCCAGCCCTCCCAGCGCCAGGCTCCTTGGCGGGCCACTACCGGAACGATCGTCCGGTCCCCCCACCACGGAGCCTGACACCAGGGGCCCTGTAAAATCCAGCCCCCTCTGTGGATAGGACCTCCTGCTGAAAGCCCTTCTCCCCGCCTCCTTCTCCCTGTTCCAGTAGCATGTCCTGCTCTGCGTGGTCTCTGCTCAGTCTCCCAGTCATGCCGAATCCCAAGTGGAAGGCCTACTAGGTTACCCATGTCTGGAAGGCACTGGTTTCAGCACAACCCTTTAAATCACCAAAAATGTACTTCAGCACCAAGTACCTGAAGACTATTTAAACTTTAGACAAGTATCGAAAAGCTCCACAAACATGTAGGATTACAACTACAGCCAGAAAAATAATTCAGCAACTGGCCTGTAGATAGTTTATGATTCCTTGAAATAACACTGGTGGTTGTGGAATGTCCTTCATGCCATTTAATAGTGTCCAGCTGTGCAAAGTTAAGGCTAAAGGGTGAAGCTCAAAAACATTTTTTTCCCCAAAAAATACACTTTATTCATAAAAATGTGTTAAAAAAATACATTACAAAACAATTCAAAACAACACCAAGTTGACATTCCAAAAGGTGCAAAGGAAATCAGTTTTCTTCAATACAGGAGTGAGTTGCCTCACAACCCTTCCATTCCATTTTACATGCCATGTACATTTTACAGCAAACGCATATTTGGCGTATACAGCCCGAGGGGTTTCCCATGGGTCCAGCCCCTCCGTTCACTTAAGCAGGAGGACCTTACACAGTGGTCTTTCCCCATTCAGCCTTTGCTGCGGCTGCCCCAAGCTTTAGTGCGTCCCTCAGCACGTAGTCCTGGACCTTGGAATGTGCCAGCCTGCAACACTCGGTTGTGGACAACTCTTTGTGCTGGAAGACCAGCAAGTTTCGGGCAGACCAAAGAGCATCTTTCACCAAATTGATGGTCCTCCAGCAGCAGTTGATATTTGTCTCGGTGTGCGTCCCTGGGAACAGCCCGTAGAGCACAGACTCCTGTGTTACAGAGCTGCTTGGGATGAACTGCGACAAAAACCACTGCATCTCTTACCACATCTGCTTTGCAAAGGCACATTCCAGAAGGAGGTGGGCAACAGTCTCTTCCCCACCACAGCCACCTCGAGGGCAGCGTGCGGAGGCAGTGAGACTCCGGGAATGCAGGAAGGATCTGATGGGGAGAGCCCTTCTCACCACCAGCCAAGCTATGTCTTGGTGCTTGTTTGAAAGTTCTGGTGATGAGGCCTTCTGCCAAATGACTTTGGAAGTCTGCTCGGGGAACCATCCGAAATGATCCACCATCTGCTTATCCCGTTGGGTCTTGAGAACATTCCTTGCAGAGCACTGCCTAATGGATTGGTTGTCAAAGGTGTTTTTCCGCAGAAACTTTTCCACGAAGGATAGGTGGCATGGTCCAACTGGATGGAGCGTTCCACGGCAATGTGACCAGACCCATCCTTCGCAACACCGGGGACAGATAGAACCTCAGCAAGTAGTGACACTTGGTGTTTGCGTACTGGGGCTCTGCGCACAGCTTGATGCAGCTGTGCCCTCAGGTGGTCATCAGGATGAGGGCGATGTTGGGTACATTTTTCCTGCTCTTATCCAGAGTTTTGAACATCATGTCCTTCCGGACCCGGTCCATTTTGCATTTCCAGATAAAGCAAAAAATGGCTCGGGTGACCATACGGCGCAGGAGTGGGGTATGGGCCAGACCTGCCCACATACAGCAACAATGTGAGTGCCTCGCACCTGATGACCAGGTTCTTACCCACAATGGAGAGAGATCGCTGCTCCCAGATGCTTAGTTTATGATGTACCCTGGCTACTCACTCCTTCCAGGTTTTGGCGCATGCCCCGGCCCTTCCGAACCATATCCCCAGCATCTTCAGGTAGTCTGACCTGATGGTGAAGGGGACAAAGGATCAGTCAGCCCAGTTCCCAAAGAACACGGCCTCACTCTTGCCGAGGTTGACTTTGGCTCCCGAGGCCAGTTCGAACTGGTCGCAGATGCTCATCAGTCTGTGAACAGACAGCGGATCCGAGCAGAAGACGGCGATGTCATCCATGTACAGGGAGGTTTTAACCTGAGTGCCTCCGCTGCCTGGGATTGTCACCCCTCTTATGCTCGCATCCTTCCTAATAGACTCAGCAAAGGGTTCAATACAGCAAACAAACAAGACCGGGGAGAGAGGACAGCCCTGTCTGACTCCAGATTGGATCGAGAAACTTTCTGATTCCCACCCATTGATTGAGACTGCACTACTGATGTTTGTGTAGAGCAGTTTGATCCAATTGCAGATTCCCTCCCCAAACCCCATTTTGGAGAGTACATCCATCATTTAGGTGTGTGATATCCTGTCAAAAGCTTTCTGGTTCTAGCTGATGAGGCAGGTGTCCACCCTCTTGTCCCGTACATAGGTGATTGTATCCCTGAGTAGCGCGAGACTATCAGAGATCTTCCTGCCGGGTACAATCCAGGTCTGGTCAGGGTGAATCACCAACTCCAGAGCAGACTTGACCCGACTGGCGATGACTTTGGACAGAATCTTGTCGTCAACATTAAGCAGTGAGATGGGCCACCAATTTCTGATTCCCGCCCTCTCCCCCTTCCGCTTGTAGATGAGGGTGATGATGCCTTTCCTCATGGATTCTGACGTGCTGCCGACCAGAAGCATACTCTCATATATTTCCAGCAGGTCTGGGCCAAGCCAGTCCCACAGAGCCGAATACAACTCAACCAGTAAGTTGTCGCTTCCAGGAGTTTTACTTGTTTCAAAGGACCTGATGGCATTTGTCAGCTCATCCAGAGTTAGCAATTTGTCCAGTCTCTCCCTCATGCTGTCATCTAAGACCTCCGTGATAGATGACAGGAAGGACTGGGAGGCCGTGCAGTCCATGGGCTTCATGTCGTACAGCCCAGCATAAAAGGATTTGCTGATCCTTAGTATGTCGGACTGCGAAGACGTTACCGAGCCATCCTCTTCCTTCATGCTGCTGTTCACAGAGCTCTCTGTGTGTACCCTTTGGAAGAAGTAACGCAAGCACGTCTCATCCTGCTCAATGGAGCGGACTCTGGACCGGAAGATGATCTTGGAGGCCTCCGTGGCAAAGAGCGAGGTCTGCTTGTTCTTCACCTCTTGGAGATCCTCCTTGACCTCGACCTCCATCGACTGCAGCCGGAGCAGATTTTGCATTCTTTTCTGGAGTTGGGACATTTCCCTCTGTCTCTCTTGCCCTCTGAACACCTTTGAAGATAAAGAACCTCTTGATGTTCTCCTTGATCGCCTCCCACCAGTGAACTGGAGACTCAAAGAGGGGTTTCACAGTCCTCCAATCTTTGTAATCCCTTTTGAGTCCCTCGACATTTTCTGGGGTTAGCAATGTAGCATTGAGCTTCCATGTCCCCCTGCCAACCCACTGGTCATCCTGCAAGTGACAGTCAGCCAGTAAGAGGCAGTGGTCAGAAAAGAACACCAGCTTGACAGCAGTGGATCTGACCGTGACAGCACAGGACACAAACAGCAAGTCAATCCTACAACAGGCAGCTCAAAAACATCAACACTGGACACTGACTGTAGCAATAACCTACCTGTCTGCTGGCAGACATTAGGTGTGCTTGCACTAACCCCTTTACAATTATGGCGTCCAGCGTACTTCCCATTTCCTACCTTTAGCAGGCCTTGTAGCAGCCAAAGAACTGGCACTATAGAGATAAAGTTAGCCCCCAAGAAATCTGAAATAAAATATTCAATAAATTTGAAAGAAAATATCTGGAAATTTGATATAAAAATGCAAAGAATCTCAAGAATGTAGAAATTTGAAAGAAAATAGAAGAAATTTGTAAATAGAAATTCTGGTAATTTGAGTAAAAAATACCAGAAATCTGGAACAAAAATTGCAAGAAGACTGAAATAAAAAATACTCGAAATTTGAATTTAAAAACCCAGACGTCAGTAATTAAAAAATACAAAAAAGTCTAAATAAAAATGCAAGAAATCAGACATAAAAAATTTCAGAGATCTGAAATAAATAACTAAAATTTGCGCTAAAAAGTATAAGAAATCTGTAATAAAAGGTACAACCAACCTGAAATGTAAAAAAATGCATGAAGTCTAAAATAGAAAATATAATGCTAAAATTAAAAAAAATGGAAATTTAAATTAAAAAAAATATGGAATTTGAAATAAAATATACTGGGATTTAAAAAAAGACAATTTCCTCACTTTCGCACTCTCTGCCTCTATAAAGCCCAAGATCCTTACGTTTTTAACACTTTTCAACTTGTCCTGCCACCTTGAAAGATTTGTTAAGGTGAACCCTCAGTTCTCTCCCTTCATGCACCCACTTTAAACTTGTACCATTTAGTTTATATTGCCTCGACTCAATCTCCCTTCCAAAATGCATCACATACGAGAATGAACATTATAAGAAATCTGAAATTAAAAAAACAGTAATTAATAAAAAAATACAAAAAATTTAAAAAACAAGATATTTGAAACAAAAATACAGAAAATCTGAAATAAAAAGAAAAACTGCCAAAGTTAACCAGAAATGGTTTGGGTAAAATTACCAGCAGGAGGAATTTTACTCCCAAAATGGGGGAGTAATAATAAGAAATATATTTGCAAATCTCCTTCCATCACAAAAAAACGCATTCAACCGTTGAACGTCTCTGCAGTTTGTATACGCCAGTCAGTAAACATTGTCACTTTTACCGTGTACCAGAAGGCATTTTTAGATGTTACAAGAAATATAAAACCAGACTTTGGAAACAGCTATCCAAACTTCTTCAGTGGGCACTCTGGTCTGCTGAAGTCAACACCATTTAGTCCAATATGTTAGCCACTAGCCACATGTACCTAACTTCCACATTCCTTTAGTGTTGATCTCAGAGCTCGTCGTGGAAGGCACTGAATAGATCAAAGAATAATCACAAAGGGCTGGATTTTACCTATGGGGCGGAAGTCAGTGGTTAGGACTGTTTTCGGGTCCTGCAACTGCCCCCGGGGGAAAACAATCACTCATTGGGATTTCACGGAGCCACCCCTTAATTGGCATGGAGACAGGTTCCCTGTCCAACTAAGGGTGGCAAGCGGGCTCTGGAAGCTGAATGGCCAATCAGAGGCCTTCCAGTTTCGAGAGGAGCAGCAGGCTGCAATAGAGGGTAAATAACAGAAAGGGCACTTCAGCATGGAGGTGCCTTCTCATCAACTTCTTAAAACTTTGAGTAAAAAAGGGTCCTTGCAGCCAGGCCACCACTGTGTGGAAGTGGGGTGAGCCCCTCCACAGGGAAGGCTGTGCCTGCTTTCGCACCCAGGCAGGCAGGGAGTGCCAATAGGCCTGCTTGGAACACTGGCCGTCCCCCACTGACCTGCCACCGGGTGCCAGCTGGAAAATTCTAGTTGGCCTCCTTTAAGTGGGCTTAACAAGACTCTTAATGAGCCTAATCGGCGACCCACCACATGGGGGCGAGTAGCCCTGCCAGTCCAATCTCGCCTCTGCTAAAATGCCTGGCATTGGGAACAGCATCGGGAAACTGGCACCTCAGTCAGCACCGGTATTTTCGGATCCCATCCACCTCCATTCCCACTCACTGTGGGACCCAAAAATCCTGCCCATAATGTTGGAAAATTATCACTGGAAATAAAAATTATAATTGTATTTGGATGTTGTAATGGTAAATTAAAAACTGCATAAGCAGCATGCAATAGACAGAGCTAAGTGATCCCATAACCAACGGATCAGATCTAAGCTCTGCAGTCCTGCCACATCCAGCCGTGAATGGTGGTGGACAATTAAACAACTAACTGGAGGAGGAGGCTCCACAAATATCCCCGTCCTCAATGATGGGGGAGCCCAGCAGATCAGTGCGAAAGATAAGGCTGAAGCATTTGCAACAATCTTCAGCCAGAAGTGCCAAGTTGATGATCCATCTCGGCCTCCTCCTGAAGTCCCCAGCATCACAGATACCAGACTTCAGCCAATTCGATTCACTTTGCGTGATATCAAGAAACGACTGAAGGCACTGGATACTGCTAAGGCTATGGGTCCTGACAATATTCCGGCAATAGTACTGAAGACCAGTGCTCCAGAACTTGCCGCGCCCCTAGGCAAGCTGTTCCAGTATAGCCACAACCCTGTAATGTGGAAAATTGCCCAGGTATATCCTGTACACAAAAAGCAGGACAAGTCCAACCCGGTCAATTACCGCCCCATCAGCCTACTCTTAATCATCAGTAAAGTGATGGAAGGTGTCATCAACAGTGCCATCAAGTGGCACTTACTCAGTGATACCCAGTTTGGGTTCCAACAGGGCCACTCAGCTCCTGACCTCATTACAGCCTTGGTTCAAATATGGACAAAAGAGCTGAACTCAGGAGGTGAGGTGAGAGTGACTGCCCTTGACATCAAGGCAGCGTTTGACCAAGTATGGCATCAAGGAGCCCTAGCAAAACTGAGGTCAATGAGAATTAGGGGGAAAACCCTCCGCTGACTGGAGTCATACCTGGCGCAAAGGAAGATGGCTGTGGTTGTTGGAGGTCAATCATCTGAGCTCCAGGACATCATTGCAGGAGTTCCTCAGGGTCGTGTCCTAGGCCCAACCATCTTCAGTTGCTTCATCAATGACCTTCCTTCAATGATAAGGTCAGAAGTGGGGATGTTTGCTGATGATTACACAATGTTCAGCACCATTCGCGACTCCTCAAATACTGAAGCAGTCCGTGTAGAAATGCAGCAAGACCTGGACAATATCCAGGCTTGGACTGATAAGTGGCAAGTAACATTCGCGCCACACAAGTGCCAGGCGATGACCATCTCCAATAAGAAAGAATCTAACCATCTCCCCTTGACAGTCAATGGCATTACCATTGCTGAATCCCCCACTTTCAACATCCTAGGGGCTACCATTGACCAGAAACTGAACTGGAGTAGCCATATAAATACTGTGGCTACAAGAGCAAGTCAGAGACTAGGAATCCTACGGCGAGTAACTCACCTCCTGACTCACCAAAGCCTGTCCACCATCTACAAGGCACAAGTCAGGAGTGTGATGGAATACTCTCTACTTGCCTGAATGGATGCAGCTCCAACAACACTCAAGAAGCTCGACACCATCCAGGACAAAGCAGCCCGCTTGATTGGCACACCATCCACAAACATTCTCTCCCTCCACCACTGATGCACTGTGGCAGCAGTGTGTACCATCTACAAGATGCACTGCAGCAACGCACTAAGGCTCCTTCGACAGCACCTTCCAAACCCGCAACCTCTACCACCTCGAAGGACAAGAGCAGCAGATGCATGGGAATATCACCACCTGCAAGTTCCCATCCAAGTCACACACCATCCTGACTTGGAACTATATCGCCGTTCCTTCACTGTTGCTGGGTCAAAATCCTGGAACTCCCTTCCTAACAGCACTGTGGGTGTACCTACCTCAAATGGACTGCAGCGGTTCAAGAAGGCAGCTCACCACCACCTTCTCAAGGGCAATTAGGGATGGGCAATAAATGCTGGCATAGCCAGTGACGCCCACATCCCATGAATGAATTAAAAAAAAGTAGTTTAGACATGAATTTAAGCCAAATAAGGAGAAAGTGAAGGCGCATGGGGTCCAAGGTGTACTAGCTAGATGGATAAAGAACTGGCTGGGCAACAGGAGACAGAGAGTAGCAGTAGAAGGGAGTTTCTCAAAATGGAGACGTGTGACCAGTGGTGTTCCACAGGGATCCGTGCTGGGACCACTGTTGTTTGTGATGTACATTAATGATTTGGAGGAAAGTATAGGTGGACTGATTAGCAAGTTTGCAGACGACACTAAGATTGGTGGAGTAGCAGATAGTGAAGGGGACTGTCAGAGAATACAGCAGAATATAGATAGATTGGAGAGTTGGGCAGAGAAATGGCAGATGGAGTTCAATCAGGGCAAATGCGAGGTGATGCATTTTGGAAGATCCAATTCAAGAGTGAACTATACAGTAAATGGAAAAGTCCTGGGGAAAATTGATGTCCAGAGAGATTTGGGTGTTCAGGTCCACTGTTCCCTGAAGGTGGCAACGCAGGTAAATAGAGTGATCAAGAAGGCATACGGCATGCTTTCCTTCATCGGACGGGGTATTGAGTACAAGAGTTGGCAGGTCATGTTACAGTTGTATAGGACTTTGGTTCGGCCACATTTGGAATACTGCGTGCAGTTCTGGTCGCCACATTACCAAAAGGATGTGGATGCTTTGGAGAGGGTGCAGAGGAGGTTCACCAGGATGTTGCCTGGTATGGAGGGCGCTAGCTATGAAGAGAGGTTGAGTAGATTAGGATTATTTTCATTAGAAAGACGGAGGTTGAGGGGGGACCTGATTGAGGTGTACAAAATCATGAGAGGTGTAGACAGGGTGGATAGCAAGAGGCTTTTTCCCAGAGTGGGGGATTCAATTACTAGAGGACACGAGTTCAAAGTGAAAGGGGAAAAGTTTAGGGGGGATATGCATGGAAAGTTCTTTACGCAGAGGGTGGTGGGTGCCTGGAATGCGTTGCCAGCGGAGGTGGTAGATGCGGGCACGATGGCGTCTTTTAAGATGTATCTAGACAGATACATGAATGGGCAGGAAGAAAAGAGATACAGACCCTTAGAAAATAGGCGACATGTTTAGATAGAGGATCTGGATCGGCGCAGGCTTGGAGGGCCGAAGGGCCTGTTCCTGTGCTGTAATTTTCTTTGTTCTTTGTTCTTTGTTCAATACACAGGCTTGGGGAAGAGCATCTTCCATAAGCCAATTTAAAAAATGGAGTTGCTATTTGCAAGGTCTCAGAGAGTGGCTATCAATCAAGTAACCAATCAGGGTTGTAACTTGACAAAAGGGTCATGAGTGCATAGGAATAAGGCCAAGGTCTATTAAATTTGCCTTTTACCACCCTGGTAGTCACATGATACAATAATAAAATGGCCTCTTCCCCCACCCCCCACGGCAACGGCACTGCCTGCCCTCACCAACTCACCCACCCCCACCCCCCCGCCAGCTCTTGCCAGAGCCTGCCTGACTGGTCCCAGCACCCCCAGACTCTACTTACCTGGTTGTGAGGGTGCCGTCCAACCATTGCGTCCTCTTTTTCCAGGTGCAGTCCCGGCAGTGGCCACCACTCCCAGTGGCGCTGCTGAGCTGCCAGTCCTCCAATTGACCAGCAGCTCCTGGTGGTCGGCAGACATCCCTATGGTGACAGCCAATTAATTGACCACCAGCAGCAAGATGCAGACCACTGAAGCGGGGTCGCGGCCCCCCCGTTGGCCACAATAACTAAATCCAGCCTGAGGCGAGGAAATCCCCAGGTGGTGGAGAGCTTTGGAAACCATGGGCTGAATTTTGTTGAGCTCCCGACGTCAGGCAATTTTTGTGGGGGGAGTGGGGAACGGGGTGGGGGTGGGGGTTGTAGGTTTCAACAGTGCAAGTCTGGCAGCCCTTTAAAAATGGCGCCAGCGCCTGCACAGAGGCAGCTGACGCTGTTGCCGGTGCCGCAGAGCCTGCCCTGCCATGTGATTGGGGAGCAGACCGCCCAGCGTATGCAGATGAGCCGCTACGCACTAGATCACGGTGGCATGGCAGCACGCAGCCCAGGAGTGCAAACCACTATTTTTTTTCGCCCACCGCCGTGATTCAGCCCCATATGTCCAAATCACCTGATCCTCCCAAGCAGGTTACACTCACCATACCTCCTATCTCAAATTACTCACATACTGCAAACCAAAATGTTATTTTCTGAAAGAAATCTTCAAATTTCATGTGAATGAATCAATACAAACTGCTTCCACCATCTCCCTGCAGAGCCTGTTTTTTAACCAACAATCAAGCATTTAGCAAACTTACATCTGAATGTTTTAAATATCGTGCAGACCTTAAGACTGACCTTACTGTTCCTGTTGTTAATACAGTACCGTATATCCACTATCCTGCCAGTATTCTCCAGTTGAACTCACTGACTAGCCACAGATGACACCGTTCTATCCACTAATTTTAATAGAAAACATCTTTCGCACACCCACTCGATACCGGTAGCTGTACTTCACAGGTATATTTACCGAACAAACATCTCCCAGTCCGAATCTTTGCGGGCTTTCTCTTTCACCAAAGTTTGTATTTCTGCCATGAATTATCAGACAGCAAACCTCCTCGTGCAGCATTTCGGTTTTTATTCAGTAGTTGCGGACAGGACTATGACTTCATCTGAGAGATTGCTGAGAATGTTAACTGACACGAGTCTTGCGAGACCTGGTCCTGCTCTCCCTCTGTTCAGTTCTGCCTCATCTCTGCATCTGAAGCTGCTCCCACTCTCCATCCACAGTGTGGTTGGATGATTGTCACTTGTCATCATGACGAGACCTGTTGGATCTGTGGGTTGTTAATTGGTCTTTTGCTGACTTGGAGTGGCTATTCCAATTGGTCAGGCTGACCATGATGACAGCTCCCCTCTCCACACAATGCTACTGGTGTTTCCATGGTGCTGAAGTCCACCTTAGCAGATAAAAATGCAATTAACCACATCTGGATTCCCAATGAGCCACCTGTAGCTCGTGACTTATGTATTGGACAACTCTGCTCCAACCCTACTTTTACTGCTGAAGACCTTCAATTAGAGCAATTGAGAATAACCTGAGCTCCAGTGGGAACTCTCGCCATGTCGCAATCTAGGGTTTGTAACAGGCATTATAAAATCTGACAGCCCAGAGTGGTGACACGAGATCAATTCCACTCGAGTAGGCCGAGGACAGGCCTCATTTCACAGGGAAGAGGAAACTTGCAAATCCTTAATAACTGGTCAGGGAGGAATTTTTAAAAATAATTATCCGCAGTTTGTAAAATTGATGATTGAAATTATTGGCAAAGGTGGGGGCTGACTCTGACAAAAGATACAGGCAGAAGGTTTTTAGGCCCCAATAGGGGTAAGCACAGAGGCGGGCAGGCACAAAGTTCCATGCCGCCAGCTGGCAGGCTGGTTTGCGGGACTATCCCGCCCCCAGGCCATTTCCCCAGAGGCGTCAGGGAACAGGCCAGCTGTTTGGTGGTGGCTTCTGGGAGGCAGACAAGAGAGCCAGTGCTCCAGGCAGGCTTTGAGGCCTTCCCCACCTGTCTGGCTTCAGCTGCAGGCCACCCGGTGGAGAGGCTCCCCCGCCACGATGATGGACCGGCTGCTGATATTTTATTTAACATTTTAAAAAGTTGTTGAGGGGGCACCTCCATCTTGGGGCACCTTCTCTCTCTCACCTGAAAAGGCAGCCTGCTTGTTCTTTCGTGCTGGAGGGCTTCCTATTGGGCCTCCAGCTCCGAGAGCCCACCTGCTGTCCTTAATTGTCCAGCAAACCCACCCTCTGGCCACTAATTCGCCAATTCAGGGAAAATCACTGCCGGATTACTGTTTTGCCGACAGTGCAGGCGTCTGACCCCCATTTGACCCCAATGTCAGAGTCCTGAAGCCCGTGGGGAAAATCCTGTCCTGGATAATTTGTTCTGAATCACAAACCTATATCAATTTCTAACACTGTTGGTAAATTGATAAGACTATATTGCTCATTTGAACAGGATGAGCACCAGTGTTACTCTACACAGGAAGAATACCTGTGTTACCTGCGTGGAAGAGCACACCAGTGTTAATCTACACAGGAAGAATACCTGTGTTACCTGCCTGGAAAAGCACACCAGTGTTACTCTACACAGGAAGAATACCTGTGTTACCTGCGTGGAAGAGCACACCAGTGTTAATCTACACAGGAAGAATACCTGTGTTACCTGCGTGGAAGAGCACACCAGTGTTACTCTACACAGGAAGAATACCTGTGTTGCCTGCGGGGAAGAACACACCAGTGTTACTCTACACAGGAAGAATACCTGTGTTACCTGCGGGGAAGAGCACACCAGTGTTACTCTACACAGGAAGAATACCTGTGTTACCTGCGTGGAAGAGCACACCAGTGTTAATCTACACAGGAAGAATACCTGTGTTACCTGCGTGGAAGAGCACACCAGTGTTAATCTACACAGGAAAAATACCTGTGTTACCTGCGTGGAAGAGCACACCAGTGTTAATCTACACAGGAAAAATACCTGTGTTACCTGCGTGGAAAAGCACACCAGTGTTACTCTACACAGGAAGAATACTTGTGTTACCTGCGTGGAAGAGCACACCAGTGTTACTCTACACAGGAAGAATACCTGTGTTACCTGCGTGGAAGAGCACACCAGTGTTAATCTACACAGGAAAAATACCTGTGTTACCTGCGTGGAAGAGCACACCAGTGTTAATCTACACAGGAAGAATACCTGTGTTACCTGCGTGGAAGAGCACACCAGTGTTACTCTACACAGGAAGAATACCTGTGTTACCTGCGTGGAAGAGCACACCAGTGTTACTCTACACAGGAAGAATACCTGTGTTACCTGCGTGGAAGAGCACACCAGTGTTAATCTACACAGGAAGAATACCTGTGTTACCTGCGTGGAAGAGCACACCAGTGTTAATCTACACAGGAAGAATACCTGTGTTACCTGCGTGGAAGAGCACACCAGTGTTAATCTACACAGGAAGAATACCTGTGTTACCTGCGTGGAAGAGCACACCAGTGTTAATCTACACAGGAAGAATACCTGTGTTACCTGCGTGGAAGAGCACACCAGTGTTAATCTACACAGGAAGAATACCTGTGTTACCTGCGTGGAAGAGCACACCAGTGTTAATCTACACAGGAAGAATACCTGTGTTACCTGCGTGGAAGAGCACACCAGTGTTAATCTACACAGGAAGAATACCTGTGTTACCTGCGTGGAAAAGCACACCAGTGTTACTCTGAATAGAAAGATTTACTTTTGGAACATTCTAGACTTCGAGTGACAGGGAGACTGAGCGTTACTGCTTAAAATCACATTTTGCCCTTGGAGAAAGAAGATCTTGTGGCACGGATTTGAATCCAGTTAAGCTGCATGGTTGCAAGAGTGTATTTGAAAGTATGAAAATATGTGGGCTGTTTGAAACTGTCGGCACCTTATACTTATCCATCATTCTTACACAATTATCCTTTGAAATTGGTGAGTTTCTTTTCTTGATTCTTGGGATGTGGTCGTCACTGGCAAGACAAAGATTTATTGCCCATTCCTATCTTCCCTAAGAAGGTGGTGATGGACCTTCTGAAAACACTTGATCCAACTGAGTGTTTTGCTCAGCCATATTACATGGCAGTCAACGCCTATGGATATGCGACGCGCCCACACTAGCATGCATAGGTGATACACACATGCAGATAGATACATTTCCTGGGTCTTCTAAACTTCTAAACAAAGTCTCGGACAGACTGACCTCCTGGTCATCTGCCTGCAGTACCAATTCAGTCTCCTCTGGGGGAGCTGGTTTGATCATGGTCTGATTCACTACACATTCAGGGAAACTGCAGGAGACCATCTCCTACCACTGCCCTGTCTCTCTGAGCTCCGGTGGTCTTTCTTTCGCTACTGGGGGACTAACACCTTCACCCCTGCCAGATCATTATCCAGGAGCAGGTCAATCCCGCCCACAGGCAATCTAGGGACAATCCCTACGATCATCAGTCCCGAAACTAGGTCCAGTGTACAGATACAGGCATACACTGTCCTCCAATACCATTCACCACCATTCTGATGTTCACTTCACTCTCTGGGGGAAAGGTCAGGCCTTTTCCCTGTAAAAGGGATCTAGTGGCCCCTGTGTCCCTGAGAATTACTATGGGCTTGCTTGCCCTACTCGAGGGGTATGGGGTTACTCTCCTTTCAGACACAAAACCCTGATAACCCTCAGGAATCCTATTAAATTCTCCTGCACCTGCAGCCATAAGCATAAGTGGGTCTCACACTTACTGCAGTTAAAGCCACAGCTTGTTCTGCTGTGCTTTCCATCAGGGTCCCATCTTCACTGAGGTGTGCCCTGATTAACCCTACAGGTTTTCCCTTTAGTTTCCAACAGTCAGCTTTTAGATGACCTGCCTTATTACAATGGAAGCACACAGATCTCCGGGTCTCACTCCTACTCGCAGCACCTTGCCTTTTGGCTGGAGAAGGACCCCTGTGTCTCCTGCTTTTCTTTCTCTCCCTCAGGACTGCTTGGGCTCCTATCACCTTCCCACCCTTTGTCCTTTTTGGATTTGTTGGGGTGACTAGGAAAGGTTCTCCCCTGGGAAACTGACTTATAAATTAAAGCAAACTCATTGGCCAGAACAGCCGCTTGCTGGGCTCTCTGAACCCGCTGCTCCTCTACATGGGTCTTTATGGAGAGTGGGAAAGAGTTTTTAAATTCTTCTAACAGAATTACATTTCTAAGATTCTCATAGCTGAGCTGTACTTTAAGAGCCCTCAGCCATTGGTCAAAAGCCAGCTGCTTACTTCTTTCAAACTCCAGATAAGTTTGATTGGCTTGCTTCTTGAGAGTTCTAAACTTTTGGCGATAGTCTTCGGGTCCTAATTCATATGCCTGAGGATAGCATGTTTTGTCAGTTCATAATTTGATGAACTCTCATCAGGCAACAGGGAATAAACCTCATGGGCTTTTCCGGTTAGCTTGCTTTGTAAGTCTCAGTTGGCCATTGTAGCTGCCTTGCCAGTTTCTCAAAAGACACAAAAATTCTTCCACATCTTCCTCATTGAATTTTGGGATTAGTTGAGATAGTTTTAACAATTCTGTACCCAGCCCTGAATGACACTCCTCCCTATTGCCTATGCTTTCATGGGGGTTTTTCTGTAGCACCCTAGTTAACTCAAGTCATCTCAGCACTCTTTGTCTTCACATTCCTTCTGGAAGGCTGTTTCTTTCTCCCTCTCTTCTAATTCAAGTTTCCTCTGTTCCAATTGTATCTTTGCGAACAATACCCTGTCAGAGTCTGCTTCTAACCCGGTTTCTGCTTCTTCAGATTCAAGGGAAAAATTTTCCTCAACTCCTCCATAGGCAGTGCTTTTAACTTATCCCAAGTTACTTCACCCTGGCTTGGAGAGCTACTAGCTTCATTCACAGACATGTTAGTATTCAAGCACACACAACCACAAGAAAACCTGTATTGAAATCTTGCTCTTTTTTGATTGGGAACAATTTGGCTTCCCCCTTCCAATTTCTCTCCTTTGCCTGTGGGTAAAATCCAGGACAGTAGCCCCCAAATTTCTGTTACGACCAGGTGAGAAAGAAGTCTAGGGTTCCCTTTCAGCCTTCACTTGATCTTACCGTGACAGTTTAATTTTAAACACACCATGGTTTAGCTCCCCTTTGGTGAATCATTGTTCACTAACTTCCAATTATAAGGGAAAGAAACCAGCCAAACAGGTTTTCTTAGGTTTAAAGAAGAAATGTTGAAATTTATTAAACATAAACTCTACTTCGGTCAACGCTTACAGATACGCGACACACCCACACTAGCATGCATATGCGATACACACATACAGATAGAGACAGAAAAGAGCAGAAGAAATAAAGTGGAAAAGCTTGAGGCAATATCTGAAGATGGTTTTGGTTACTGTTCCTCAAGCTCACTGTAGAGTCCTTGATGGCAGATAGGTTTTGCTTTTCGTTGGGGCCCAGTATTCTTCTTGAACCTTGTTCGATGTCGTAGACTTTACTCTCTTGAGGTTCATGTGTCCTCAGTGTGTCCTCAGTGGGTCCAGAGGATTGTGAGAAAGAGATGGGAGCAGACAGGAGAGGTCTTTTCAGTCCAGGAGCAAACAGTCTTTCTCTCTCAAACTGTCTGTACAATTCAAAAAAACTCAGATTGCCCAGCAGGTTAGTCATGTGACTAGCTGGTTTGACCATGTCTGCTGGTGGATTCAGCCGTCTTTGCAGTTATCTTGAAATGTGAGCTTTCTCACCTTCAATGTCTGGTGATCAAAGTCCATTGTGGGTTGAATTTGTCAGGGAATGGTCCTTTGTCCCCACAAGCATTGTCTGTGAGTATGTAAATGTTTTTTCCAACCACATTTGATCTGTTTAACAAGTCATTTCCTCACTCCAGCAACAGTTTAAAATCAATGTTCATATGACAAAATTAATATGACTCATTCTTGACAGGTGGGGGGTCTGTATGACACCTCCACCCCTAGCGGAATGAAATGCAATTTCATTAAAAATAGTTGAGAGAAAAAATATAAGATACAGGGGAAAAACATATGTCTCTCTCTCTTATTCGTTCACATTCATTCATAAATCCGAAAACTTATTACAGCCTGTCTTTTCTTGTTGCTAGTGCTACTTTAACTACCCCCTTTTTGGCATCCCAATAAACATGTGGTTCTTTGGGGAATTTTTTCTTCAGTTTGCTCATTTCCATGACTGCCTTGGGTCTTTGTTCATGTTGAGGTCTGCAAAGCGGGGGGGGGGGGGGGGGGTAGATTTAATTAGCCCTAAGTTGGAATTTTTTTGCTCAGGAGAGTCAGTAGTGGGCAGGTCTATCCTGAACTCTCTTTCAGTGCTTTGCTGAGTTGTCCAAAGGCTATTGGTTCTCTTTTTTTCTGACTGTGGGGGTGGATTCTTTGCTAATCTCCCCTTTACCCTCTGGGACACTCCTGCCTGCAGGTATTTGTGCAGACTCTACTGCACTCCCTTGTGGCGGAGTCTATTTCTAACCCTGTTTCTGCTTTTACAGTTTCAAGGGAAAAATGGTTGGCCACTAGCCTTAGGAGTTCAGGCTTCCTAGCCTTGCCATGTACAGTGATTCCACACTGCTCAGCCATTAACTAAGCATCCAGAGCCCTCTGGGGTAGAGAATTCCAAAGATTCACAACCCTTTGAGTGAAGAAATTTTGCCTTCATCTCAGTCCTTAATGGTTGATCCTTTATCCTGAGACTATGATCCCTAATTTTAGACTCTCCAGCCAGTGGAAACAGCCTTTCAGCATCTACCCTGCCAAACCCTCTAAAAATTTTATACGATTCAATACGATCACCTCTCATTCTTCTACACTCCAATGAATATAGGCCTTTTGTAATCATCCCCCCTCTCATGCCAGAAAGACTAACAGTCGGTGGAGGGGGAGTTTTAGCAGGGTCTCCCCTGATCATCTGGCTTTACTATGGTTCTTACACTAAAGTTACTGCAGAAAGGCAGGAGATGTCCTGTGGATATTCACTCCCGATTATCTAAGGATAGGTGTAAGGACCAGGCGCCTGAGTTTTGGCCAGAGTCCCATGGAACTTCGGTGGATCTCAGCCAGGTGTAGGCAAAGACTTTCTGATGACTAATGCACACGCCTTCTGGCAGTCTAAAACAGCACTGCCTGTATGTGGCTGGGGCACATCAAAATATATTTACATGTGGGGAAATGTGGCCTGCACCAAATTTCTCACCGCTCATCCTTATAGAACACCATTTGGGGCGGCACAGTGGCGCAGTGGTTAGCACCGCAGCCTCACAGCTCCAGGGACCCGGGTTCAATTCTGGGTACTGCCTGTGCGGAGTTTGCAAGTTCTCCCTGTGTCTGCGTGGGTTTCCTCCGGGTGCTCCGGTTTCCTCCCACATGCCAAAGACTTGCAGGTTGATAGGTTAATTGGTCATTATAAATTGCCCCTAGTATAGGTAGGTGGTAGGGAAATATATAGGTGGGGATGTGGTAGGAATATGGGATTAGTGTAGGATTAGTATAAATGGGTGGTTGATGGTCGGCACAGACTCGGTGGGCCGAAGGGCCTGTTTCAGTGCTGTATCTCTGAACTAAATTAAACTAAACTAAACCAGGCTTATGTCACCTGCTCGGCCTTGACATTGAGTACTCAAAGGTTATCGAATGGGGTCTAGAGTTGACAACCCTTCAATTGTCCTGGAGTTCCCAGGAATTAAAGATTAATCTGGTCAGCACTGTGAGCAACACTGCAGAATAAAAATCATAAGCGGCATTAAAAAAAATCTTCAATCATTTTCTTTGAACATTGCAGTTTAATAGTTGTAAAATATTGGAGATGGGATAAAAAGGCTGTTTGACTGGGCGGATGGTAGAAGGGCAGAGTTATTTAGTGAAACCTCCAGGAACACGTCCAGTTAGAACTGGTGACATTACGGGGCCTCAAAATGTTGACCTTTTTTATTCATTCGCAGGATGTGAGCATCGCTGGCAAGGCCTGCATTGATTGCACATCCCTAACTGCCCTAGAAGAGGTGGTAGTGAACTGTCTTCTTGAATACAGCTTGCTAGGCTAATTCAGAGGGCAGTTAAGAGTGGACCACAATGCTGTGGGTCTGGAGTTACATGGAGGGCAGACTGGGTAAGGACAGCAGATTTCCTTCCCGAAAGGACATTCGTGACCAGATGGGTTTTTAACAACAATCCGATAGCTTCATGTTCGCTGATTTCATTGAATGGCGGAATAAGCTCAAGGGGCTAAATGGCCTATTCCAGTTTCTATGTTCACTATTAATGATACTGGCTTTTTATTCCAGATTTCATTTAATTATTTCAATTTAAATTCCCCAGCTGCTGTGGTGGGATTTGAGGTCCTGTCTCTGAATCATTAGTCCGGGCTTCTGGATTACTGGTCTAGTAACATAACCACTCTGAGCTGGGTTCTAAGAGTGAGGCTGTACACAGACACCGTCCCCCCCACCCCCATTCACACCCCCGCCATCCCAACCCTACCCCCAGCCAAACACAAACAGTTTTCAGCAAAGCAAGAACTTTTCTTTTCAGGCAGTTCAGTGGCTGCCTTCTTGCTCCCATGTTGATGGTATGAAGACTGAGGCCTGTGCAACAGGTCTCTAACCCTGTTGTCTGGGTCTGAGCCTCCAGTAGTGGCTGGGGAGCCAATCTCTTGCCTTCTGGTTACCCCTGGATTGGAATGTCAGCCCTCAACC
Source organism: Heterodontus francisci (assembly GCF_036365525.1). Classification (NCBI taxonomy): domain Eukaryota; kingdom Metazoa; phylum Chordata; class Chondrichthyes; order Heterodontiformes; family Heterodontidae; genus Heterodontus; species Heterodontus francisci. The sequence goes on along the minus strand of NC_090397.1, from coordinate 10,592,592 downwards.
CACCCATTGAAAGCTGCAGGCCCAGCCGTCCTATCCGTTGGAAGAGCCCCATTCCTAATATTCACGGGAAACATACTCTCTCTGCATTTGAGAAGAAAATATGAAAAAGCAGTTGGCTGAAGTTGTGTTGGGTTTAATATGAATGAGTATCAACAATGATTATGAGGAATGAGTGAAGGGTTTTTTCCGAGCAGCGTGTCGGAGGACCAGTTTTGAAATGACTCCTGTACTGTTGATGACTCAGCAGGTTTTTTTTTACAGTGAGAATTGGAGCCTCACAGACTGAAAATTCCAGGTTCACTTCCAGTCTCGATGCAGATAGCTGCTTTTGTCCAAGGTAGAATCAAGGCACTAAAATGGGTCTCAGTATCTCCAGTTAGAGATGAGAACAAAACTGTCCGCTGATTAATCTCTGGAGAGCCCTGTTGAAAGTGTGCATTGGCTGAGAAAAGGATAGTTGTTATAAACAACAACAACTTGTATTTATATAGCCTCTTTAAAGAACTTACATTTTTATAGTGCTTTTCACAACTTCAGGACATCCCAAAGTGCTTTACAGCCAATGGAGTATGATTGAGGTGCAGCCCCAACACACACACAGTTGAATGAATAAAATCAAACTTACAATTAATACTCATATGTGACCATTAGCCCCTTCTTGAGGTACCAGAGGGAATTCCGCATCTGTGGAACAGTATCCCAACAAATTTATATAACCTTCCGAGCAGAGGAATGAAAACTGGCGCGAAATGGTAGATGGGAGGCAGCCTCCATCCCAGCATCGGCACAGTGACCTTCATAGGCCCTTAAAGACGCATAATTGGTTTCCCACCACTTGTGGGCAGATAGCCATTTCCTCACTGAACCGGCATGTTCCAAAATGGCCCGGAGGCGGGAACATGCTGGCACACCGTCCGATGGTGGGAAATTGTGGCTGTCCGGCTCTGTTCTTGCCTCCCCAGGCATTTAAAAATTGGACCCTTCGTGCTGCCTTCGAGACCCAGTGGCATGAACAGTCTCGGAGAAATCACCTTCGCTATTCCTCATTAAAATCCATGTACTTAAGAGTCAGACATGAGGCTAATGCGGGTTACTCTGTGTGGCTGTTTCGGATATTTAAAGAATAATATTTAGTCAATAATAAATGAGGTAATTTGAATCTGTTCAAAGGGTTCCATCCAGCCTGACATTTTAAAGCTACAAATGTAGCTCAGAGGAAAGGGCTTTTGAGGTCACTAGCATCACAGATGCCAGTCTTCAGCCAATTCGATTCACTCTGCGTGATATCAAGAAACAAGTGGCGCAGTGGTTAGCACCGCAGCCTCACGGCTCCGGCGACCCGGGTTCAATTCTGGGTACTGTCTGTGTGGAGTTTGCAAGTTCTCCCTGTGTCTGCGTGGGTTTCCTCCGGGTGCTCCGGTTTCCTCCCACATGCCAAAGACTTGCAGGTTGATAGGTAAATTAGCAATTGCCCCTAGTATAGGTAGGTGGTAGGGAAATATAGGGACAGGTGGGGATGTGGTAGGAATATGGAATTAGTGTAGGATTAGTACAAATGGGTGGTTGATGGTCGGCACAGACCCGGTGGGCCGAAGGGCCTGTTTCAGTGCTGTATCTCTAAATCTAAAGTGAAGGCACTGGATACTGCAAAGGCTATGGGTCCTGACAACATTCCGGCAATAGTACTGAAGACCTGTGCTCCAGAACTGACTGCGCCCCTAGCCAAGCTGTTCCAGTACAGCTACAACACTGGCATCTAACTGGCAATGTGGAAAATTGCCCAGGTATGTCCTGTACTCAAAAAGCAGGACAAATCCAACCTGGCCAATTACCGCCCCATCAGCCTACTCTCGATCATCAGTAAAGTGATGGAAGGTGTCATCAACAGCGCCATCAAGCGGCACTTGCTTAGCAATAACCTGCTCAGTGACGCTCAGTTTGGGTTCTGCCAGGGCCACTCAGCTCCTGACCTCATTACAGCCTTGGCTCAAACATGGACAAAAAAGCTGAATTCCAGAGGTGAGGTGAGAGTGACTGCCCTTGACATCAAGGCAGCATTTGACCATGTATTGCATCAAGGAGCCCTAGCAAAACTAGTGTCAATGGGAATCAGGGGGAAAACTCTCCGCTGGTTGGAGTTATACCTGGCACAAAGGAAGATGGTTGTGGCTGTTGGAGGTCAATCATCTCAGTCCTAGTACCTCACTGCAGGAGTTCCTCAGGGTAGTGTCCTTGGCCCAACCATCTTCAGCTGCTTCATCAATGACCTTCCTTCAATCATAAGTGGGGATGTTTGCTGATGATTGCACAATGTTCAGCACCATTTGTGACTCCTCAGATACTGAAGCATTCTGTGTCCATATGCAGCAAGACTTGGGACAACATTCAGACTTGGGCTGATAAGTGGCAAGTAACATTTGTGCAATGCAAGTGTCCGGGAATGACCATCTCCAACAAGAGAGAATCTAACCATCTCCCCATGACATTCGATGGCATTACCATCACTGAATCCCCCGCTATCAACATCCTGGATGTTACCATTGATCAGAAATTGAACTGGAGTAGCCATATAAATACCATGGCTACAAGAGCAGGTCAGAGGCTGGGAATTCTGCAGCAAGTAACTCACCTCCTGTCTCCCCAAAGCCTGTCCACCATCTACAAGGCACAAGTCAGGAGTGTGATGGAATACTCTCCACTTGCCTGGGTGGATGCAGCTCCAACAACACTCAAGAAGCTCAACACCATCCAGAACAAACAGCCCACTTGATTGGCACCCCATCCACCATATTCAACATTCACTCCCACCACCACTGACGCGCAGTGGCAGCAGTGTGTACCATACACAAGATGCACTGCAGCAACTCACCAAGGCTCCTTAGACAGCACCTTCCAAACCCGTGACCTCTACCACCTAAAAGGACAAGAGCAGCAGATGCATGGGAACACCACTGCCTGCAAGTTCCCCTCCAAGTCACACACCATCCTGACTTGGAACTATATCGCCGTTCCTTCACTGTCGCTGGGTCAAAATTCTGGAACTCCCTTCCTAACAGCACTGTGGGTGTACCTACCCCACATGGACTGCAGCGGTTCAAGAAGGCAGCTCACTACCACCTTCTCAATTAGGGATGGGTAATAAATGCTGGCCTAGCCAGTGACACCCACATCCCATGACAGAATTTAAAGAAAGCCCATTCGGAGATCAGCCAGAGACTACTTCCTGAAGGTTGGCAGAAATTTGTAAATCTTCAGTTTCTCCTCCTGGGAGAGTTCAGATTATCAAAAATATCATAAAAATCAGCAAGAAATGACTGGCTTTCTTTCTTTCTTTTATAGACATGAGAATCTCTGTTGAGATTACTAACTAACTAATGTCTGTATTGTAAGGACAAGAGCTTCACACCACTTGCTCCTAAGTATCTGTCTGTAACCTGGCCCTTCAGTAAAACTAGAAAAAGTCTAATTGCTGTAAAGTCTTTACATCAATTGAAACAAATTGTCTGTTGCTGTAGAAACTTCTCTGCAGACTCGAAATGTTGACTATCCTCTCAATGTGACAGAAAGTTTCACATGTGACATCTGGACTCTTGACAGTTTTGTTGTTATTGATCCAATCTCCAGTCTGTTTCCACACAATAATTAAACCCAGTGAAAACTTTATTTTTAGGCTTGTATTCCACCATTATCTCTCCCACTATGAAGTCTTAAACATTTTGTCTGCTGAAAATGTATTTTGATTTTCATTGAACGTTCCCAATTCCAGCGTACAGGTTGCAGTTATGAACGTTCACAAATAAGATGAGAATAAATACTGAAAATGACTTATTTTTTAAACTTTACAACCATATGAATAATTACACATGGGAAATGACCCTCTGGTCCATTTGGTCCAATGGCCAGGATTTTGCAATTGTAGTGATGGAGAAACTGTCAATGTTATTCGCCATTGATAGAAATGTGAAACTGACAGCAACGTCTGGCATCCACACACACAGTTAAACATGGAAATCCACAAGTTGCTGTCAGTGATTCCCTGCTCCTCTATAGGGTGTGCTGTTGAAGTCCCCACAGATGGCGATCTCCTAGAAATCACTGAACTGATGAGAACTTCCCCTTTTATGCTGTAAACCATTGTTCAAAACACCCGCAAATGCTCTGCCTTATTAATGAGGTGTAACTGGGCTTTTAACAGCGCACTCAGTCAATCTAGTCTCTGGCCTTGAAAAACCAATTTTATATTTGTGGAATGTCAAATTTTTCCATTATTGAAAAATTCCATGGTTTTTAAAATAATTTTTTAATGTTTGTTTATGATATTTCAGCTTCTAATGTGTATATCCTGATCTTTATTTTGCTCTCTGTAAAATTAATAAAAAACGATGGTTAATCAGTGCTTTTTACTTCCCGGTTTGCTGTTTGTGAGAATACTTCAATGCAATTGGCTGCTGACCATACTTGATGACACAACTGTTGCTGGATGCCTCGTGATCCCCTCAACTTGGTGTCAGATGCAAATTAACATTGAGAAAGGTAAACTGCATGCCACAGAGAACACTAGATCTTTGTGAGCAGCTTTCTTCAAAGTCAATGGCGAACATTGTCGCTGACCACAAAATCTAGGCCAATATACATTCTCCACCCCACCCAAAACCAGATGATTTCCTGGGAGATTAAAAATCAGGCCAGTTAGGGGAATAACATTGAAATATCCGTCTCCAATCTCCTTAGGCAATCAAAACTAGTCCAGGAGATCACTCTGTCCCTGATTAATGTTAGACAGCACATACCTTTTGTAAGAAGTGATCTCCACCCCAACCAGAAACAGGTCCAGCTCATGCTTGAGGGAATTCAGTGAATCAGCATCCACTGAGAGAGACAACAGCCTGGTCCACTGATTTACTATTCCCTGGGAAACGAACCACCTTCTGACATCCAACCTAGATCTGACCTTCCATAACTTGATATTGTTACCTCTGGCCTCCCTAACTGTTCCAATTGAATTCCAGAGAGAATTCCTGATTTCCACTACCCTTTGCATTAAGACGTGTTTCCTGATTTCACTCCTGAATGGATTAGTCCTAATTTTAAATGGAATAATTGAGGATTTTGGAGATGAGTCATCTGAACAGAGTACGAGAGACAATGCAATTGCAAAGAAAGAAAGATAGAAGTGAAAGAACTTAACAGTTTCACTTTACATATGAGCACTTTACAGCCCTCTGGACTCAACATTAAATTCAACAATTTCAGACTATGACCACTATTTCGATTTTTTTTTTACAATATGCTGGTCTTAAACTTGTTTTTTGTCTTTTTGCTTTCAGATAGAACTTTTTATTGTTCTGCCATTCTCTCTCTGGAAAAATACTTTCTCTTTTACTACAACTATTACCAGTCCCTTTGCCCTTTATTCCATGACATATTTGTCAATTAATCTCTCCCGCCCTCCACCCTATCACAGACCTTCCCTTTTGTTCTTCCACACCAAACCCCCCCCACCGCACCCACGCCACCCCCCCCCCCGCCATCTTTCACTTGCTCAAAACCTATTACATTTCTAACCTTTCCAGTTCTGATGAAAGATCACAGACCCGAAATGTTAACTCTGTTTCTCTCTCCAGACGTTGCCTGACCTGCACTTTCTGTTTCTATGTCAGATTTCCAGCACCTGCAGTATTTTGCTGCTATTAACATTTTCTACAGAGTTGTTTTTACACCTCAGGATAGCCCAAAGCACTTTATAGCCAATGAAATACTTGTTCAAGTGTAGTCACTGTTTTAGGAAACGCAGTAGCCAAGATCCCACAAAGAGCAATGTGATAATGACCAGTTAATGTTTTTTATGCTGTTGGTTGAGCAATAAGTGTTGACCCTAGGAAACCGAGGAGAACTGCCCGTTCTTTAAATCGTGCCATAAGATCTTTTACATCCACCTGAACGAGCAGACATTAAAAACTACCAACGTAGATTATTTCCTCGGTCAACTTTTTTTTTGTGCTAATTTATATAAAAGCATAATTTCACAAAGACACAGGTGAGCATCACTGTACTCACTTCTGATTTCTAAATTAATCTTTGCTTATAGGATTGAAAAATGGTGAAATTATTGAGTACAGGAGGCGTTGGAATTGCAATAATCTCAGTGCTTTATAATAATTGCATGAAAATGAAATCAAATGAAAAAATATTCGAAAATTATATTCCTATCATATAAGCAAAATGCAATTCATTTAGGTATTGAATATGGAATCTATTGGTTTCTGGAAGCATGAACAGTGTTCTCTCCCCTACATACACAAACCCATCCTTCATATTGCACACATTCTATAAACAGAAACAGGAAAATCCTCAAAATGGATTGCAGGTTGTTTAGATTCTGAAACTGATGCATTAGTGTCAGCTGTCACTCAGTGGGTAACATTCTTGTCTCTGATTGAGGAAAGTTGTGGGTTTAAGTCCTACTCCGGATACTTGAACACATACTCCAGGGTAGTACTGAGGGAGTGCTGCACTGATGGAGATGCCGTTGTTTGGATGGGATGTTAATTCAAAGCATGCTCTGTTGTGGGTGTGAAAGATCCTGTGGCACTATTTTGAAGCAGTGCAGGGAAGATCTGGTATCCTGGACAATATTTATCCCTCAACCAACATCACTAAAACAAACTATCAGGTCATTTATCTTATTTCTGTTTGTGGGAGCTTGCTGTGTGCAAATTGGCTGTTGTGTTTCCTAAATTATAACAGTTACTATGCTTCAAAAGTAATTAATCAGCCCTAAAGGGCTTTAGGATGCTCTAAGGTTGTAAAAAGTGTTGTATAAATACAAGTCTTATCTTTCTTTCATTACAAATGTCATTGACTAAGTCTGGTCCATATATTGCAAGTGTAACCCAACATTACAAGGAAATAGATTTTAAGGCAAATGCTCATGATTTAAAAAAAAATTAAAATGACTAAAACAAGCAATTTATCAGGTCAGAAGTTTAATCTGTACAAAATATTTGTAAGCGCCACAGAACATGCATACAATAAAGTCAAAAATTTTCAGCCCTGACACCTGCATTCCCATTTACAACCCCACTTTCGGTTTGGTCCATGCTAAACAACTTCATTCAGTACATGTAAAACCACTTCCTCCCAAACAGTGACCAAAACAAAGACAGGAAGACATGTGGTCAGAATTTTATAGGCATTTAACAGTTCTTCATTGGGTTGGGATTGTGGGAACAGAACTATTGGGGACATTTAAAGTGAACTAATCAATTAAGTATAGCCTACTAACAAAATAACTTCAGGGCTGCAGAGACAACTTATCAGTAGAAATAGACTAACAAGCAGAAACTAACGGGGCAGCTGCAGACTGCTTATTAGTAGCCTTTTGTACAACAATCAGCCTAACGGTTCACAAGGAGATAAGGGGATGGGAAACTGGAGTAAGAAGTTAAAACAAATTGACAAGTCAGTACCCCAATCAGGCCCCGACACCAAGAAACTGCAGAAGTTTGTAGACCAATTGGGAACAAAGAGTAGGTGTTACTGATTTGTATGAATAACTATAATAAGGCTTGATTTGGCGCGAAGAGTTCAGTTCAGGGGGGCATTAGTTCGGGGGTCAGTTTAGTGTGTGTGTTGCTATTAGTTTTAGTTCAGTTCATTGTTAAGTTTTCTGATGATGTAACAATTAAGTATTGCAATAAAGTTTCTTAAAGCTACATTCGGACTTCGTTTCTCTTTGTGCAACTAATGGGATCCAACAATTTGGCGTAGTCAGCAGGATTGCTGGAGGATAAAGACCAAAGCACTGGACATCGGACCTACATGGGCCCCGGAGGTAAGGACTCCTCTTTGTTAAAAAAAAAGTCCTGGGCCGTTGTCTAAGCTCAGTACTCCACCACGCGATCCCGAACCTTTCTGTTCTGCAACTCGAGTCCCCTCGGGGGAAGAAAGAAACCCCCTATATTTTCAGGTGCCTTATTCGGCAGTAATTGGCGTAATACCAACCCACGGGCTTCGAAGGAAGCCCCCTCGGCTCGAGTTTATCTGTAAAAATATCCGGTTATACCGACCCTACAGCATTGATAAAAAGACCAACGAAGGCAACCGACAGTTACCAACTACCGTCAAAGGGGGGCAGGCCCCACCTGACGTTCCCGAAGATGAAATCCTTCGGCAGTTAAAAGAATATGTAGAGCAACAGTTTGATTTGGCTAAAACATACACTGAAATTGGGCAAACAAAAATGGCACCTCCACGGGACAGTGGTCCCTGGAAGACATAAAGAGAGTTTGGGTAAGGATAAAGAATGGACCCAATGGTCCTTGGCTGCTAAAGGCCAGAGGGCTCCATGACAAAGTTTATGGCAGAGTAACATAAAGGACTATGTTTTAGAGTAAAAACAAGTTACTGTGTCTTTGATTTGAATGTGTGAATGTTGGAAGCTTCCACGAATGAATTGAATGTGCCTGGGATGTACAGCTTGTGTTCTGTACAGCTTGTGTTCTGTACAACTTGTGTTCTGTAGAACTGACTGTCGTTAACTCTTTGTTGTCTGGCTTTAATGTTGAAAGCATGGGTCTATTAAGTTGTTTGGAATTGAATGGGTGAGAAAAGTGATTGTTGAGTGTATTAATTTCAATTTAAGATTGTGCACCCAGTAATGGGGTATAAACTTGAATTATATTTTAAGTTAAAGTTTTATTTTAATTTTAAAAGTTGGTTTTGCAACTGTGAAAAGTCAATGAACAATTTTCTAAGAGATAAGCTTCAGCCTTGAAGGTCTGAAGAGGTCTGGCAAAAATCCAATTTGAAGTTTAAAACACTGCTTTAATTGGAAACTCTGCTATTGCTTTATTTTGCAGTTTAAATTAAAGACATGTTTTACTGACTGTGTTTAAGTAGCAAATGTCAGGAATTGGATATTGGTTTAAGGGAGAGAAGGATAAACAAAGGAGATATAGGAACGAAATCCTGTTTAAAGTTTGTGTAAGGAGTTGGTGTTAAATCTTTTGTGTTAAGAATGTTAAGTAACTTTTCCTTTAGTTTTTGGTTTTATTACAGGCATTTGAAAAGGCGCCTGAAGAAAGAACAAGAAAAATGACGTAATTTACCTAACTTTTAAAATAAGCACGTGCTATTCTGTTTTGTGTGTAGTTAATAAGAATTATAAGTTAATAAGTCTGAGTTAAGTTTATACAATTAAGGTTAATTGACCACAACGAACTTTCAAGTTTATTATGTCAAGTTTTGGAGGAGTCTTCAGTTCCGGACACAAGACTCGTTCATATAACATCGGCAGTTTTGGTTTTTAAATATTTATTGCAGTGAATTGGAATTTGGAATCATCTTTGTTATAAAAAAATCCTGGCATTAGAAACCTCTTACAAAAGATGTTAAAAATTTGAAAACAATTGCAGTTTGATCTAAAATGCTGTCTTTCCTGATGGAGATGCTTTCCTTTGAAGTTGATAATGTTACTAACGATTTTGTTGTTTTCAAATCCTAAGGATACCAAAAGGATTGAAAAAAGTTTAAAATGGACAGTAGTTCTTTTCAATCAGAAAAAAAGGTTTCGTAAAGTGACGCAGCTGAGAATGTTTTGCTCCGCCCCCTTGGAGACAAACAAAGAACTTAACCCTGCTGCAGCTTTTTGCATTGCTGAGAGTAAAATTTATACATATTGGACATTGTTAAATTTTAAATTTCTAAATTGACAGATATAAGTGGACAAATTAACCCATTGGGCTCAGGGGCAGAGCCACGATGGATTCTTTGTGTTATTTTATTAAGCAGGTGATGGCAGGTTCCAAGGTCATGTGAGAACTGATGCCACAGCAAGAGATTCAGCAGCTTTGAGAATTTAAGAACTTAATTGCAGACATCAAATGTCACAGCATCTTTATCAATGAGGCAAAGTGCTTGAGAAGGAGAGATAGTTGCAAGCACTTCTGTCTTTAACGTACAAAAAATACCACCAAGTCTGGGTATAAGAAATTGGAATCAATAAACAAAATTTAATTAATATGAGTGGTTATTTAAAGCACTCAAAGGGAAATTTATCCGATATTTAAGAGGACAATCCCAAAGTTTTAGAAAGTAAAAAACAAAACAGTCTAAGTGGTTTACTGTGTTGGACATTAGCAATGGCTTCTGGTCCATACCGTTGGCACAAGAGTGTCAATATAAATTTGCGTTTACGTTCAAGGGACAACAGTACATCTGGACGTGTCTCTCCCAGGGATTTTATAATAATCCATCCATATTTCACCTTCCTCCGGGAGGTCAGAGTGAAAGTTAAGCTGAAAATGGCACAGATAATGAAGGAAAAGGTTTCTTATTTGGGAATAGTAATAACACAGGGAAAGCATAAGACAGAGCAAAAGTGAGTGCAGACAATCCTCGAACTCCCCCTAGCGCAAGATATTAAAGCTCTAAGATAAAAAAGGACAGTTCCTATTCCAGGTTGTGAGATTCAACAGACAAATAGCACCAACCCCCAAGGTTACCCCCACATCCGAATTACCGACGAGTAAGGTTACGACCCAGCAGCCACAAGTGACTGGTCTCCTTTGCCCTGCCTTAACTGCAGGACCAGAAAATGGACTTGCAATAATAATAACTAATAAAATTGTATATGATAATATAAAGCTCGAGTTGGTACTGGTAATATTGAATATCTCAGATATCCAGCTACCTGGCTGATGCCCTGAGAAGATCTGAGAGTTGTACAAGGTATTACTGTAACAATTGCTGAGACAGGAATTTGGTAATGAGGGAATAATAAAGGGAAAGAGACATAAACGCAGTTTAGTGAATGACGCAGCCACAGTCCTTAATACGGGAACTTCAATTGTCAATACTATAGATTTGGAAAAGGTGGACCAGAAGGTTAGAACTCTTAGTCAGCTAGTAAAGGATATTTTGAAAAAGGAACAAAAGGGACAGAGTGGTGTAGCTAAAGTAGGAAAGGATTTGATGAATACGGTGACAGGAAGGGTGATGAGACTGCCAAGGTATGTCATAGCAGGTAGTAAGGAAGTAGGACCCATGAGAGAAAAGATTAAAGATTTGTGAAGGAGCTGTGCAGACAACTGTATGAGCTGAGGCAGGAGATTCTATAGAAACAGACATGAAAGAAGAACAGACAAAGGTGCCTGTTGTGGGAGACAAAGTAATGGTAAAAGGGAAGGGCCGATGGAAACACTGGTCCCAAATGAAGGTATATAAAGTCAACAGCAAATGACAGACTCCGAAATAAACACCACCTGGTATGCAAAGAGATACCGGGAATGGAAGAAAATGTGATTTGTTACATGCAGAGCAACTGAATTAATTATAGGACTGATGAGAGTCAGTCATGCTCATACTATTAATGATATCATTTCAAATAATGAAAGTGTTTGTAGTACATATGGTCCGTGGATGTTAGAACAAATTCGAGAAAATCTGAGGCAAATTGATGCGGGACAGATGCCAGTTTGGATCAATGATACCCAGTCGGAGAACTTAACTAGTCACACGAATGATAAAATTACCAGGTGCCAACTCAGAAAACTTAAAGTATGGAAAGATCAGGAATGTGTAGATACAGGATCTATGAGTATTGGAGTAGTGTTGGGAATACCTGTAATTCTGAGAGATAAGTTAGGGATGCAATTATACAAAGTAGAAAATATAGGAGTGATCAGGGGAAAAGATTACATAAAATACTATGATATATTAACCTATGTTATGGAAATGTTGTGGAAATTGGAAAAGAGATAATTGGAACAACATTGTCCATTATCTGAGTGTAGTCTGGAAAACCAGGTGGTCATATGTCCTCATCCTAAATATAAAACGGCAGAATCAAAATGTGGATTTAATGCCACTGTAAATTGCACCATAGAGACTAGGAAAGCATTGTCAGGGTTAACCCATGTGGCCTATATGGGAAAGGGGAGATATTGCTTAACCACCACAGCGAAGGAGTACCAGTATGGACATAAACGGATGTGCCCGGTGAGCAACAGTACATTTTGGTTCAACCCACAAATACCAACCCAAGTAGGGAAGATGGAGTTGGTAGAGATACATAAACAAAAGACAGAAACGATAACTGTGACAGAAAGTATTAAGGAGGATTTGACAAATTACCTCCGGGAATCTGAATATACTATTCAGCCATTGTCCACAGGCTTGGGTAAAGAGAGACAGCAGCTAGAAGCCATTGCTGTAGTGTACTACAATCTGGAACAACAGTTGAAGATGCTACAAGATGAGATTGACGAGATAAATGATTCTACCTGGTGGGAGGACTTATGGAACTGGGGGTCAGACGTGCAGATACACCCCTGGTTTAGAATTATCTCCCATGTCCCGATAGCGGTTTTGGGTATCATGGTGTTATATGTGACCTACTTAATTTGGCAACTTAAGAAATTAATTAGGCGATGTAAGAGGATGTATGAATACAGGTTGGACAGCTACCCGAAAAGCAATTAGTGTTCGAACTTGCTCTATAAAAGGAGGGACAATTAGTTATGCCATAAAAGGGTAATTGTATAACCTTTTCATATATACTTAAAATGAATTAATGAATGATCAATGTACTTTAAGAATGAAATTGTATTGTTTGTACAATCGATTATGTAATAGCGATGCTTAAATGAAATTGTAATTGTACAAGTGTACCACCTTTTATGTTGTAAACAACTAATTGAAGCCCCTGCAAAACTTATGCCTTTACAGAGCTCCCGCAGGCCCCTCCTGTGGCACAAACAGGCAACGTATTGAGTGCGACCCCTCCGGGTGTTGAAGGCTGTTTCTAGACAAATAGAGACCATTAAAGGCACCTAGGTGGGATCAAAGGAATGATTCTAAAAAGTGTTTTGAAGAATCAAAGGGGGGACTGTGGGAACAGAACTACTGGGGACATTTAAAGTGAACTAATCAATTAAGTATAGCCGACTAACAAAATAACCTCGGAGCTGCAGAGACAGTTTATCAGAAATGACTTCATAACTTCAGGGCTGCAGAGGCAACTTATCAGCAGAAGTAGACTAACAAGCAAAAACTAACGGGGCAGCTGCAGACTGCTTATTAGTAGCCTATTGTACAACAATCAGCCTAATGGTTCACAAGGAGATAAGGGGATGGGAAACTGGAGTACGAAGTTAAAAACAAATTGACAAGGCAGTACCCCAATCAGGCCCCGACACCAAGAAACTGCAGAAGACTGTAGACCAATTGGGAACAAAGAGTAGGTGTTACTGATTTATATGAATAACTATAATAAGGCTTGATTTGGCGCGAAGAGTTCAGTTCAGGGGAGGGGGGGGGGTTAGATCAGTGTATGTGTTGCTTTTAGTTTTAGTTCAGTTCATTGTTAAGTTTTCTGAAGATGTAACAATTAAGTATTGCAATAAAGTTTCTTAAAGCTACAGTCAGACTTTGTTTCTCTTTGTGCAACTAATGGGATCCAACAGGATGGTTGTGGATTCTCAAACTGTTACTGCTGCATTTTAGGTTCAGCTTTAAATTTATCCCATGAAAATATGACAGAACTATTATTTAATGGTCCTGAGGTGGATGTATAAATGGGCACAATTTTAAAGGGACCAGGAACAGAGAGGCATGTATGTACACAAATCATTGAAGGTGACTGGACCAGTTGATCAGTTAAAACAGCACACAGGGTCCTTGGAATTATAAATAGAGGTCAAGAGTACAAAAGCAAAAAGTAATGCTAAACCTTTACAAATCACTGGTTAGGCCTCAGTTGGAATATTATGTCACCAATTCAGGACAGCACATAGGAACATAGGAGCAGGAGTAGGCCAGTCAGCCCATCAAGCCTGCTCTGCCATTCAATACTGTTGGATCCCATTAGTTTCACAAAGTGAGACGACGTCTGACTGTAGCTTTAAGAAACTTTATTGCATTACGAAATGGTTACATCATCAGCAAAGTGAACATACATATACACACACCTCTGCTTCCACCTACACCTGCTTGTGCAGGGAAATCAAGCCTTTCTTATAGTTCTTCATACAAATCAGTGACATCCCCTTTATGTTCCCAATTGGTTTACAAACTCTGCAGTTTCTTGGTGTCATGGCCTGATTGGGGTACTGTCTTGTCACCTTCTCCTCTAGCAGTTTCTCATCCCCCTATCTCCTTGCACCGTTAGGCTGATTGCTATACAATAGGCTACTATTAAACAGCCTGCAGCTGTCCTGTTAGTTTCTGCTTGTTAGTGTACTTCTACTGATAAGCTGTCTGTGCAGCCCTGAAGCTATGTAGTTATTTATGATAAGCTGTCTCTGCAGCTCCGAGGTTAGTTTGTTAGTAGTACATAATTGATTAATTATTTCACCTTAAATGTCCCCATATTATTCTGTTCTCGAAAATTCTGTTCTCACAGTCCCCCCTTTGATTCTTCACACACTTTTAAGAATCATTCCCTTGATCCCACCTAGGTGCCTTTAATGGTCTCTACTTGTCTAGAAACAGCCTTCAACACCCAGAGGGGTCGCACTCAATACGTTGCCTGTTTGTGCCACAAGAGGGGCCCACGGGAGCTCTGTAAAGGCATAAGTTTTGCAGGGGCTTCAGTTACTTGTTTACAACAACACTTCATAAGCAAATGTCAAATACAGAATTACAATCATCACTAAAAAGACCAAACCCTGTACCACCAAGGTCCCTATCGAGCCCAACCGGCTGGTCGCCCAACTCCATAAGGTGAGGGTTGGGGGTTGTTTTAGCTTTTCCACCTCCTTTCGGATGTGTTCTTCTAGATCAGAAATCTCTTCGGAGCTATCTGGAATGTAAGTACAGCACTCGGGTCCTGTCAGGGCACATGTACCCCCCTTTTCTGCTAGGACAAAATCTAAGGCCAAACGGTTCTGGAGTGCTACGGTGCGGATAGCTACCATTTCTGCATTTATTTTAACGAGGGGTTCGGTGGTGTAATTGGCCACTTTTTCTAGGACCGAAGCAATATTGATGGATTCCCTAGCTACCTTAGCTGTCCCATACCACGGGAACATGATGGAGAAAAACCTCTCCGTCTCGGTGATAGCTCGTCTCGTCCTTTGTCCCTGAGGCGGCTTAGGCAGGGAGGTCAAATGATGGATATAAGGTGTAACATAGCCTAAGTAACACGATCCTGTCCAAACTTTCGGCAACCAGGGATAGGCTTTATTGCCGCAAATAAAATAAGTACCATTATAGGCAATGGGGTTTCCAGCCGTTTCGGGGTCCACCCGCCAGGTGGCGTCCCACCCTTTTAGTTCCTCAAGGTCCCGCAGCAGAATAGATTTAGCGCCTGGAGTTACATTGAAATAGTGGGAGCAGTTACTTCGTCCCACTTCTTGCCCACCCCTTTGGTCTCTGACCAGGCATACGAATCCCAGTGGTCTTCCCACACCTGAGGTGTTATTAAGGTCCAAGAACGGGGGCTCTTGGGTCCGATCATAATGGGGCCGGTACCATCCCATGAAGGCCCTTATGTTCCGGGACCATTTTACGATCCATGTCGCAGTCTCCGACACATTAAAGGGGACGGGGTGTAAGGGGATGTCCCCCCTTGAGTGGATGGGCACGTGTGCACATAGCCAGCAGCGGGAGAGGTTAGCTTCTTTGGCATATGTATAGGTCATATAAAGGAAAGAGTTAACATGTAATTCCCTGGACACTCAATTAGTTTCCCCATGTGGACAGGCTTGGTTAGTCAAAGGTGAGCAACTATTTAAAATACATGCAAAGATGATAATACAAATTCTAAACACATCAGCAATTAATAATTAGCAGCAATTAATAATTCGGTGTTCAATCACGGGTCACTCGTTTTACGTGACAGGCGTGTATCCAGGCTTTCTTTCCTTCGACTTTAACTGCTGACTGGGTTGTCAGTAGTACTTGGAAAGTTCATTCCCACTTGGCGCCCAAAGGTTCTTTGTGTATTTTCTTCACGTAGACCCAGATTCCCGGGACGATGTCGTGTCCTCCTTCTAGTGGGTCACCCCAAGCTGCCGATACCTGTGAGGAAGCAGAACTGACAGCATTTGTTAAGTTCTGGCAATATTCTAGTAAAGCGTCACTCATCAAGTGACAATCAGCTTTACGCAGATCAATTGTTCCCAATAAAGACATGGGTCTCCCTGTAATTACTTCAAACGGGCTCAAGCCTGTATTTCTGTTCGGGGTCGCTCTGATACTACACAGAACTATCGGCAACGCCTGAGGCCAATGTATTCCTTCCTGGTGATACTTGGATAGTCGCTGCTTTAGCGTCTGATTCATTCATTCCACTGGGCCTGATGACTGTGGGTGATGAGGACAGTGTAAATCCCACGTAATGTTCAGTAGTCGACTGACTTCCTGACAGACAGCGCCTGTGAAATGAGTTCATTGGTCAGAGTCAATGCTGACTAGTACTCCCCATCTGGGGATGTAATCCTTACACAGGACCTTCGTGGTGTGACTGGCCGTGGCCTTTCTAGCTGGGACGGCCTCTACCCATCTAGAAAATTTATCGACGATGACTAAAATGCCGGTGTATCCCTGACAAGGTGGGAGAGTGATATCGTCAACTTGTAAGCACTGGAATGGGCCAGCTGGAGCAGGGGCTCTTAGTTGAAGCATCATCGTAATGGGTCCTGGATTGTTTATCTGACAGACCACACAGCGGTCAGCTACCAGCTGTGCGTGTTTTTTGAACACTCGACCCCACCAGCTTTTCTGGAACCGTGCAGTCATCTGTTGCGGGGCCAGGTGTCCCCAGGAGTGAATTTGTTGGGCTAAAAAGGGCATCAGCGCCTGTGATGTGATGGGTTTCTCGGTGTCCCTTTGCCTCCATATGCCGTCGTCACATATCTTCAGCCCTGCTTCCATCCAGGTCCATTTTTCATCTTTGGAACATTCACTCTGCATCACTTGTAGGTCTTGTGTCAGATGGGACGCATTCAGTTTACATATTTGCGTCCATGCGTCCGGGGGATCACCTTGCGAGGCGGCTTCCTGGGCTATCTTGTCGGCTAGGGCATTCCCCTTTGCCTCTATGGCGTTGTCTTTCGTATGGGCTTTACATTTCAAAATGGATACCTTTTGTGGCAATTGCATCGCCTCCAGTAAGTCTCGGACCTCTTTCCCATTTCGAATAGGTGTACTAGCAGCAGTGAGAAATCCTCTTTTGCGCCACAACTGACCAAAGTCATGAGCGACTCCAAAAGCATACCGTGAGTCTGTGTAAATATTAGCTGTCTTCCCCTCTGCTATTCGACATGCTTCCGACAGGGCTCGCAGTTCGGCTTGTTGGGCCGATGTCCCTGAAGGCAGGCATCCCACTTCCACAACTTCATGTAGGGTTGTAACTGCTCATCCTGCTTTCCGTGTACCGTTGTCAACAAAGGATGAGCCGTCTGTGAAAAGGATTAAATCTGGGTTGAGCAATGCTTCCTCTGCTGCTAGGGTTACCTCCTCTGTTTCTTCCATAATCTCCACGCAATCATGTTCTTCTTCCTCCATCTCTCCAGGCCACGGGAGCACAGTCGCTGGATTTACCGGGCTGGCCCGGACGATGTGGAGATTGGGAGCCTCTAGGACTGTTGTCCATTGGGTCCATCTGGCTGCTGTCACTTGGGATACTCTGTTCATAGATAGCAATGTGTGGACTGTGTGCAGACACTTAATGGTTAACTTTTGATCTAATACCAGACCTGCAGTAGTCATTACTGCTTGACATGTAGCTTCCATAGCTCTGAAACAACTGCCCCATCCTAGGGTGACAGTGTCCAGTCTTTTCGAATAGTATCCAATAGGTCTCTGTTTGTCCCCGTGTTCCTGTGTCAGTATGGCAGTCATATATCCCTCTTTTTCGTGTACAGAGTAAACGGTTTCCCATTGTCGGGGATTCCCAGGGCTGGCGCTGAGCACAAAGCCCTCTTTAAGTTTTCGAAAGCTTCTTGTTGTTCTGTGGTTAGGGTAACTGATTCTTTAGAGGCCCGCTTTCCCTTCAAGAGGTCAGTTAATGGTTGAGCCAGCTGTGTGTAGGAGTCGATCCAGTTTCTGTTGAAGTTACACAAACCCAAAAAGGACCTAAGCGCCTGGATAGTGGTGGGCAGTTTGGCAGCTCGAATGGTGGCGGTCCTGTCCTGGGTGAGTTCCCTTTTTCCTTTCGAAATCTTTTGTCCCAGGTACACGACCTCTCCTTCTGCTATCTGTGCTTTGTCGATACTGGCCTTGTGTCCTCTCTGATGAAGGTGGTCCAGCAGGGTACGCAGATCTTGTTCGTGCTGTTCTTCTGTCTCAGAGGCTAACAGAATGTCGTCCACATACTGAATGACCGTGGAGTACATGGAAGGTAACTCCCTCAAATGGTTTTGTAGGGCCATATAAAATACCGTGGGGCTGTTGTGGAAACCCTGCGGCAGGCGTGTCCAGGTGTACTGTTGTTGTTGTACAGTAAAGGTGAACCACGGTTGGACTTCGGGTGCCAGTGGCACCGACCAAAATCCATTGGCCATATCGATAACAGAGAACCATTCGTGTTCCGGCTTCAGGGCATTAAATACCGTAGAGGGGTCAGCTACCAGAGGGGCCTTTTGATCAATACACTGGTTAGCCTTTCTATAGTCGACAGTAAGCCGCCAGGTCCCGTTTGGTTTCCGTACTAGCCACACAGGGCTGTTTGAGGTAATGTGTGTTTTAACCAGCACACCTCGCTCCTCTAGCTGTCTAATTATGGGTAGGATTCCTGCAATAGATGTTTGACTGATGGGGTATTGCTTAGTACAGGGCGGAGTGGATCCTGTAAACGTTGCTGGTTCCATTTGAAGTAGCCCACAATCGTTCTTATCCTGAGCCCATATTGGGTGCTCCCTCAGCTGCTCTTTCTTCAAACTTCTGATAGACCAAATTACCTGGCCGCCTTCGAAATGCAACGAGGAGTTCAGCTGAGTGAGAACGTCCATACCGAGGAGTGCTTGGTCCACCGGACCTACCCAGACCGGTGTTATCAATTCGTGCGGACCAAGACCGATACATACGGGCTGGGTCCTCTTAATTACCAACCCATGGCCCCCAGCTGCGTGAGCTCTTTTAGTCTTACCGTCCATCGGTAGGGAGTTTTTTGTCGCATCGATTAAGGAGGACATCTCCTTCTGTTGCTGGGGCGTCAACCGTTTGAACTTCTCAAAGAGGGATCGGTGGAGGGAGCTGGTTTGGGTGCCGGGTTGCGTCCTTGGCATCCTCTGCCTCGTCCTCTCGCTCTACACGCCTTAGCCCAATGGCCTTCCTTCCTGCAGTAGTAACAGGGGCCGGGTCACCTAACTTGCTCTTTGTCAGGCTCTTTCGGTACTAGATCCGTCTGTATGGCTCGAAGCTTGACTCCCATATCCGTGTCCAGCTGAGCGCATCTGTCAATTAACTCTGAGTATTTTACTCTTACTGCGTCCCACTCCGATAGAGTGGCCTTCAGTATTTTAGACAGTTCTGGCTTTAGTCCAGCAACAAAAGCAGTTTTTAAGGGTCCAAAACTGGTGTTGCCCAGCTCCTCTGGTGTAGGGTCTACTATCCCTGAGTATTCCACCCAGGTGGACCTAAACCTCTCTTCATACTCCCGCACGTCCTCCGAGTTCTTCTGCTGACAGGCTGCAACTTTGCCCCAGTGCGTTTTTGCAGGACAAAACTCTCGCAACCACGTGTTAATCGCAGTCCATCTGGCGTCTAGTAGCTGACCATCTTCACCCAAAGCAATTTGGACCTCTCTCCTTAGCTTTCGGCTCGCTCGTCCGGGCACCATTACGGTCAGAATCTGTACCCCGTCCCATGGATGGAGATCGTAAATTCCCTTCAATCGTTCCAGCTGCTCCCACGTTTTCAGACCCCCTTTCTTCGGTTCCGGCAATCTTGTGGACCACTTGTCGATTTTCTCAGGAGAAGCCGGGACGTGTGTCCAGTACGTGTTGTGCTCGGCCGTGGTGACCTCATTACCGTCCACAGTTCTCTTTTCTGTCTTGACCTTAACGCGTTTCTGTTTAAGGGGAGTTAGTCGCAGAAACGGTAACCCATCATCATTGTCACTTTCTTCACTGGAAGACTCGGCTAGACCTGCTTCACGTAGTTGCATCTTCCGTTGTTCCGTTTGTAACGACTTCAAACTCGGATACAAGTTAGTTGGAGGTGGTCGGCGGGGTTTGCAGAGCTGTCCCGGTTCCTTTGGTTGGGTCGTCTGCTGGTCTTGTAGTTGTTTTTTAAGCTCTTTAATTTCAATCTGTAGCCTTTCCTTTTCTGATTGTTTTTCAGCCTATAGCTTTTCCTTTGCAAGCTTTTCAATTTTCAGTTGTTCGCAGACCGCCTTCATTTGATCCTTTGCACTCGTTAGGTCGCGATCACATTGGGCTTGTCGCATAATCTCATTGCGCTGCCGAATCTGGCCCATTATGGCTAGAGACCATTGGGTCCGTTCTTTATCCTTTAAACGGGTTGTTTTTCCTCAGACTCTCTTTATATCTTCCAGGGACCACTGGCCCATGGATGCCATATTTTTGCCCAATTTCAGTGTACGCTTTATCCAGATTAAACTGTTGCTCGACATATTCTTTCAACTGCCGAAGTATTTAATCTTCGGGAACGTCAGGTGGGGCCCGCCCACCTTTGACGGTAGTTGGTAGCTGTCGGTTGCCTTTGTCCGTCATTTTATCAATTCGAGTAGGGAGGTAGGTCTCGAGCCATCAGGCTTTTCCGCCAAGTAGGTATTTCGTCAAATACCACCAAGTTAGACGTCTAGAAAGGGGGTCTCGAGCCGCACAAGAAAGGGTATTTCCGTCAAATACCGCCAAGTTCGGGATTGCATGGCAGGGAACCGAAATTTAGACAACGACCAAGGACTTTTAACATAAAGAGGAGTCCTTACCTCTGGGGCGCCGATATTGATCCGATGTCTGTGGCTTCGGTCTTAATCCTCCAGCGATCCTGCCGACTACGCCAAGTTGTTGGATCCCATTAGTTGCACAAAGTGAGACGACGTCTGACTGTAGCTTTAAGAAACTTTATTGCATTACGAAATGGTTACATCATTAGCAAAGTGAACATACACACACCTCTGCCTCCACCTTCCACCTACAACTGCTTGTGCAGGGAAATCAAGCCTTTCTTATAGTTCTTCATACAAATCAGTGACACCCCCTTTATGTTCCCAATTGGTTTACAAACTCTGCAGTTTCTTGGTGTCATGGCCTGATTGGGGAACTGCCTTGTCACCTTCTCCTCTCGCAGTTTCTCACCCCCCTATCTCCTTGGACCGTTAGGCTGATTGCTATACAATAGGCTACTATTAAACAGCTTGCAGCTGTCCTGTTAGTTTCTGCTTGTTAGTGTACTTCTACTGATAAGCTGTCTGTGCAGCCCTGAAGCTATGTAGTTATTTCTGACAAGCTGTCTCTGCAGCTCCGAGGTTATTTTGTTAGCAGTACATAATTGATTAATTATTTCACCTTAAATGTCCCCATATTATTCTGTCCCCACAAATACGATCATGGCTGATCATCCCCCAATGCCTTTTTCCCACATTATACTCATATTCCTTTATGTCATTTGTATTTAGAAATCTGTCAATCTCTGCTTTAAACATACTCAATGACTGAGCTTCCACAGCCCTCTGGGGTAGAGAATTCCAAAGATTCACAACCCTCTGAGTAAAGAAATTTCTCATCATCTCAGTCCTAAGTGGCTTCCCCTTTATTTTGAAATTGTGTCACCTGGTTCTAGACACCTCAACAAGGGGAAACATCTTATCTGCATCTACCCTGTCTATCCCTTTTAGTATTTTGTAGGTTTCAATGAGATCACCTCTTATTCTTCGAAACTCTAGAGAATACAGGCCCAGTTTCCCCAATCTCTCTTCATAGGACAGTCCCGCCATCCCGGGAACAAGTCTGGTGAACCTTCATTGCACTCCCTCGATGGCAACAATATCCTTCCTGAGGTAAGGGGACCAAAACTGCACATAGTACTCCAGGTGCGGCCTAACCAAGGTTCTATACAATTGAAGCAAGACTTCACTACTCCTGTACTCAAATCCTCTTGTGACAAAGGCTAACATACCATTAGTCTTCTTAATTGCTTGCTGCACCTGCATGTTAGCCTTCAGTGACTTATTGACGAGGATACCCAGGTCCCTTTGTACATTTACACTTTCTAATCTCTTACCATTTAAGAAATACTCTGCACATCTATTCCTCCTACCAATGTGGATAACCTCACATTTTTCCACATTATATTCCATCTGCCATGTTCTTGCCCACTCACTAAGGCTGTCCAAATCCCCTTGAGGTCATTTTGCATCTTCCTTACAACACATATTCCCACTGAGTTTTGTGTCATCTGTGAACTTGGAAACATTACATTTGGTCCCCACATCCAAATCATTTATACTGTGAACAGCTAGGGCCCAGGCACTGATCCCTGCGGTACCCCACTAGTCACAGCCTGCCAACGTGAGAATGACCCGTTTATTCCAACTCTCTGTTTTCTGCCTGTTACCAATCCTTAATCCATGCCAGTATATTATTTCCTATCCAATGTGCTTTAATTTTGCTAACCAACCTCCTGTGGCGGACTTTATCAAAAGCCTTCTGAAAATCCAAGTATATTACGTCCACCGATTTCCCTTTATCATTTCTGTTAGCAACATCCTCAAAATAACTCCAAAAAGTTCGTCAAACGTGATAAATCCATGTTGACTATGCCCAATCAGATCATTATTATCCAAGTGTCCATTATCATGCCCTTTAGAATAGATTCTAACAGTTTCCCTACTATTGATGTAAGGCTAACAGGTCTGTAGTTCCCTGTTTTCTCTCTCTCTCCCTTCTTAAATAGTGGGGTGACATTTGCTACCTTCCAATCTGCAGGAACCATTTCAGAATCTATAGAATTTTGGAAGATGATCACCAATGCATCCACTATCTCCATAGCTACCTCTTTCAACACTCTGTGATATAGATCATCAGGTCTTGGGGATTTATCAACCTTCAGCCCCACTAATTTCTCCAATACAACCTTCTTACTAATACTAATTTCCTACAATTCCTCATTCTCCCTAGTCCCTTGGATCTCTAATTCTAGGAGATTTCTTGTCTCTTCCTCAGTGAAGATAGACAAAAATTAATCAGATACCTTCTCTGCCATTTCTCTATTCCCCATTATAAATTCTCCTGACTCTGCCTGTAATGGACCCACATTTGTCTTAGCCAAACCTTTCCTTCTAATGTACCTGTAGAAGCTTTCACAGTCCATTTTTATATTTTTTGCTAGCTTACATTCATATTCTATTCTCCCTTTCTTTATCAGTTTATTGGTCCTCTTTCACTGTATTCTAAAATCCTCCCAATCCTCAGGTTTACTACTATTTCTGGCAACTTTATAGGCCTTTTCTTTAATCTTATACAATCCTTAACTTGCTTTGTTAACCACAGTTGACTGCCTTTTCTTTTTGGGTTTTTGTGCCTTGAAGGAATGTATAGTTGCTGTAAACTATGTAATAATTCTTTAAAGACTATCCATTGTCTATGTACTGTCATACCTTTTAATGTATTTTCCCAATCCACCTCAGCCAATTTGCCCCTCAAATTTCCTTTGTTCAAATTTAATACCCTGGATTCAGATTGAACAACCTCACTTTCAAACATAATGTAAAATTCTATCATATTATCACATCCCTAAAGGTTCTTTTACAAGATTATTAATTAACTCTTTCTCAATACATATTACTAGATCTAAAATAGCCTGTTCTCTAGTCGGTTCCTCTTGAAAACCATCCCTAACACACTCCAGCAATTTGTTCTCCACAGCAATAGTGCTCATTAGGTTTACCCAGTCTATATGCAGACTGAGGTCACCCATGCTACATTCTTCTCTAATTTCCTGATTAATACCATGCCCCACATTACCACTACTGTTTGATGTCCTATAAACAACTCTTGCCAACATTTACTGCTCCTTGCTGTTTCTTAGCTCCACCCAAACAGATTCCACATTTTGTTCTTCCAATCTGAGATCCTCCCTTACTCATGTACTGATCCCATCCCTTATTATCACGAAACACCACCTCCTTTTCCTTTTTGCCTGTCCTTGCAAAATGTCAAATACCCTTGAATATTCAGTTCCCAGTCTTAGTCACCCAGTAGCCACGTTTCCGTAATGGCAATTAGATTATACCCATTTGTGCCTTTAAATCATCTATCTTGTAGCGAATGCTGCATGCATTCAGTTAAAGTGCCCTTAACCTTGTCTTCTTGACATTATTCTGCATTCTAAGCCTAGTTGATGTTCACCTTTGATTCACCTGCCTTCTAATGTCATTTGCTACTTTTCTACCTCCTGTTACCAGCTTTACTTCCTTCCAATTTGAGCTACCCCAGAGGTTCCCACCCCCCTGACAAGCTAGTTTAAACCCTCCCCAACTGCACCAGCAAATCTCCCTGCGAGGATATTAGTTCTGGTCCTGTTAAGGTATAGTCCGTCCATCTTGTACAGGTCCCATCTGCCCCAGAACCGGTCCCAATGCCTCAGAAATCTGATGCCCTCCCTCCTACACCAATTCTCCAGCTACATGTTCAATCGCTCAATCCTCCTATTCCTTTTCTCACTAGCACGTGGCACTGAGAGTAATCCTGAGATTACTGCTCTTGAGGTCCTGCTTTTTAACTTCCTTCCTAACTCCCTAAAATCTGCTTTCAGGACCTCATCCCTCTTCCTACCTATGCCATTGGTACCAGTGTGGACCACGGCCTCTGGCTGTTCACCCTCCCCAAGAAGAATGTCCTGCAGCCACTCCGTGACATCCTTAACCCTGGCACCGGGAGGCAAAACACCATCCTGGAGTTGCGTTTACTGCAGCAGAAACACCTGTCTGATCCCCTGACCTTCGAGTCCTCTATCACCATTGCTCTGCCACTCTTCTTCCTCCCCTCCTGTGCAGCTGAGTCATAGTCTTTGCTGTGGCTGCACTTCCCTGAGGAACTATCGCCCTGACCAGTATCGAAAATGAAAAACCGATTATCAAGCAAGATAGACTGGGGACTCCTGCACTGCATGCCTGGTTCTCTTAGACTGCCTGGCAGTCACCCATTCCCTCTCGGCCTGCATGCTCCTAACCTGCGGTGTGGCCACCTCTCTAGTCCTCCGCCTTGTGGATGCACAGCAGTGACTCCAGCCGCTACTCAAGTTCTGAAACCCGAGCTCAAGCTTCTGCAGCCAGTGACACTTCCTGCAGATGTGTTCATCTTGGACACATGGTGTGTCCATGACTTCCAACATACAGTAAGATGTACATTCCACTTGGCTGAGCTGACCTGCCATACTGTAACTTTAAAAGCTATTTATTATAATTAGAATAAATAAAATAAGTTATCAGCTACTCACCAATCAGCTTCTTCCCCTGTACCGAAGTAAGAGCCAGCTACTGGAGGCTGATGAAAAGGTAGAAAAAGAAAGAAAGGAGCACCTCCATCACTGAACTCCCTCACTCACCAAACTCCCACCTTACACTAAGGAAGCCCTGCTTCTATACTTTCTGAAAAATAACTGATTCAAACTTCTGAAAACCAGTTTAAGCCAGCTACCTAAGTAACTAGCTGCAGCTGCTCCCAAAGAGCTTGTATACCCCTGTTTTAAGGCTGGAATAAAACTTAACTTCTTTTAACTTAAGGAGTAATTTTTAGTTAACTGCTAAATTGAAGAAAAAAACAGACTTTAGATAGAAATTACCCCTTAAAACTCCTCACCAGCTATCAGTGCAGCACACTTTAGGAAGGACGTCTAGGCTTTGGGGAGGGGACAGAGGAGATTTTTCAGAATGGTATGAGGGATGAGAGACTTCAGTTATGTGGACAGATTGTTGAAGCTGGCAGCTTTTTCGAGCAGGGAAAGTTAAGGGGAGATTTAGTAGAGGTGTTTAAAATCACAAGGGGTTTTCATAGAGTAAATGAGGTGAACCTGTTTCTAGTGGCACAAGGGTCGGTAACCAGAGGGCACAAGTTTAAGTTAATTGGCAAAAGAACCAGAGGGGACATCATAAGACTTTTTTTTTATTACACAGTGTGTTGTTGCAATCAGGAATGCATTACCTGAAAATCTAATTCAAGAGTAACTTTGAAAGGGGTAACTGAAGGAAATAAAGAGAGATCCTTTCACCACATTCCAAATCACATCACAGTCACTGAAAAGGAATCTTGAATATACTTGAAAAGGAAACACTTTCAGGGTTATATGTACAAAGCAGGGAGTGGGACTAATTGGATAGCTCTTTCCGAGAGCTGGCACATGTATAATGGGCAGAATGGCCTCCTTCTGAGCTGTAGGATTCTATGATTCTAAATAGCAGGGGAAATTGTCAATTTGGGGGGATTATGAATGTTTATAAAAGAAAAACTCTATGTAGCAACTATAAAATTAAATCCAGATGCTTCCTGACCTGCAGAGTATTTCCAGCATTTTCTGTTTATGTTGTATAAAATAACATCATCTGTAGAATAATTATGGGGCCTGGACAGTTGGTGTATTTAGCGTGGTCAGAAACATGCACAGAAACCCATCATAATGCTGAACTGTCTGAACCAACTGAGGAATCTATATGAGTGGAGTTTCCATTCTAATGGATGATAGCGGTGGGAAACGAGCAGAAAACAACACAATGGAAGCAGAAAGTAAGCAGCTAGATGATTACAAGTGAACAGATAATGTTTTATGTCTGTAAACAATGCCATGGGAGATCTATGAAATATACTTTGTTGTGTATTTGTCTTTTTCAGCAACAAGGTACCAAACAATCTTGAGTTGAAAGGAAATCAAAGAGTGGGCTCTTTATTATTAAATAGTAGTTGACTTGAGAGTTCTACAATACACGTGACTAGACGACGAATACAACTCCGACTGAGCTATCACGTGTTGGTTGATGTCACTTCCTCTGATGATGTGTGAAGTACTCAGAATATTAAAGTGGTACCACAACAACCCCCTTTCCTAAAATGGAAATACATAATAGATAAACTATGTACATGATGGAAGAGTTTTGAACAATATTTACATATGCACTGATTTTCAAGCCCTTCAGTCAAGTGTCTCTATAACATGCAGGTGGTCTACTGACTCGACCTGGTCTTGTCACTGTGTAGCTTGGTTGGGAACTAGACTGGTCAACCTTATTTCTCTTGATCTACCCGTGTTCTGACAGTCATCCTGTGTTTCAGCATTATATTTGTCACTTTTCTTCAGTACATTCTGTGGGTTGGAATGTGAATGTGTTCTCAAAGCAATAGGGTTGTCAGGCACAATGTTGCTAGCTAGCTCCCCAAGCTGACATCGGTTTCTCCTTAGCACTGCTCCATTAGGGGTGGTAACTTCATACGATCTTGGTTCAGTGCAGATTTTGGACACCTCTGCGGGAAACTACATTCCGTCCTGCGGATGGATCACTCGAACCTTCTGTCCAGTCTGTAATGGTGGAAGTTCCACGTCTGTGTGTTTGTCGTGCACAGCTTTCAACTTCTCTTGATTCGCCATTAATTTGTCCTGTATTGATGACGATTTCATGAAGTGATGACTTTTTTAGATTAGATTAGAGATACAGCACTGAAACAGGCCCTTCGGCCCACCGAGTCTGTGCCGAACATCAACCACCCATTTATACTAATCCTACACTAATCCCATATTCCTACCAAACATCCCCACCTGTCCCTATATTCCCCTACCACCTACCTATACTAGTGACAATTTATAATGGCCAATTTACCTATCAACCTGCAAGTCTTTTGGCTTGTGGGAGGAAACCGGAGCACCCGGAGAAAACCCACGCAGACACAGGGAGAACTTGCAAACTCCACACAGGCAGTACCCGGAATCGAACCCGGGTCCCTGGAGCTGTGAGGCTGCGGTGCTAACCACTGCGCCACTGTGCCGACTTGGTAGGGTCATCTTAATTTATCTTCCAAACAATTTCCACAGGTGACGCTAATCCTGTGCTGATTGGTATTGCCCTTAAGTGTAACATGTCTACATGTAGACCTTGCTTTGTTTCTCAACACTTCACAGAGATTTGACTGTGTGCATCATTCTTTCCACTAGGCTCTTTGAACTGGGCTAATGTGAAGATGTGACATGGCTCACTGGCCATTTCTCACACATATCTTCAAACAGTTTGGTGGTATATTGCAGTCCATTGTCCAATATTATCTCCTCCAGAGGGCCAAATAAGCTGAATATGGCACGGATAGTGTTAACAACTGATTGGCTTGACAAGTCCCTTAATTGCTGAATTATGGGGAACTTGGAGAAATAATTGGTTAGCAAAAAAGATAGTCATCACCTTTGATAGAGAACAGATCAGTGACCCCCCATGTCCAAGGATATACAGAACTTTGTGCGAGAGAAGGGCCTCTTTATGTTGGCTTCATTGATGCTTTTGGCATGTATCATATGGCTGTGCTGCTCACTCGATGTCATTGTTAATTCCTGCATTTGGATTGGCCTCTTCTGAATGTATCCCTGTTCCTCTCACGGAGTGGTGTTTGTTTCTTGTCAGGTTGTGGTCTGCTGTGATTTCTGGCCAGTTTTCCAATACTCAGCCTCTTGCACAGCTTTGCCCAGTGCTCTTTCTTGCCACACACCTTGCAGTGGTCCGTGTAAATGGGACAATGTCTTGGTTGGTGTACAAGTCTGCACTTACCACATACCTTGCCTTGTTGAGGTGATCTGGTTACCTCACCTGTGGTCGTTGTTTCAAGTGCTCATATACACTGCTGACTTGCAGCAATAGCCTCAAATTTCCTGCCTTCTCTCAGGAGACTTTCTATATTATACTCTTTTCTTCGTCTTGTAGCTCTTTCTGAAAAGCTTCTATCAGGTTAGATACAATGACCAATTCCATGATCTTTTCGCATAACTCCATGCCCAAAAAAATCACAGACCTTTCCTTTTTCACAGCAAATGCTTACGAACTGATCAATGGTCTCTTTCGATTGCTGCCTGTATGCCATTAGTTCAAGGCAATGGAGTTTGAAAATTCATCTTGACCTTTAGCTGCTCTCTCTAGTGTAATCCAGTCTCACTGACTTCCTCTGGTCTGCTTCAGATAATCCTGAGATTTGATGCAATGCAGCCCCTCGTTGCCCATCACCATGTTTGTTTTGACCGCTTGCTTGTCCAGCTCAGTGACAGCAAGTTCCAAGAAATGCAATTCCATGTTCTGATGAAAGGTCACAGACCTGAAACGTTAACTCTGCTTCTCTCTCCACAGATGCTGCCTGGACTTGCTGAGTATTTCCATCACTTTGTGTCTTTATATGCAATTCCTTGTGTCACCTGAAGAGTTGGAATTCATGGGAAGGTCTTGGGCTTTCCAATTCATTGATGGGTATTTGGAAGTCATAGTGCCAAACTACTGGTCTGCAAGAATCCTTGGCTGGAGCTTTCCCCTTTAAATGACTCCCTCCTTTTTTTTTCTGAGGCTTTCCCTGAAGACAAAAAGAAATTGCACAGCGGCGGACTTCACCCATGTTCTGTGTTCAGTACCTGCAGTGCGGGCTTTCTACCTGTGATTGGGAGACTCCGCCCATGAAGTGATTATGATGGGAAAACACACAGAGCACAATGGTGCTGCTCCGCTGCACTGATGTGAACCGACTCTGCTCACCTTTCCCGAGCCTGATTCCACCCAATTCTTGTTTTTTCTCGCTGACCACTATGAAAATAACAACCCCTTTTTGTTTACTCACTCATTCTTGAACTCTAAATTCAGCGAATGGTTGTCAAACCTGACAGAGTTGTGCCATTGTCGCTACCTCCAATGAACTTAAACCGGAGTACTTGCTGTCCCCGATGAATGCCATTGCTTAGCCTCTCTGCTGTACTGCTACTGTGATGCGTTCTGCTACCTCCAAGCTCTGGTCTTTAACTACACCTCGACGCTATCAGATATGGATGGTGTGCCCAGAACTTGAAAAGCTACAGAAACTACAAGCTGCCACAATGTTGTGAATGATGTTAGAGTCATTGAGCCATAGAGTTATACAGCACAGAAACAGGCCCTTCGGCCCATTGTGTCTGTGCCGTCCAACAAGCACCAAACTATTCTAATCCCATTTTCTAGCACTTGGCCCGTAGCCTTGTATGCGATGGCGTTTCAAGTGCTCATCCAAATACTTAAATGTTGTGAGGGTTCCTGCCTCTATCACCTCTTCAGGCAGTGCATTCCAGATTCCAACCACCCTCTGGGTGAAAACATTTTTCCTCAAATCCCCTCTAAACCTCCTGCCCTTTAGCTTAATCTATGCCCCCTGGTTATTGACCCCTCTGCTAAGGGAAAAGGTCTCTTCCTATCTAACCGATCAATGCCCCTCATAATTTTGTATATCTCAATCATCTCCCCCCTCAGCCTTCTCTGTTCTAAGGAAAACAACACTAGCCTTTTCAGTCTCTCTTCATAGCTGAAATGCTCCAGCCCAGGCAACATCCTGGTGAATCTCCTCTGCACCCTCTCCAGTGCAATCACATCCTTCCTGTAGTGTGGTGCTTAGAACTGGATACAGTACTCCAGCTGTGGCTGAATTAGCATTTTATACAGCTTCATCATAACCTCCCAGCTCTTATATTCTATGCCTCGGCTAATAAAGGCAGGTATCCCATATGCCTTCCTAACCACCTTATCTACCTGTGCTGCTCCCTTCAGTGATCTGTGGACAAGTACACCAAGGTCCCTCCA
This sequence comes from Heterodontus francisci, assembly GCF_036365525.1. Lineage (NCBI taxonomy): Eukaryota > Metazoa > Chordata > Chondrichthyes > Heterodontiformes > Heterodontidae > Heterodontus > Heterodontus francisci. Next base: position 10,561,847 of record NC_090397.1, on the reverse strand, counting down.
ATCTTCTGTACTTCCTAAGGTCCTACCATCCATTGTATATTCCCTTGCCTTGTTAGTCCTCCCAAAATGCATCACCTCACACTTCTCAGGATTAAATTCCATTTGCCACAGCTCTGCCCTTCTTCTGCGGAGTTCACACGCTGCCACCAGATTGTGTTATTGCCTTCTTCAGCAATAATGTACCAAACAATAATGAGTTGAAAACTGATCAAAGAGTGGGTTCTTTATTGTTAATTAACAGGTTTACAAGAGAGCTCTCTAATACACGTGACTAGATGACGAACACAACTCCAACTGAGCTGTCACGTATTGGCTGAAGTCACTTCCTGGGATAATGTGTGAAATACTCAGACTGTTAAAGTGATCACAACATACTTAAAAAGTTGATGTTGGTTTTCAGCCATCTTATTGGCCAGTAGTAGCCATGTGATCATTCCTAATATTCATGAAACTCTTTTTCAGCAAACTTACTAGCTTAACATCTGTCTTACGGAAAATGTTAGAAGCTATTATTAATGATGTTATAGCAGGGCATTTAGAAAAATTCAAGGTAATCAGGCAGAGTCAACATGGTTTTGTGAAAGGGAAATCATGTTTAACTCATTTTTTGGAATTCTTTGAGGGAGTTACATGTGTTGTGGATCAAGGGGAACTGGTAGATGTATTGTACTTAGATTTCCAGAAGGCATTTGATAAGGTGCCAATCAAAGGTTATTGCAGAAAATAAAAGCTCATGGTATAGGGGGTAACATATTGGCATGGATAGAAGATTGGTTAGCTGACAGGAAACAGAGAGTCAGCATAAATGGGTCATTTTCCAGTTGGCAAGATGTTACGAGTGGTGTACCACAGGGACCTGTGTTGCGGCCTCAATTTTTTACAATTTATATAAATGACTTGGGTGAAGGGGCTGAAGGTATGGTTGCTAAATTTGCTGATAACACAAAGATAGGTAGAAAAGTAAGTTGTGAAGAGGCCATAAGGAGGCTACAAAGGGATATAGATAGGTTAAGTGAGTTGGCAAAGATCTGGCAAATGGAGTATAATGTGTGAAAATATGAAATTGTCCACTTTGGCAGGAAGAATAAAAAAGCATATTATCCAAATGGTGAGAAATTGCAGAGCTCTGAGATGCAGAGGGATCTAGGTGTCCTAGTATATGAATCGCAAAAGGTCAGTATGCAGGTACAGCAAGTAATTAGGAAATCTAATAGAATGTTATCATTTATCGCGAGGGGAATTGAATACGAAAGTCGGGAGGTTATGCTTCAGCAACACAGGGCATTGGTGAGACCACTTCTGGAGTATTGTGTACAGTACTGGTCTCCTTATTTAAGGAAGGATGTAAATGTGTTGGACGTAGTACAGAGAAGGTTTACTAGATTAATACCTGTCTTAGGAGGAAAGATTGGACAGGCTAGGCTTGATTCTGCTGGAATTTAGAAGAGTTAGCATTTAATATTTAGAGTAGAATCCAGCACTAGAGACCATATAGTTAATTGTAACATAATTTAGTAAGGATTTAATAAGTATTTATTTATTTTAAATTAATTTATTAATTAGTGCTAGAAATGTCAGTTAGAGGGGTAAAGTGCTTCACCTGTGAGATGTGGGAGGTCCGTGACGCTTCCAGCGTTTCGGACGACTACATCTGCAGGAAGTGTACCCAGTTGCAGCTCCTCACAGACTGCATGGATCGGTTGGAGCGGCAACTGGATGCACTTAGGAGCATGCAGGTGGCAGAAAGCGTCATAGACAGGAGTTTTAGAGAAGTGGTTACACCCAAGGTGCAAGCAGATAGATGGGTGACCGCTAGAAGGGGCAGGCAGTCAGTGCAGGAATGCCCTGTGGCTATCCCCCTCTCTAACAAGTATACCGTTTTGGATACTGTTGGGGGGGCTGGCCTATCAGGGGAAAACAACAGCAGCAGCCAGAGCAGTGGCACCACGGCTGACACTGTTGTTCAGCAGGGAGGGACAAAGCGCAGAAGAGCAATAGTTCTAGGGGACTCTATAGTCAGGGGCACAGATAGGCGCTTCTGCGGACGTGAAAGAGATTCCAGGATGGTATGTTGCCTCCCTGGTGCCAGGGTCAAGGATGTCTCTGAACGGACAGGGGGCATTCTGAAGGGGGAGGGTGAACAGCCAGAGGTTGTGGTATCAACGACATAGGCAGGAAGAGTGACGTGGTCCTGCAGGAGGTGTTTAGGGAGTTAGGTAGAAAGTTAAAAGACAGGACCTCTCAGGTTGTAATCTCTGGATTACTCCCTGTGCCACGTGCCAGTGAGGCTAGAAATAGAAAGATAGTGCAGCTAAACATGTGGCTGAACAGCTGGTATAGGAGGAAGGGTTTCAGATATCTGGATCATTGGGATCTCTTCAGGGGCAGGTGGGACCTGTACAAGAAGGACGGGTTGCATCTAAACTGGAGGGGCACTAATATCCTGGCAGCGAGGTTTGCTAGCATCACTCGGGAGGGTTTAAACTAGTGTGGCGGGGGGTGGGAACCAGAGCAGGTGAAATAAATGAGGCCAGTAAGACTAAGAGGAAGAGCAGGCAGGGAGATGTTGCTGAGCACAGCGGGACTGGTGGTCTGAAGTGCATTTGTTTCAATGCGAGAAGTATAACAGGTAAGGCAGATGAACTTAGGGCTTGGATTAGTACTTGGAACTATGATGTTGTTGCTATTACAGAGACTTAGTTGAGGAAAGGACAGGATTGGCAGCTAAATGTTCTGGGATTTAGAAGCTTCAGGCGGGATAGAGGGGGATGTGAAAGGGGTGGGGGAGTTGCATTACTGGTTAAGGAGCATATCACAGCTGTACTGCGGGAGGACACCTCGGAGGAGTCATGCAGCAAGGCAATATGGGTGGAGCTCAAGAATAGGAAGGGTGCAGTCATGATGTTGGGGGTTTACTACAGGCCTCCCAACAGCCAGCGGGAGGTAGAGGAGCAGATATGTGGACAGATTTTGGAAAAATGTAAAGGTAACAGGGTTGTAGTGGTGGGTGATTTTAACTTCCCCTATATTGACTGGGACTCACTTAGTGCTAGGGGCTTGGATGGGACAGAATTTGTAAGGAGCATCCAGGAGGGCTTATTGAAACAATATGTAGATATTCCAACTAGGGATGGGGCCGTACTGGACCTGGTATTGGGGAATGAGCCCGGCCAGGTGGTTGAAGTTTCAGTAGGGGAGCATTTCGGGAACAGTGACCATAATTCCGTAAGTTTTAAGATACTTATGGATAAGGATAAGAGTAGTCCTCGGGTGAAGGTGCTAAATTGGGGGAAGGCTAATTATCTTCGGGGGGGATTAAACTAATTCAGCAGGGGAATGGGAACCTAAATTGTAGTGCCAGTGTACAGGATGTTGAGAGTAGTGAGGTCAAGGATATGGTTACAAGGACGCAAGAGGGCACTGGCAAGCAAGAACCTGGTTTAAAGTGTGTCTATTTCAACGCCAGGAGCATCCGGAATAAGGTGGGTGAGCTTGCAGCATGGGTTGGTACCTGGGATCTCGATGTAGTGGCCATTTCGGAGACATGGGTAGAGCAGGGGCAGGAATGGATGTTGCAGATTCCGGGATTTAGATGTTTCAGTAAGAACAGAGAAGATGGTAAAAGAGGGGGGGGTGTGGCATTGTTAATCAAGGAGAGTATTACAGCGACAGAAAGGACATTTGAGGACTCGTCTACTGAGGTAGTATGGGCTGAGGTTAGAAACAGGAGAGGTGAGGTTACCCTGTTGGGATTCTTTTATAGACCTCCGAATAGTTCCAGAGATGTAGAGGAAAGGATGGCGAAGATGATTCTCGACAGGGGTGAGAGTAACAGGGTAGTTGTTATGGGGGACTTTAACTTTCCAAATATCGACTGGAAATACTATAGTTCGAGTACTTTAGATGGGTCAGTTTTTGTCCAGTGTGTGCAGGAGGGTTTTCTGACACAGTATGTAGACAGGCCAACCTGGGGCGATGCCACATTGGATTTGGTACTGGGAAATGAACCCGGCCAGGTGTTAGATTTAGATGTAGGTGAGCACTTTGGTGATAGTGATCACAATTCGGTTAGGTTTACCTCAGCGATGGGCAGGGACAGGTATATACCGCAGGGCAAGAATTATAACTGGGGGAAAGGAAATTATGATGCGATTAGGCAAGATTTAGGATGCGTAGGATGGGGAAGGAAACTGCAGGGGATGGGAGCAATCGAAATGAGGAGCTTATTCAAGGAGCAGCTACTGCGTGTCCTTGATAAGTATGTACCTGTGAGGCAGGGAGGAAGTTGTCGAGTGAGGGAGCCATGGTTTACTAAAGAAGTTGAAGCGCTTGTCAAGAGGAAGAGGGCGGCTTATGTTAGGATGAGACGTGAAGGCTCAGTTAGGGCGCTTGAGAGCTACAAGCTAGCCAGGAAGGATCTAAAGGGAGAGCTAAGAAGAGCAAGGAGAGGACACGAGAAGTCATTGGTGGATCGGATCAGGGAAAACCCTAAGGCTTTCTATAGGTATATCAGGAATAAAAGAATGACTAGAGTTAGATTAGGGCCAATCAAGGATAGTAGTGGGAAGTTGTGTGTGGAATCAGAGGAGATAGGGGAAGTGTTAAATGAATATTTTGCGTCAGTATTTACAATAGAGAAAGAAAATGTTGTTGAGAATACTGAGATTCAGGCTACGAGGCTAGATGGGATTGAGGTTCACAAGGAGGAGGTGTTAGCAATTTTGGAAAGTGTGAAAATAGATAAGTCCCCTGGGCCAGATGGGATTTATCCTAGGATTCTCTGGGAAGCTAGGGAGGAGATTGCAGAGCCTTTGTCCTTGATCTTTATGTCGTCATTGTCGACAGGAATAGTGCCGGAAGACTGGAGGATTGCAAATGTTGTCCCCTTGTTCAAGAAGGGGAGTAGAGACAGCCCTGGTAATTATAGACCTGTGAGCCTTACTTCGGTTGTGGGTAAAATGTTGGAAAAGGTTATAAGAGACAGGATTTATAATCATCTTGAAAAGAATAAGTACATTAGAGATAGTCAGCACGGTTTTGTGACGGGTAGGTCGTGCCTCACAAACCTTATTGAGTTTTTCGAGAAGGTGACCAAACAGGTGGATGAGGGTAAAGCAGTGGATGTGGTGTATATGGATTTCAGTAAGGCGTTTGATAAGGTTCCCCACGGTAGGCTATTGCAGAAAATACGGAAGTATGGGGTTGAAGGTGATTTAGAGCTTTGGATCAGAAATTGGCTCGCTGAAAGAAGACAGAGGGTGGTGGTTGATGGCAAATGTTCATCCTGGAGTTTAGTTACTAGTGGTGTACCGCAAGGATCTGTTTTGGGGCCACTGCTGTTTGTCATTTTTATAAATGACCTGGAAGAGGGTGTAGAAGGGTGGGTTAGTAAATTTGCAGATGACACTAAGGTCGGTGGAGTTGTGGATAGTGCCGAAGGATGTTGTAGGGTACAGAGAGACATAGATAGGCTGCAGAGCTGGGCTGAGAGATGGCAAATGGAGTTTAATGCGGAAAAGTGTGAGGTGATTCACTTTGGAAGGAGTAACAGGAATGCAGAGTACTGGGCTAATGGGAAGATTCTTGGTAGTGTAGATGAACAGAGAGATCTTGGTGTCCAGGTGCATAAATCCCTGAAGGTTGCTAACCAGGTTAATAGGGCTGTTAAGAAGGCATATGGTGTGTTAGCTTTTATTAGTAGGGGGGTCGAGTTTCGGAGCCACGAGGTCATGCTGCAGCTGTATAAAACTCTGGTGAGACCGCACCTGGAGTATTGCATGCAGTTCTGGTCACCGCATTATAGGAAGGATGTGGAAACTATGGAAAGGGTGCAGAGGAGATTTACTAGGATGTTGCCTGGTGTGGAGGGAAGGTCTTACGAGGAAAGGCTGAGGGACTTGAGGTTGTTTTCGTTGGAGAGAAGGAGGAGGAGAGGTGACTTAATAGAGACATATAAGATAATCAGAGGGTTAGATAGGGTGGATAGTGAGCGTCCTTTTCCTCGGATGATGATGGCAAACACGAGGGGACATAGCTTCAAGTTGAGGGGTGATAGATATAGGACAGATGTGAGAGGTAGTTTCTTTACTCAGAGAGTAGTAAGGGCGTGGAACGCCCTGCCTGCAGCAGTAGTAGATTCGCCAACTTTAAGGGCATTTAAGTGGACATTGGATAGACACATGGATGAAAATGGAATAGCGTAAGTCAGATGGTTTCACAGGTCGGCGCAACATCGAGGGCCGAAGGGCCTGTACTGCGCTGTAATGTTCTAATTCTAATAATAATATTAGGCAGGAACTGAAGAATTCAGATTGGGGGCGGCTGTTTGAGGGTAAATCAACATCTGACATATGGGAGTCTTTCAAACGTCAGTTGGTTAGAATCCAGGACCGTCATGTTCCTGTGAGGAAGAAGGATACGTTTGGCAAGTTTTGGGAACCTTGGATAACGAGGGATATTGTGAGCCTGGTCAAAAAGAAAAAGGAGGCATTCGTAAGGGCTAGAAGGCTGGGAACAGACGAATCCCTTGAGGAATATGGAGGTTGTTTATGAAATGTGGAGGTTGTTTAGGGAGCACTTGCTGCGACTGCTGGATAGGTTTGTCCCGATGAGGCAGGGAAGGGATGGTAGGGTGAAGGAACCTTGGATGACAAGAGATGTGGAACAGCTAGTCAAGAGGAAGAAGGAAGCTTACTTAAGGTTGAGGAAGCAAGGATCAGACAGGGCTCTAGAGGGTTACAAGATAGCCAGGAAGGAACCGAAGAATGGACTTAGGAGAGCTAGAAGGGGACATGAAAAAGTCTTGGCGGGTAGGATTAAGGAAAATCCCAAGGCGTTCTACACTTATGTGAGGAACAAGAGGATGGCCAGAGTGAGGGTAGGGCCGATCAGGGATAGTGGAGGGAACTTGTGCCTGGAGTCGGAGGAGGTAGGGGAGGTCCTAAATGAATACTTTGCTTCAGTATTCACTAGTGAGAGGAACCTGGTCGTTTGTGAGGACAGCGTGGAACAGGCTGATATGCTTGAACAGGTTGAGGTTAAGAGGGAGGATGTGCTGGAAATTTTGAATGATATGAGGACAGATAAGTCCCCGGGGCCAGACGGGATATACCCAAGGATATTACGGGAAGCGAGGGAAGAGATTGCCGCGCCTTTGGCGATGATCTTTGCGTCTTCACTGTCCACTGGAGTCGTACCAATTGATTGGAGGGTGGCAAATGTTGTTCCCTTGTTCAAGAAAGGGAATAGGGATAACCCTGGGAATTATAGACCAGTCAGTCTTACGTCGGTAGTGGGAAAATTATTGGAGAGGATTCTGAGAGACAGAATTTATTACTACTTGGAAAAGCATGGTTTGATTAGAGGCAGTCAGCATGGCTTTGTGAGGGGCAGGTCATGCTTCACAAGCCTTATTGAATTCTTTGAAGGTGTGACAAAACACATTGATGAAGGAAGAGCAGTGGATGTGGTGTATATGGATTTTAGCAAGGCATTTGATAAGGTTCCCCATGGTAGGCTCATTCAGAAAGTAAGGAGGCATGGGATTCAGGGAAAGTTGGCTGTCTGGACACAAAATTGGCTGGCCCATAGATGTCAGAGGGTGGTAGTAGATGGAAAGTATTCAGCATGGAGCTCGGTGACCAGTGGTGTTCCACAAGGATCTGTTCTGGGACCTCTGCTCTTTGTGATTTTTATAAATGACTTCGATGAGGAAGTGGAAGGCTGGGTTAGCAAGTTTGCCGATGACACAAAGGTTGCTGGAGTTGTGGATAGTGTGGAAGGCTGTTGTAGGTTGCAACGGGACATTGACAGGATGCAGAGCTGGGCTGAGAAGTGGCAGATGGAGTTCAACCTGGAAAAGTGTGAAGTGATTCATTTTGGAAGGTCGAATTTGAATGCGGAATACCGGCTTAAAGACAGGATTCTTGGTAGTGTGGAGGAACAGAGGGATCTTGGGGTCTATGTCCATAGATTGCTCAAAGTTGCCACCCAAGTTGATAGGGTTGTTAAGAAGGCGTATGCTGTGTTGGCTTTCATTAACAGGGGGATTGAGTTTAAGAGGGAGTTTAAGAGCCGCGAGGTTATGCTACAGCTCTATAAAGCCCTGGTTCAACCACACTTGGAATATTGTGTTCAGTTCTGGTCGCCTCATTATAGGAAGGGTGTGGAAGCTTTAGAGAGGGTGCAGAGGAGATTTACCAGGATGCTGCCTGGACTGGAGGGCATGTCCTACGAAGAAAGATTGAGGGAGCTAGGTCTTTTCTCATTGGAGCGAAGAAGGATGAGAGGTGACTTGATAGAGGGGTACAAGATGATGAGAGGCATAGATAGAGTGGATAGTCAGAGACTTTTTCCCAGGGTGGGAAGGGCTATCACCAGGGGGCATAATTTTAGGGTGATTGGAGGAAGGTTTCGGGGAGATGTCAGAGATAGGTTCTTTACACAGAGAGTGGTGGGTGCATGGAATGCGCTGCCAGCGGTGGTAGTAGAAGCAGATACATTAGGGGGCATTTAAGCGACTCTTGGATAGGTACATGGATGATAGTAGAATGAGGGGTAGGTAGTTACTTAGATCTTGAGTAGGTTAAAGGTTCGGCACAACATCGTGGGCCGAAGGGCCTGTACTATGCTGTACTGTTCTATGTTCTATGAATATAAAGACAGTAGGAAGGAACTTAAGTAAGGAATCAGGAGGGCTAAAAGGTTTTTTTAAAAATTCATTCATGGGATGTGGGCGACGCTGGCCAGGCCAGCATTTATTGCCCATCCCTAATTGCCGTTGAGAAGGTGGTGGTGAGCTGCCTTCTTGAACCGTTGCAGTGCATTTGGGGTAGGTATACCCACAGTGCTGTTCGGAAGGGAGTTTCAGGATTTTGAGCCAATGACAGTGAAGGAACAGCGATATAGTTCCAAGTCAGGATGGTGTGTGACTTGGAGGAGAACTTGCAGGTGGTGATGTTCCCATGTATTTGCTGCCCTTGTCCTTCTAGTTGGTAGAGGTCGCAGGTTTGGAAGGTGCTGTCTGAGGAGCCTTGGTGCATTGCTGCAGTGCATCTTGTAGAAGGTACACACTGTTACCACTGTGCGTCGGTGGTGAAGGGAGTGAAGGTTTGTAGATGGGGTGCCAATCAAGCGGGCTGCTTTGTCCTGGATGGTGTCGAGCTTCTTGAGTGTTTTTGGAGCTGCACCCATCCAGGCAAGTGGAGAGTATTCCATCACAGTCCTGATTTGTGCCTTGTAAATGGTGGACAGGCTTTGGGGAGTCAGGAGGTGAGTTACCCGCCTCAGGATTCCTAGCCTCTGACCTGCTCTTGTCGCCACAGTATTTATATGGCTACTCCAGTTCAGTTTCTGGTCAATGGTAGCCCCTAGGATGTTGATCGTGGGGAATTCAGCGATGGTAATGCCGTTGAATGTCAAGGGGAGATGGTTAGTTTCTCTCTTGTTGGAGATGGTCATTGCCTGGCACTTGTGTGGCGCGAATGTTACTTGCCACTTATCAGCCCAAGCCTGGATATTGTCCAGGTCTTGCTGCATTTCTACATGGACTGCTTCAGTATCTGAGGAATCACGAATGGTGCTGGACATTGTGCAACCATCAGCGAATATCCCCACTTCTGACCTTATGATTGAAGGAAGGTCATTGATGAAGCAGCTGAAAATGGTTGGGCCTAGGACACTACCCTGAGGAACTCCTGCAGTGATGTCCTGGAGCTGAGATGAGTTACCTCCAACAACCACAACCATCTTCCTTTGCGCTAGGTATGACTCCAGCCAGCGTAGGGTTTTCCCCCTGATTCCCATTGACCTCTGTTTTGCTAGGGCTCCTTGATACCATACTCGGTCAAATGTTGCCTTGATGTCAAGCGCAGTCACTCTCACCTCACCTCTTGAGTTCGGCTCTTTTGTCCATGTTTGAACCAAGGCTGTAATGAGGTCAGGAGCTGAGTGGCCCTGGCGGAACCCAAACTGAGCGTCACTGAGCAGGTTGTTGCTAAGCAAGTACCGCTTGATGGCACTGTTGATGACACCTTCCATCACTTTACTGATGATTGAGAGTAGGCTGATGGGGCGGTAATTGGCCGGGTTGGACTCGTCCTTTTTGTGTACTGGACATGCCTGGGCAATTTTCCACATTGCAGGGTAGATGCTAGTGTTGCAGCTGTACTGGAACAGCTTGGCTAGGTGCACGGCAATTTCTGGAGCACAGGTCTTCAGTACTATTGCCGGAATATTGTCAGGGCCCATAGCTTTTGCAGTATCCAGTGCCTTCAGTCGTTTCTTGATATCACAGGAGTGAATCGAATTGGCAGAAGTCTGGCATCTGTGATGCTGGGGACTTCAGGAGGAGGCCGAGAAGGATCATCAACTCGGCCCTTCTGGCTGAAGATTGTTGCAAATGCTTCAGCCTTATCTTTCGCACTGATGTGCTGGGCTCCCCCATCATTGAGGATGGGGATATTTGTGGAGCCACCTCCTCCAGTTAGTTGTTTAATTGTCCACCACCATTCACGGCTGGATGTGGCAGGACTGGTGAGCTTCGATCTGATGCGGTCATGAAAAGTCATTGACAAACAGGATTAAGGAGAATCCTAAGGCTTTTTATACGTATATTAAGAACAAGAGGGTTAGCAGGGAAAGGGTTGGCCCACTCAAGGACAGAGGAGGGAATCTATGTGTGGAGCCAGAGGAAATGGGCTAGGTGCTAAATGAGTACTTTGCATCAGTATTCACCAACGAGAAGGACTTGGTGGATGATGAGTCTAGGGAAGGGAGTGTCGATAGTCTGGGTCATGTCGTTACCAAAAAGGAGGAGGTGTTCGGTGTCTTGCAAAGCATTAAAGTAGATAAGTCCCCAGGGCCTGATGGGATCTATCCCAGAATACTGAGGGAGGCAAGGGAGGAAATTGCTGGGGCCTTGACAGAAATCTTTGCATCCTCATTGACTACAGGTGAGGTCCCAGAGGACTAGAGAATAGCCAATGTTGTTCCTTTGTTTAAGAAGGGTAGCAAGGATAATCCAGGAAATTATAGGCCGGTGAGCCTTACGTCAGTGGTAGGGAAATTATTAGAGAGGATTCTTCAGGACAGGATTTACTCCCATTTGGAAACAAATGAACTTATTAGCGAGAGGCAGCATGGTTTTGGAAGGGGAGGTCGTGTCTCACTAACTTGATTGAGTTTTTTGAGGAAGTGACGAAGATGTTTGATGAAGGAAGGGCAGTGGATGTTGTCTATATGGACTTCAGTAAAGCCTTTGGCAAGGTCCCTCATGGCAGATTGGTATAAAAGGTGAAGTCACACGGGATCAGAGGTGAGCTGGCAAGATGGATATGGATTGTTTTCACTGGAACAACGGAGGTGGAGGGGCGACATGATCGAGGTTTACAAAGTTATGAGCGGCATGGACAGAGTGGATAGTCAGAAGCTTTTTCCCAGGGTGGAAGAGTCAGTTACTAGGGGACATAGGTTTAAGGTGCGAGGGGCAAAGTTTAGAGGGGATGTGCGAGGCAAGTTCTTTACACAGAGGGTGGTGAGTGCCTGGAACTTGCTTCCGGGGGAGGTGGTGGAAGCAGGTACGATAGCGACGTTTAAAAGGCATCTTGACAAATACATGAATAGGATGGGAATAGAGGGATACGGTTCCCGGAAGTTCAGAGGGTTTTAGTTTAGACAGGCATCAAGATCGGCGCAGGCTTGGTGGGCCGAATGGCCTGTTCCTGTGCTGTACTGTTCTTTGTTTGTTCTAAGAGATGACTTGATTGAAACATATAAGATCCTGAGGGGTCTTGACAGGGTGGATGTGGAAAGTATGTTTCCCCTTGTTGGAGAATCTCGAACTGGGGGTCACTGTTTAAAAATAAGGGGTCGCCCATTGAAGACAGAGATGAGGAGAAACTTTTTTCTCTCAGAGGGTCGTGAATCATTTGCATTCTCTTCCTCAAAAAGCAGTGAAAGCAGAGTCTTTGAATATTTCGTAGATAGATTCTTTTCATAGATAGATACAGCAGTGAAACAGGCCCTTCGGCCCACCGAGTCTGTGCCTACCAACAACCACCCATTTATACTAATCCTACATTAATCCCATATTCCCTACCACATCCCCACCATTCCCCTACCTACACTAGGGGCAATTTACCTATCAACCCGCAAGTCTTTGGCTGTGGGAGGAAACCGGTGCACCCAGTGGAAACCCACGCAGTCACAGGGAGAACTTGCAAACTCCGCACAGGTAGTACCCAGAAGTGAACCCTGGTCGCTGGAGCTGCGATGCTAACCACTGCGCCGCCCCAAAAGATAAGCAAGGGGGTGAAAGGTTATCGGGGGTAGGTGGAAATCTGACTATTATCACTCTTACCATCTGGCCAACAGTACAATATGAGTATACAACAAGACTGACTAGCTAACAGTACAATATGACTATACAATAAGACTGACTACCTAACAGTACGATATGACTATACAATAAGGCTGACTGGCTAACAGTACGATATGACTATACAATAAGGCTGACTATTATCACTCTTACCATCTGGCTAACAGTACGATATGACTATACAATAAGGCTGACTATTATCACTCTTACCATCTGGCTAACAGTACGATATGCACTATGCTTTTCAACAGAATCCTCTGAATCCACAAGCCAAGAAATCAAACCTCTGAACCTCATCGTCCTTGAGTTTTGCTGAGTTCTGCACATCATTTTCAAGGGATAAAACAGTTTATGAAATTGTAGGATGCATATTTGTACTATGTAAGATAGCTCTACAATTCTAAAACATAGGAAATGTGAAAAATTTGGCCACCTGCCCTTTGTTTGACTTGGATAGGTTTGTTATTATAATCTAAAGATAAATGAGGTAACAATTTTGAACCCTGGTGAGTCAACCAAGGTTGGTAAGAAAGAGAAGAAAATAAAAGTTGTCACTTTCCTAAATACTATCTCGGACTCCAACTACAACTATGCGTGGGTGGGCATCAGATAAAGAGCGAACTAGTCATGGGTAGACTGGTCAAACAACCCCAACACTTAATGCCTTTGCTCCTATATAATGCCCTATGGAATTGTACCAGTTAAGAAACCAGGGATAAAATAAGCAATAATAGCCAAGAGTTTTTTTCATGTTTGATGCTGCCTTAATAAGGATGTGGTTTTGTTTTCAGATAGTAACGTAACAGGCACGATGCACTGTACCTTACAAATAGTTAGTAAAAGTCAGGTGAAATTCTTTGGAGTCTCATTTCTATGCTGTGGCAAAATGATTGTTATTTCCATGAGCTGTCAATCACACAGTTAGTTGCCTATTAAGTATCACAACTGGTGTAGATTACCTTCATGTCAAAATAGCCAGGATGATCTGGAGAGAGATTTAGGGGAGTTTTAGTGGGCTCTGCACGCAATATTTTGGAAGGAAATATAAGGGAGTAATATAAACAAAATGGTACAAATTTTAAACAGGGTACAGAACAGAGACCTAGGGCTTCACATACAAAATCTAAAAAGCTCCAGGGGGAAAATAAATACATTCTTTTAGAACTTGGAGAGCTGTTACAATCTGGAATGCACTGCATGAAAGGGTGGTGGAAGCAGATACAGTAATAATTTTCAAAAGAGAATTGGATATATACATGAAAAGGAAAAAAACTGCAAGGCTACGAAGAAAGAGCAGGGGAGCAGAATCAATTTGCTAGCTCTTCCAAAGAACAGGTAGAGACAATGGGCTAAATAGCCTCCTTCTGAACTGAATGATCCTAAGAATGTATCCTCCCCAAAAAATGAAGGATCAATAAACAAATCGAATGCTGAACTATATAGGCAAAAATAGCAGGGTACAAAGCTGCAAAAAGTCATTCTCATACAGTGTGGTGTTGTGGTCAGTCCTGACCATAAGTAATACATCTAATATTGGTTAGACACAGAAATCCATTCAAGGTCTCGAGGTAATTTAGAAAAAACTGAATCCTGGTTATGAAGGAATACTTGGGAGAAATCTCATTTCAGTTTCAAGGGAGATGACTGAAAGGTGGTGTTATAGAGCTATTTAAGACAATAAACAACAACTTGAATTTATATAGCACCTTTAATGTAGAAAAATGTCCCAAGGCACTTAGAGGCATAATCAAAAACAAAGTGTAGAAAACGCAAATTAAAACTAAATTCTGACTATAGGGGACATAGGTTCAAATAGTAAATGACAAATTTATAACTGATATTAGGAAGTTCTTCACAGAGTGATCAACATATGGAATGGACTTCTAGGCAAGGTAGTAAGGTAAATACCCCGGAATTAATTTTAAAAAGATTTGAATTTGCATTGTGCTTTATCATATCCTCAGCTACCAATGTCAAGGCTTTTAACAGACAAATGTGACATCCAATTCGCACACAAGATCATACAAACGACAAATGAGATGAACAGCCAGTTAATGCCTTTTAGTGTTGGCATTTGAGGGAACAATAACGGCCACCTTATCTTCAAACAGTGCGGAGATTCTTTTTGTTTTACTCACACCTGAACAGTCAGAAGGAGCTTTAGTTTATTGCCTTAACCAAAAGATGGCATTTCCATCATGGCAGCACTCCCTCAGCACTGCAGCCAGCCTGTGTGCACATTGTCTCAAGTGGGCCTTGAATGCACAACCTTTTGACTCAAGGGCAACAGTGTGACCAACTGAGCTAACACTTTCTATACTAGTAGTTACTTGTGAATTTGGAATTGAGCAATATCAAATCTTGCCATTTGGAAGACATTGCTGACCATCAGCAAGTACAGCTTCAGCACTTTGTACAAAATTTAAAAGAGGGGAAATTGTTTTAAGAGTTATTTCCTTCACCCATCAAAAGGAATCCTACTTGGTGTGAAAAGCAGAATCCCTGTATTTAGCTTCACCAGACCATGCTTACCTTAAATGCTGATTTATATTCAACATTCTATATATTTATAAAAAGTCAATATTGGAAAAGTTAACAGGTGTATTTTACATTAATTTGCACTTTGAATTCTACAAGATGTCAGTTGTGGCGTCATAGAGAACCACTGATGCTCATTAAAATAGTTAAATAAATACATAAATCTAACTCATGCCTGCATGTATAAATCCTTGATGAACTATCTTATCTTCAAATATTTTACCAAAGCCAAATATTAAATAAAGAAAAACAGAATAAAGTTAAAATATACTGGAAAATTGGTCAGGGCATTTAACAGCCATGTTCCATCATCACCTTTTTTGAAAGGCTTAAAACACACATTCCAATAAACCTGGAAAATTACAAGACCCATTTAGTATTGATATCAATGCAGTAAAAGCTAGACAATATTGGAATCATTCAAGGCTACTTGCTTCCTCATTTTTCATAACATGAATATTACACCAGCTCAAATATTAAGAGTGTCCATATTTCCAGTAGTCTCAGGTCACCACACTGCATAATTTGGGTCTTAAAGTTTACAAGTCAAGAACCAGGTAGCAACATTTTGTCCAGTTTTTTTCCCCCTTCTCTCTTCTGAAGCACCAGCTCCTGCTGGATGTAGCTTCATCGGCACTGGCAGCCCTTCACTAAACCACCGAATGCTCATTTTTTGTTGTTGTTGTAAAAATTCAGTCTCTATTCAACTGTGTGGCATCACAACCAATGCCTATGTCTTTGTTTCGCGTCCATGCACGGGTACTTTCTATTTGAGTCACTGGGCAGTGGTCAAGAATGGGAATCTGAGCTGATTCTTCCCTTCCCTAGAGAAGAGGCAGTCAGGCAAATGATAGCACTCCTGACCCCAAATGAAATCAACTAAATCTGCACAAACTTGACCTTCTTGGTCTACAAAGCCTTGTACCATACTAGGTACTGAACTTACCTCATGAAAAATTAGAGGCGTTCACAAATCATTTTTAAATGTGGAGATCTTCAGAGATAGAAAATGTCAGTTCCATTATCCATATGAGTAAATCAGAGAGATCAAAGTGGCCTTTTATATCACAATAATCTGTGATCTTCAGTTTTATAATGTGACGATGCCAACAGACTTTAGAGATGTAGCACAGAAATAGATCACGGCTTAAGGCACAAAGCCTTTTGGTTGGCTATGCACAGAGTAAGTAGCCAGACTGACAGAAGTTTGATTAATTCTTACTTTGGATCACCAAAAGGAGACTTAAAATTAGAAAATTATACCAAGTTGGCCAAGTTTTCTTCAGAAGGACCACTTTCAGAAAACACCTGAGAGCAAATGAAGAGTGTTTTGTGATTGTTGCAAATTCTGTGTAGTTCATTCTGCAATCCAAGATGAATCTTTAGTAACAGGAGATTAAGGCATGCAAATGAATATTCCTATTCAGTCTTTCTTGAAGCATCAACACCACACTTCAGCATCTCAGTATAGTATATTTTTCATGGAGTTGCTTCTTGAACTCCTTCCCTTGTATACTTCTCTGTTGATGGAGTGGAGTGTTATAGCACAGTAGCTTTTTGAAAAGCTTCTACCCACCTGTTGAGAAATTGGAATGTTTGATAATTATTGTAACTCTAGGGTCACACCGAATTCTATGTACAAAACAGTGCCCTACAGTTTTCAAACAAATGTAGAAGTAAATATATCAAAAGGCGACTTTCCTTTGCTCTGTACCTAGGAAATTGGTAGAACACAGGTAGAGACATGTTACATTAGGCCACTGCCTTCATTGTGCAATCTCAGCCTTTCCCACAACATGAAGCTGGGTCTGTGTTTGTAGCACACCCAGTGTTGGCATTTTAATGGGGTGGGAGGGGGTGTTTCCTGCCTCAACCTTCTCTCCTAATACTTGGTGTGTACCCCATCAAAGGGACACATATTGAAAGTCATCTTAATGGCCTTCCCCCGACCTGGAAGTGGTGGATAGGTGGGCGGCGGGGTGCGTGATGGTGGGAGTGGTGGCAGGAAGGGGGGAGAACAGAGCATCTTTGGGATACAGGGACAGGCCACAGTGTATGGAGGAAAGTGATAAAATTTTTATTTGGAACCCTTGTCATGAATTTGGAAGCACTTCAGGGCAAGACACCCATCTCCATGTGCCTGCCCACTGTTTTTTTCATATTTATGCTTTTGGCGAGGGTTTTCATTATTCTGTCATTTAACATCCTCTCTGCACTAACGCTTTGTCTTTCACCACACTATTAACACACTCTTTGCCTTTGCCCCATGACCTCCTTGTCAGTTATTCTCTGTGACCTTATGTCCTATCAACACCTTCCCTTTTGTTCTCTTTTGCCCCACCCCCACTTTATTTGTTTAAACAAAGTGATTACTGACAACGTAGCTGCCCGCTGACGTAATCAGAGTGTGCCAAGCTGCGCACATGCACAGCTACATTTTGCCAGGACTAGGTGACACATGCGCAGGATGATGTCATTGCGTATCCACGCCTGGTCCATCTTCGCACATGTGCGATAAAGCTTCATTGAGTATCCAGTCCCCCACTTGGTTGGAGGAAGCAGCTGAATGGGAGACTTTAAGGCTGGAGCTCACATCCTTAGCCGCTTGCTCCAGACCTCGATGCACTCCCCACCTCCACCACTCCCCTGGCTGATTGTTGGTCGCTTTGCGCCACCCCGCTTTCCGGCTGCTCACTCCCCGCACCTCCCCCCCCAGCCCTTAACTTTAGGCTGCGCCGCTTCCCTTCTCTCGGCCACTCACTCCTATGTCACCTCGTCACCGCCTTGCTTCTTCGGGCAGCGCATAGAGACTGATGAAACGTGGCAGCGAGTGGCCGAGAGGAGGGAAGCGGTGTGGCCTATAACTAGTGACTGGAGTGTCGGGGAGTGGGGGAGGGGTGGTGTAGCAAGCAGCCGGAGAGTGGGATGGCGCAAGCGAGGAACAATTGGCCAGGGAAGTTGGGGGCAGCAGCGAAGGCTGGAGCGAGTAGCTGATGGGGGTGGGGGGAAGCGGCCGGTGGGGAGGAGGGGGAGAAAGTGAGTTGCCGGGGGGGGGGGAGGGTGGGGGAAGAATGGCCCATGGGGCGGGAGCTGGTAGCTGCGTTTAGGTGAAATCAGTCCTGGTCAGTCATACAAATGAATCACAATAACGAATTGGCAGCACATTTTATACTCTGCCCAATTTTCGTTTCCGTTGATCGGGGTGCCAATTCACTATCTTCCAATGGAAATTCAATCATAAAATTCCTTTTGTATTTAATAGGATTACTGGAAGGTTAAATGGAACTGAGGATTACAGTTAGTATCCTATGACTACATAGTAGCACATTACAGGGCTTCCATCCAACTTAACTTAACGTAAGGTTAGTTTACCAGAACGATCTAGCCATAAGCATTTCCTGTGATAAATTGAGCAGCGTCATCTTTAATCCTGGCAGCTGCCTGAACGTCGCAGACGCTGGCCTTCCAGTTGAAGAGCCTGCATTTGCGAATGTGCAAGTACTGTGCCACCTAGTGGTTGCATTGTCAGCAAACGCAGCCTTGTTTAAAACCTATTACATTTCTAACCTTTGCCAGTTCTGATGAAGGGTCACTGACCTGAAACGTTAACTTTGCTTCTCTTTCACAGATGCTGCCAGACCTGCTGAGTATTTTCCAGCATTTTGTTTTTATTTCAGATTTCCAGCCTCTGCAGTATTTGGCTTTTATATAAGGCCAAGAGGAGATTTGACAGAAATGTTTAAAAATCATGAAGGGTTTAGATAGAGCAAATGAAAAGAAACTGTTTCCAATGGCTGCAGGGTCAATAACTCAAGGATGCAGATTTAGAGGCAACACAAGGAAATTTTTTTTTTTAATACGAGTGGTTAGGATTTGGAATGCACTGCCTGATACGCCAGTGAAAACAGATTCAAGAGTAGCTTTCAAAAGGAAGTAGGATAAATACTTGAAGGAGAAAAATATTGCAAGGAGATGGGGGAAAAAAGGGGGAAGTGAGACAAATGGGTTGCTCTTTGAAAGAGCCAGTGCAGCTTGACTGGTTAAATGGCCTCCTTCGGTGTTGTATTATTCTATGAGCCAGATCACAATTTATTCAACAAGATAAAACCACAAACATACAGAATTTCTTTCATCCTTTATTGATATGTATTTGAATTCAACAACTTGCATTTTTATACCACTTTAAACATAGAAAAAGAAAAAGGGCTGCATGTTTATGCCAAAATGCAATCTCCCCTAGCATTACATTTTCAGAGGTTTTGTCATGTAAAAAGGCACACTCACTGGATTTCGGCAGTGGCAGCATCCAAAGGAAGCTGGCATATTTATCAACTAGCTCAATTCATAACTATCTTATCGTATCTTGAAAAGACAACCTCCTTCCCCCACATGGGTACAAACCCGCGACCCCTACCTCCTAGAATGACAAAGAAAAAACACCACCACTTGCAAATTCCCCTCCAAGCCACACACCATCCTGATGTGGAACTATATCGCCGTTTCTTCACTGTTGCTGGGTCAAAATCCTGGAACTCCCTTCCTAACAGCACTGAACCCCAATGACTGCAGTGGTTCAGGGAGGCAGCTCACCACCACCTTCTCAAAGGCAATTAGGGATGGGCAAGAAATGCTGGCTTAGCCAGTGAAGTCCACATCCCACGAACAAAAAAAAAAAAGGCCTGTTTGCATGAAGATACTTGTTCCCTCTCCCCCACTTTCACAAGAACACAAGTAGTAGGAGCAGGAATAGACCATGTGGCCTGTCGAGCCTGCTCCACCATTCAATATGATTGTGGCTGACCTTGGGCTTCAACTCCACTCTCCCGCTGGTCGCCATATCCCTTGATTTCCTGAGACCAAAAATACGACTATCCCAGCCTTAAACGTATTCAACGATGGAGCATCCACAACCCTCTGGGGTGGAGAATTCCAATGATTCACAACTCTGAGTGAAGTAATTTTTCCTCATCTCAGTCCAAAATGATCAGCCCCTTATCTTAAGACTGTGCCCCCATGTTTTAGATTTCCCAACCAGCAGAAACAATCTCAGTGTCTATCCTATCCAGCCCCTTTAGAATCTGTATGTTTCAATGAGATCGCCTCTCATTCTTCTAAACTCCAGAGAATATAGTCCCAATTTACTCAGCCTCTTATCACAGATTAGATTAGATTAGATTAGAGATACAGCACTGAAACAGGCCCTTCGGCCCACCGAGTCTGTGCCGACCATCAACCACCCATTTATACTAATCCTACACTAATCCCATATTCCTACCAAACATCCCCACCTGTCCCTATATTTCCCTACCACCTACCTATACTAGTGACAATTTATAATGGCCAATTTACCTACCAACCTGCAAGTCTTTTGGCTTGTGGGAGGAAACCGGAGCACCCGGAGAAAACCCACGCAGACACAGGGAGAACTTGCAAACTCCACACAGGCAGTACCCAGAATCGAACCTGGGTCCCTACAGCTGAGGCTGCAGTGCTAACCACTGCGCCGCCTTCATCCCAGGGACCAATTTAATAAACCTTTGCTGTACTGTCTCAAATGCAAGTACATTCTTTCTTAAATGTGGAGACCAAAACTGCACACAGTACTCCAGATGTGGTCACACCAAAACCCTGTACAATTGTGGCAAAACTTCTTTATTCCTGTACTCCTACCACTTGCAATAAAGGCCAACATGCCATTTGCCTTTCTAATTGCTTGCTGTACCTGCATGCTAGCTTTTTGAGTTCCTTGTACAAGCACACCCAAGTCTCTTTAACAGCAACACTTACAAGTTTCACACCTTTTAAAAAATATTCTGCTTTTCACATTTCCCTACATTATACTCCATCTGCCATCGTGTTGTCCACTCACTAAACCTGTCTATGGCTCTTTGCAGCCTAACAGCAGCAGAAAAGATATTTGCAGAAAATTGGAGTGCAAACACTGGTTCTGATTTCATAGTCTTGAGTGAGCTGAATTAGTGATGTAGGGAAATCGAACCAAATTGGGTGTAAAAATGTGATCTAGTAACTTCAGCATTGTTTTAGAATTATTGTATCAGAACAGTGATTCTCTGTAATTCAACACAAAAAACAAACTTTGACAAGTCTCACACTGAACGTCCCAATGTTGTGTGAACTCTCATCATCTTGTGTCATCACACAGTGTAGTAGTGGCAGAAAAGACACAAAAGGTTTGCAGAGTGCATCAAATATTGGATAGATGGCAGACAACTGGCTAAAATTCAATCTTAGGTTTCACTTGAACAAAACAAACCTTCAATGATTTATGGCATCATCTAACCCTTTAATTGATTTCAAATTTTATAATCCAATCCCATCCATTGACTATTGTCAGTATTTCATTCAATAACCACTTATTGCATGGAGCATGGAGGCAGTTATCCAAATATGTATCTGCATAAAGTATATCAAAAATCTTATCTTTGTCAACACTACCTGCCATCTTTTTCCATTATAAATTCCTACCTCCACATTTTAACAGAATCTGCCTGTGTAAAACTTATGTTGTAATTACACCTGATAAGCAGTGGTGGTGCTACAGGTCCTCAGTTTTGCATGTCACAGTTGCTCATGCTGCAATGAGGGAAACATCTATTCTCCAATCTAATTGTTTCCCAATTGCTTGATGTCTTGTAAAGAATACAGAAATATAACAGCTGGATAACTTTAAAAAGAGAACTGCACTACCTATGCACAATTACTCCCACTTGACCGCACATGCACAATTCCATGGGAGACTGACCAGTAAAAATATAAAATCGAAGTACATAAAATTAAAGGGGGGGGGGGGGGCGCGAAGGAGGGAGGGGGACGGACAGGGCCAGACGGAGAGGAGGGGGACAGAATGGGGGGTGGGGAAAACAGCTATCGAGAGAGGGAGGGCGGGCAGGCGCGACGGAGGGAGGGCGGGCGCGAGACGGAGAGAGAGATAGAGCGAACGCGAGACGGAGAGCGAGCGAGCGCGCGCGAGACGGAGAGCGAGCGAGCGCGCGGGAGACGGAGAGCGAGCGAGCGCGCGGGAGACGGAGAGCGAGCGCGCGGGAGACGGAGAGCGAGCGAGCGCGCGGGAGACGGAGAGCGAGCGAGCGCGCGGGAGACGGAGAGCGAGCGAGCGCGCGGGAGACGGAGAGCGAGCGAGCGCGCGGGAGACGGAGAGCGAGCGAGCGCGCGGGAGACGGAGAGCGAGCGAGCGCGCGGGAGACGGAGAGCGAGCGAGCGCGCGGGAGACGGAGAGCGAGCGAGCGCGCGGGAGACGGAGAGCGAGCGAGCGCGCGGGAGACGGAGAGCGAGCGCGCGGGAGACGGAGAGCGAGCGAGCGCGCGGGAGACGGAGAAAGCGCGCGCGGGAGACGGAGAGAGCGCGCGCGGGAGACGGAGAGAGAGCGCGCGGGAGACGGAGAGAGAGCGCGCGGGAGACGGAGAGAGAGCGCGCGGGAGACGGAGAGAGAGCGCGCGGGAGACGGAGAGAGAGCGCGCGGGAGACGGAAGAGAGAGCGCGCGGGAGACGGAGAGAGAGCGCGCGGGAGACGGAGAGAGAGCGCGCGGGAGACGGAGAGAGAGCGCGCGGGAGACGGAGAGAGAGCGCGCGGGAGACGGAGAGAGAGCGCGCGGGAGACGGAGAGAGAGCGCGCGGGAGACGGAGAGAGAGCGCGCGGGAGACGGAGAGAGAGCGCGCGGGAGACGGAGAGAGAGCGCGCGGGAGACGGAGAGAGAGCGCGCGGGAGACGGAGAGAGAGCGCGCGGGAGACGGAGAGAGAGCGCGCGGGAGACGGAGAGAGAGCGCGCGGGAGACGGAGAGAGAGCGCGCGCGGGCGCGAGAGACGGTGAGAGAGAGAGAGCGCGCGCGAGAGAGACGGAGAGAGAGCGCGCGCGGGCGCGAGAGAGACGGAGAGAGCGCGCGCGCGGGCGCGAGAGAGACGGAGAGAGAGCGCGCGCGGGCGCGAGAGAGACGGAGAGAGAGCGCGCGCGGGCGCGAGAGAGACGGAGAGAGAGCGCGCGCGGGCGCGAGAGAGACGGAGAGAGAGCGCGCGCGGGCGCGAGAGAGACGGAGAGAGAGCGCGCGCGGGCGCGAGAGAGACGGAGAGAGAGCGCGCGCGGGCGCGAGAGAGACGGAGAGAGAGAGCGCGCGCGGGCGCGAGAGAGACGGAGAGAGAGAGCGCGCGCGGGCGCGAGAGAGACGGAGAGAGAGAGCGCGCGCGGGCGCGAGAGAGACGGAGAGAGAGAGCGCGCGCGGGCGCGAGAGAGACGGAGAGAGAGAGCGCGCGCGGGCGCGAGAGAGACGGAGAGAGAGAGCGCGCGCGGGCGCGAGAGAGACGGAGAGAGAGAGCGCGCGGGCGCGAGAGAGACGGAGAGAGAGAGCGCGCGGGCGCGAGAGAGACGGAGAGAGAGAGCGCGCGGGCGCGAGAGAGACGGAGAGAGAGAGCGCACGGGCGCGAGAGAGACGGAGAGAGAGCGCGCACGGGCGCGAGAGAGACGGAGAGAGAGAGCGCACGGGCGCGAGAGAGACGGAGAGAGAGAGCGCACGGGCGCGAGAGAGACGGAGAGAGAGAGCGCACGGGCGCGAGAGAGACGGAGAGAGAGAGCGCACGGGCGCGAGAGAGAGAGCGCACGGGCGCGAGAGAGACGGAGAGAGAGAGCGCACGGGCGCGAGAGAGACGGAGAGAGAGAGCGCGCACGGGCGCGAGAGAGACGGAGAGAAAGCACGTGAGAGAGACACAGAGAGAGAGAGAGAGAGAGAGAGAGATCGAGACAGAGATCGAGAGGAGGGAGTGAGCGAACGAGGGGGAGTGAGAGTGATCAAGATCACTCCCGACAGATGGACATCTATCCCAAATACTCCGCTTTGCTACAAGTGTGCGTCCAAACATTGACTACTTGTGCACGCAAACAAATGCCAGGTATCTCGCTAAATCAGTATCCAACAATGATGAGAAAGTATGTCAATAAACTAGTTTTCTTATTCAAAGCTTCTTCACAAAAATGCACATTTGTTGTTGTTTTAATAGCAAGATCAATTTTTAATGCCTTTATCTTTTCAAAAGCCCCCGACGTAAAACAAAAATTATAATGAGGCTACACACGTGAAAAGGCTGGACAATCCCGACTCAGACGATGGGTTTGCAAGTCACATATCCAAGTTTGCCAATGACAAAAATAGGCGGCATTGTAAGGAATGCGAAGTAAATGGAAGCATAAAATAATGATATTATTAGAGTAAGCGAACGGGCAATACTGTGGCAAATAAATTACAACATAGAATAATGTTTGGTCATCCATTTTCAACCCAAAAAAGGTTTTTAAAAAAGTACTTTCCAAATGGTGAAAAGCTAGAAATGGTGGGAGTCCAAAGAGACTTGGGGGTTCACTTACATCTCATTAAAATGTCACGACAGTACAGAAAATAATTAAAACGGTTAATGGAATGCTGGCCTTTTTAGCTACAGGATTAGAATACGAGAGGGTAGAAATTATGCTACAATTATACACATTTATCATAAGTATTAAAAGATATGGGGAAAATGTGAGTATGTGAAGTTAGGTCACAGATCAGCCATGATCTTATTGAATGGTGGAATAGGCTGGAGGGGCTAATTGGCTTACTCCTGTTCCTATGTTCTTAAATCACTGAACTTGATGTAGCATCAGGAAGACTATAAAGTGCCTAATTGAAGGATGTGGTGCTGTTCCTCGAGCTTCACTGAAAAAGAGCAGAAGGCTGAGGGCAGAAAGTTCAAAGTGGGATTGGGGCACAGAATGAAAATAGCAAGCAACTGGAAGTTCTGGGTCACACTTGCGGATTGAACAGAGGTGTTCAGCAAAATGATCACCTAAACTGCCTTCAATGCATGTATATCTCTCCTTAAATAAGGAGACCAAAACTGTACGCAGTATTCGAGGTGTGCTCTCACCAACACCCTGTACAGTTACAGCAAAATGTCCCTACTTGTATACTTCATCCCACTTGCAATAAAGGCCAACATTTCTAATTATTTGCTGAACCTGCATGCGAACCTTTAATGTTTCATGTACACGGACACAAAGATCCCTCTGTGCCGCAGCATTCTGTAGTCTCATTTTAAATAATATTTTGCTTTTCTATTCTTCCTACTGAAGTGGATAATCTCACAGTGTCCCACTTTATACTCCATCTGCCAAATTTTTGCCAACTCACTTAACCTATCTACATCCCTTTGCAGATTTTGCGCCCTCCTCACAACTTGCTTTCCCAGCTATACTTGTATTGTCAGCAAATATGGCTGCAATACACTTGGTTTCTTTATCCAGGTCATTGATATAGATTGTAAATAGTTGCGGCCCCAGCACTGATCCTGCGGCAACACACTAGTCATAGTTTGCCAACCTGAAAATTACCCATTTGTCCCGACTCTCTAGCCAATCCTCTATCTGTGCTCATGTATCACCCCCAACACCATGAGCTCTTAGCTTGTGCAGTAACCTTTTATGTGCCACTTTAGAACTAATGGGATGGAGATGGAGAAACCGGGGAAAAGGAACCAGGTTTTTACAGGAATCAGAGTGGGAAGACATGTAGTCAAGGTAGCTGTGGGAGTCAGTGGGATTATAGTAGATATTAGCTGATGCGTCTAATCCCTGAAACAGAAATAGAGAGATAGAAGGGAAATGTCTGATGGGCCACGTGAAGACGAGGGAGGAGTAGAAATTGGAAACAAAGATGATGAAATTTTCCAGTTTGGAGCGACAGCGTAAAGTGGAACCACTACAGTCATCAATGTACCAGAAAGAGAGATGAAGAAGGGGACATGTAAAGAACGAGAACAAAGAATGTTCCACATACCCCATAAAAAGGCAGGCATAGCCAGTACCCATACAGGTTTTCATAGCGACACCTATTATTAGGAAGTTAAAGGAGTTAGAGAAGTTGTTCTGTCTCTTCAGTCTCTTCCCAACTACATCCGTGACTCTTCTGACGCCCTACGTCATTTTGACAATTTCCAGTTTCCTGGCCCCAACCGCCTCCTCTTCACTATGGACGTCCAATCTCTCTACACCTCCATCCCCCACCAGGACGATTTGAGGGCTCTCCGCTTCTTCCTTGAGCAGAGCCCCAACCTGTCCCCATCCACCGCCACCCTCCTCCACCTGGCTGAACTTGTTCTCACATTGAACAACTTCACCTTCAACTCCACTCACTTCCTTCAAGTAAAAGGTGTTGCTATGGGTACCCGCATGGGCCAAGTTATGCCTGTCTTTTTGTGGGATATGTCGAACATTCCTTGTTCCAGTCCTACTCAGGCCCCCTCCCCCAACTCTTTTTCCAGTACATTGATGACTATCGGTGCCGTTTCCTGCTCCCGCCCCGAACTGGAAAACTTTATCAACTTTGCTTCCAATTTCCACCCTTCTCTCACCATGACATGGTCCATCTCCGACTTCTCTGTCTCCATCTCTGGGGGTAGGCTGTCCACTAATATCCATTATAAGCCCACCGACTCCCACAGCTACTTCGACTACACTTCTTCACACCCTGCCTCCTGTAAGGACTCCATTCCATTCTTCCAGTTTCTCCGTCTCCGACACATCTGCTCTGATGATGCTACCTTCCATGACAGCACTTCGGATATGTCTTCCTTTTTCCTCAACCGAGGATTCCCACCCCCCCTCCACCCCACTGTGGTTGACAGGGCCCTCAACCGTGTCCGGCCCATTTCCCACACCTCTACCCTCACCCCTTCCCCTCCCTCCCAGAACCGCGACAGGGTTCCCCCTTGTCCACACTTTCCACCCCATCAGCTTCCATATCCAAATGATCATCCTCTGCCATTTCTGCCACCTCCAGCGTGATGCCACTACCAAAGGCATCTTCCCCTCCCTTCCCCTATCAGCATTCCGAAGGGATTGTTCCCTGGTTCATTCCTCCATTACCCCCACCACCTCGTTCCCTTCCCATGGCACCTTCCCCTGAAATTGCAGGAGGTGCAATACCTGTCCATTTACCTCCTCTCTCCTCACTATCCAAGGCCCCAAACACTCCTTTCAGGTGAAGCAGCGATTTACTTGTACTTCTTTCAATGTAGTATACTGTATTCGCTGCTCACAATGTGGTCTCCGCTACATTGGGGAGACCAAACGCAGACTGGGTGGCCGCTTTGCGGAACACCTCCGCTCAGTCCGAAAGCAGGACCCCAAGCTTCCAGTTGCTTGCCATTTCAACATGCCCCCCTGCTCTCATGCTCACATCTCTGTCCTGGGATTGCTGCAGTGTTCCAGTGAACATCAACGCAAACTTAATGAACAGCATCTCATTTACCGATTAGGCACGCTACAGCCTACCGAACATTGAATTCAATAATTTCAGAGCATGACGGGCCCCCCATTTTACTTTTATTTTTAGTTATTTTTTTTCTTTTTTGTGTTTATTTTATTTTAGTTGGTTCAGTTTGTTTCTACTGTGCCTACCCACTGTTTTTTT
Source organism: Heterodontus francisci (assembly GCF_036365525.1). Lineage (NCBI taxonomy): Eukaryota > Metazoa > Chordata > Chondrichthyes > Heterodontiformes > Heterodontidae > Heterodontus > Heterodontus francisci. The sequence continues at coordinate 10,534,462 of NC_090397.1, read as the reverse complement.
TCCATGTTTGTGCTTGTGGCTGGTCAGTTTTCAGTCCATTAACACCCTCTCTGTACTAATACTTAGTCTTTCAACACACCATTAACACATTGTTTGCCTTTGCTCCATGACTTTCTGGTCAGCTATTCTGTGACCATGTCCAATCAACACCTCTTTTGTTATCTCTTGTCCCACCCACTTTACTTGCTTAAAATTTTTATATTTCTTATATCTGCCAGTTCTGAAGAAGGGTCACTGACCTGAAATGTTAACTCTGCTCCTCTCTCCACAGATGCTGCCAGACCAGCTGAGTATTTAGTGTTTCTTGTTTTCATTTCAGATTTCCAGCATCCGCAGTATTTTGCTTTTATTTTGTTCTGCCTAACATCTGTAACATTTATCAGTTCTGGTGAAAGGTCACTGACCTGAAACGTTAACTCCCTATTTTTCTCTTATAGATGCTACCTGACCTGCTGAGTATTTTAAGTATTTCCTGTTTCCAGCATCCACAGTATTCTGCCTTTGCAGCTTTAAAATGACTTGTTTTACTCACCTCCGGGCAGTGTGAGGTTCATCTGCTTTAAACACATAAAACAGTGTTCTCTTATGAAGTAACTGAAAGATCACTTTGAGTCCTGAAAGGTCATCCTGGACTTCAGAAACTGTGAATCCGAGCAATGGTTGGCTCTCCAATGCAGCCACATCCTTTTTTTTGAAGAAGACATTGGAGATAAAGTTTTATACAGGCATCAGTATGTCAAACATATAAAACAAAATAAAAGCAAGTTATCTAAATGTGTATCTTTGCGAACTAAATAGGTCCATGCTTGGAGTCACGGGTGTCACAAAGAACATTTAAATCCATATCTGCATTAATTTTCCACTTTCAAGCTGTTGATACCAGCAAGTCTGATTTAAAATTATCCAGAAGTGAGGCCACAGTTCTTTCCAAACCTTAACATCCACAAAATTCAATAAGGACAAATCAGCAAATAAAAAAATCTAAACACCAAGTAGAACTTTGTGGCCTGTGTAGACTGGCAGGGTTCAGAGGCCAGAGAGCTGGACATCTTAACCTGCAGTAGCTGTGGTCCTTCCCATTTTGTGAATGAATTTCAAACATCACGTGAAAGTAAACAAAACGCTAGCCCCCCCAAGAGCTTTAAGCTCTTTCTATCCTCGTTTTTTCCCCATAAGAACATATGTAGTAAGAGTAGCCCATACAATCCCTTGAGCCTTTTCCATCATTCAATACCATTACAGCTGATTTTCTGCCTCAACTCCACTTTCCTGCCTGCTCCCCATATCCCTTGATATCCTGAGACCCCCAAAATTTATTTCGCTCAGCCATAAATATATTCAACAATGGAGCATCCACAGCCCTCTGGGGTAGAGAATTCCAAAGATTCACAACCCCTTGAGTGAAGAGGTTTCTCCTCTTCTCAGTCCTAAATGATCGTTCTCTTATCCTGAGACTGTCTTCTAGATTCCCCAGCCAGGGGGGCAAAAAACCTCTCTGTCTACCCTGTCAAGCTGCTTCAGAATCTTGTATGTTTCAATGAGATCACGTCTCATTCTTCTAAAATATAGTATAGGTCCAATTTACTCAACTCATCATAGGACAATCCTCTCATTCCAGGAACCAATCGAGTGAACCTTTGCTGGACTACCTCCAATGCAAGTATATCCTTCCTTAAATATGGAAACCAAAATTGCACATAGTACTCCAAGTGTGGTCTCACCAAAGCCCTGTAACCACTGTAGCAAGACTTCTTTATTCTTGGACTCCAATCCCCTTCCAATAAAAGGCCAACATGTCACTTGCCTTCCTAATTGCTTCCTGTACCTGCATGCTGAATGTGTCCCTTGTACGAATGCACCCAAGTCTCTCTGAACGTCAACATTTAGAGGTTTCACGCTTTATGAAAAATATTTTGCTTTTCTGTTCTTACTACAAAAGTGAAACCTCATACTTCACATTATACTCTATTTGCCATCTAACTTGTCTATATCTCTTTGCAGCCTCTTTGTGTCTTCCTCACAGCTTACATTTCCACAAATTTTGTATCGTCAGCAAATCTAGATGCATTACTCTTGGTCTTTTAAGTCACTAACATAGTGTCATGAGTGCTAGACTTTGTAACATGATTATATTTTAAAAACTGTGATTTTTAAAAGTCTAAGATGGTGTTTGAGAAATCAGGTGACCTCACATCCCCCTCTGCTCAAGGACAAGACAGAAATTTTGGTTATCAGGACAACAGAGAATAGAGACCAAAGTCTATTTTTTGAAAAACAGAGACGGCAGGGGCATAACACCCAAAAAACAATGGGTTTCACTCTCCCAGACTTTTGTATTGTAAACAAGGAGTCAGTGATTCTGAAGTTGAAAATGTTAACACCTGGAAATAATGGAAGGCCCAGGCAGCTCTGTGAAACCAGACTTCTGGACTTTAAATGTTGGAAAAGGACAATAAGCTATTGACATTGGATTCCAGATAAATTTAACAGATTTTCTGAAGGCAGACAGGCTGTTCAGAAGACCAGCGGGGCAACCTCAGAGCAGGCTGTAAGAAAAGAAGACAACCAGCGGTGGCAGTCGAATGTCAGAGAATACTGAGAATACGGCGAAAGGCTGTAATGACTTGAACTTGTTTTAAAAGTTGAGGTTTGCAGAGAAGTAAAAGCCCAACAGGATTACCAGAAATCGCCTTATTCACGGATGTCCAGGTCGAAAGTGCTCGGAGAAGTGAGCGAAGAGGACATTGATTTTGAAAAGATCTGGGAGATCCAACCCAACTGGGAGGAGTTTCCAACTTAGAACTGCAAAGATTTCACAAGAGAGTATTGTGCAATGTACAAGGGTGGTCTGAGGTTTTCAAATATTTTAAGTGAAGAGAATACCTTTCTTTATGATTTGGGGTATCAGCTACTTACAAAGTACTGTTTAGTTAATGGGGATTTCTTTTAGTTTAGTTGTTATAAAAGTCTTAAAATGTGAAATTGTGTCGCATAGTATTTTAACGGTCTCACTGAGATCGTAACAACACGTGAGGTGAGAGTGACTGCCCTTGACATCAGGGCAGCATTTGACCAAGTATGGCATCAAGGAGGCTAGCAAAACTAGAGTCAATGGGAATCATGGGGAAAACTTTCCACTGGTTGGAGTCATACCTAGCACAAAGGAAGATGCTTGTGGTGGCTGGTCAATCATCTCAGTCCCAAGACATCACTGCAGGAGATCCTTAGGGTAGTGTCCTGGGCCCAACATCTTCAGCTGTTTCATCAACGATCTTCCCGCCATCATAAGGTTAGAAGTGGGGATGTTCACTGATGATTGCGCAATATTCAGGACCATTCATGACGCCTCAGATACTGAAGCAGTCTGTGTTCATATGCAGCAAGACCTGGACAACATTCAGGCTTGGGCTAATAAGTGGCAAGTAACAATTCACATTCGAGCCAGTGTCCAGATGCAGCAAGACCTGGACAACATCCAGGCTTGGGCTGTTAAGTGGCAAATAACATTCGTGGCACCCAAGTGCCAGGCAATGACCATCCCCAACAAAAGAGAATCCAACCATCTCCCCATGACATTCAATGGCATTACCATTGCTGAATCCTTCACTATCAAGATTCTGGGGGTTACTATTGACCAGAAACTGAACTGGACCAGCCATATTGTACTGCGGCTACAAGAGCAGGTCAGTGCTGGGAAATCTGCGGTGAGTAACTCAGCTCCTGACTCTCCAAAGCGTGTCCACCATCTACAAGGCACAAGAGAGGAGTGTAATGGAATACTCTCCAACAACAATCAAGAAGCTTGACATCATCCAGGACAAAGCAGCCTGCTTGATTGGCACTCCATCCACCCTTCACCACTGACGTACAGTGGCAGCAGTGCGTACAATCTACGAGATGCACTGCAGCAATTCACCAACGCTTCTTCATCAGCACCTTCCAAACCTGCGACCTCTACTAACCAGAAGGACAAGGGCAGCTGATGCATGGGAACACAAGCACCTGCAAGTTCCTCTCCAAGCCACACACCATCCTGCCTTGGAACTATACTGCTGTTCCTTCACTGGCACGGAGTAAAAATCCTGGAACTTCCTTCCCAACAGCACTGTGGGTGTACCTACACCACCTGGACTGCAGCGGTTCAAGAAGGCAGCTCACCAGCACCTTCTCGAGGACAATTCGGGATGGGCAATAAATGCTGGCCTAGCCAGTGATGCCCATATCCCGTGAAAGAATAAAACAAAAAGATTCCAGCACTGATCCTTGCGGCACTCCATCAGTTACAGCCTGCCAACTTGACAATTCCCCATTTATCCCTACTGTCTGCTTCCTGCCCATTAAACAATCCTCTATCGATGCTAATATTACCCCCAACTCCATGAGCCCTTATCGTGCACATTAACCTTTTGTGTGGCACCTTATCAAATGCCTTTTGGAAATCCAAGTATATTGTTCTCCTTAAAGGAGAAAAGATTTGATAGAGGTGTTGAAATTCATGAGGGTCTGGGCAGAGTAGATAGGAAGAAACTCTTCCCGTTACTGGAAGGGTCAAGAATCAGAGGACACTGATTTAAGGTGATTGGCAAAAGAACAAACGGTAACATGAAAACCTTTTCTTTCGGCGAGTGGTTAGGATCTGGAAAGCACTGCTTGAGAGTGTGTTACGAGGCAGATTCAATTCTGGCTTTCAAAAAGGAATTGGGTAAGTACTTTATTTATTTATTTAGAGATACAGCACTGAAACAGGCCCTTCGGCCCACCGAGTCTGTGCTGACCATCAACTACCCATTTATACTAATCCTACATTAATCCCATTACCCTCTCACATCCCCACCTTCCCTCAATTCCCCTACCATCTACCTATACTAGGGGCAATTTATAATGGCCAATTTACCTATCAACCTGCAAGTCTTTGGCTGTGGGAGGAAACCGGAGCACCCGGCGAAAACCCATGTGGTCACAGGGAGAACTTGCAAACTCCGCACAGACAGTACCCAGAATAGAACCTGGGTCGCTGGAGCTGAGAGGCTGCGGTACTAACCACTGCGCCAAAGGGAAAAAATAAGGGCAACGGGGAAGGGCAGGGGTGTGGAACTAGCAGAGTTGCTCTTGCAGAGAGCCGGCATGGACAAGATGGGCTAAAGGTTAATGCCCTGTCTAAATGGCATAACTGCTGCTAGGGGGCCTATAAAAACTACCCTCACCAGCATTTCTGACTCTTTTTATTCCTTATATCCACCCATATTGATTCTACTTCCTGATTTTTTGAACCAAGATCCTTTTTCACTACTCTCCTAATGTCATCCTTAACTATGAGGGCTACTTTTCCATTCTGTCTGTCTTTTCGAAATGTTGTGTACCCTGGAATATTTATTTCCCATGCTTGGTCACTTTGTAACCATGTCTTTAATGATGATTAGGTCCAAATCGTTTATCTCCAGTTCATCTACCTTACTGCGAATGCTTCGCACAGATAATGAGCCTTTAATTTCCATTTTTTAAAATAATTTTTTGCTCAAATCTTATTCACTGATGCACTATCACCATTAAACACTCTGGGCTGGATTTTAAGTTTTTTTTGGGTTTTACTCTGTGGAGATTGCGATGGCTCATTAACATGGCGGGGCTGGACCACCCCCCCCCCCCACCACCAAGATGACTTGGAGGGGGCGGGCGAGTCATCCCTGGCAATGGCATCTGGCAGCACTGTGCAGGCACCAGCACCATTTTTAAAGGGGACAAGCCCCTAGAACAAATGTTAATTTTTAAAGGGACCGAAGTATTAAAATTTAATTTACACATTACATCAACACTCCCTGAACCCACACCCCCAAGAAATAATCAAGTCATTAATAGGCCATTCCCACCCAAAAAAAAAACTTTGATTCAGATCTTGACCTTACCCCCCCGACCTTTAATAACTTTCACCCTCAACCCCTTCCCACCATCCCCCCCACCAATCCAAAGGGTTTGATCCTGCTCCCCCACCCCCCACACTGAGAAACTTACCTCCTCCACCCCCACCACCAGCCCCCCCCACCCCCCCAACAGGTATTGTGCCTCATTTCTTCAGTCGGGGATTCTAAGGTGCAGTATCCCAGCCGCTGGGATGAAGATTGCTGCGGCACTTCAGGAAGCAATGGGAATGCAGGTGAGTTAATTTATTTGAATATTCAAATCTGGGTCCTGTCGCCGAGCAACCGGTGGGGGGGGGGGCGGATGCTGCCATGAAGCCAACAGGATTGGGACGGGCCCTGCCAACGTCGAGGTTGGTGGCGGGCCTCACCCAGGCCAATCTTCATGCCCACCGTGCCACAGATCCCAATGTCGAGGCCCCTATAAAATCCATCCCTTTGTCTCTGTCCCTTCATGTCCCACTCTGCTTGTCTTTACCCAAATTGCTACACTGCTCTATTGCCTCAACGTTTGTCTTTAGATTTTTAAATTTCCCTTAACCTGATCCTCCCCCATCCCATTCCCATCCCTCTTCTGCTTATTGGGATAAAATGTTATGAGTACTAGGTAACCTCCAATTATCCAATCACTCCAAATTGGCAATTATCCATGAATAAGCTTTGACAGTGAATGCACTGCAGTCTGTTTAGCCACTGGAGGCATCAAGCTGACCCAGATCCCTGTCTTTACTTGTCCACACACATCATTAGATCAGCAGAAACTGATCTGTTTGATGAGTTCACAATAATGTTGTTAGTTAAGAGAATTCCACCTCAGGTGAAACAAACTGTTCACGTTCCCCCATTAGAATACAACTCAGCGTTTGAACAGGTAGCAGGCTTGGAAAAATCAGTGCATGGCCTGGATTTCCCACCTTTCCAGTAACAGAAATTTGTGCAAAGGAAAAAAAAAAATGCAGGCCACACAAACAGGCTCCTGAGATTCTTCTCAGCACAGCTGTAAGCTTGCTGGACCATACAGTGGATATTGTAAGAAATTGGCACAAAAAGCCCATCAATTTCTGTAAAACTGAGGTTTGTAAATTAGTCTTTACATAACTTTATAGTGGAAAAAAATGACTGCAACACAATGTCTTACTATGAGATAATGCTGCTGTGATAATGCAAGAACCAATAATTCAATTGAGGGCTCTATAAATACATTTCTATTCTCATGTTAATTGTATTACACTTACATTCAATTGAAAAATATCTATACAATAATTTTGCAGACCCTTACCTCACTGGCAGCATATGTATATAGCACCTTATCCTGAATGACAAACCAGAGCCGTTTCCATGGTTTCTTAATGCCTTTTGACCTATAAAGGTAGCCACTCATAGAAGAGGCTCCAGTATTGGCAGATACCTGAAATAACATTAGTGTACACTTTAAAGTCAGATTCTGGATAACTTCCTATTCCTCACCCTCCTTTCATTATGTTCAGTTCTTTGAAGAGGCTCATTTATCTTTCAATTTCTAGTTCTAGCAAAGATGCTGAGGGACCTGCTGTATATTTCCAGAATTTTCTGTGATTTAAGGTTTACAGTCATCCATCTTTCTGTTCAATTTCACTTCTTCCATTCTCTTTAAACCTAATATTGTAAAGTCAGTGTGGTAATGCCAGTTGTAAGCTCTTCTAATAATGCAGTAAAATGGATTCTTTTCTTCTGGCTAGAGTGGTCAGCACTGCTGCACCTCCTATTGAAATTGATCATAAATAAGTTCACTGATCGAAAGCTCAAGGAAGAGCACCTCTGTGACATGTAGGCAAGTCCCAGAGTTGGGGAACTGCAATAAAGACAGCCCCCCAATCAACATCCAGAATAGAAAAGAAAGCAAATTTAGAAATGGAGCCTCTCACTGAAGGAGCTATGGTTAACCTCAACTGAATACTTTTCTGCCAAATTCTCAACCTGAAGGAGCAGACTGCCGTGGAGATTTGTATTTTCAAAGCTTTGTTTGGGATAACAAATATTTTTTGGGGGGGGGGGGGGGGGGGGTGGGGGATGTGGAAAAGGGTAGAAAATTAGCATTAAGGCAGAGTATTGAAGTTACGACTCATGCTAGTTCCACTCCGTTGATTGCACTTTTGCCTCTGAGCGTTTAGAGACTTTTAAACCCACACCTAGGACTTGAGCACACAATCTAGGTTGACACTGTAGTACAGTACTGAGGGTGCTGCACTCAGCATTTTCAAATAAGGCATTGAATCGGTATCCTGTTTACCTGCTCCAGTGATTAACATGCATGTTAAAGATCCTATGGCACAACTGGAAGAAATACAACATGACATTCCTCACTCAATCAATGCTAATGATACAGATCGTCACTATTTCAAATAATTGCTTTTTATGGGATCTTGCTATACATGCTGCTCTTTGTGACATCATTTGAAAACAGTGTTAGTTTTTACATGTACGCTGATGACACCTAGGTTGACCTCACCACCATCTCTCTTGACTCCTTCACCGTCGCTAAATTATCAGACTGCTTGTCTGACATTCAGTATTGGATAAGCAGAAATCTCCCAACTGAACAAAGGGAAGACTGAAGCCATTATTATTGATTCCTGCCATAAACTCCATTCCCTAGCTATCGACTCCATCCTTCTCCCTGTCTGAGGCTGAATCAGACTGTTCATAACCTGGGTGTCATATCTGAACCTGAGATGGGCTTCTGGCCACATAGAATCGTGGAACAGTTACAGCACTGAAAGAAGCTATTCGGCAAATGAGTTCAAGCCAGCACTCTGCAAGAGTAATTCGGTGAGTCCCACTCCCCTCCCTCTCCTCATAGTTCTGCAAATTTGAAAAAAATTCTTCAGGTGTTTACCCAATTCTGTTTTGAATCTGCCTCCACCACACTTTCAGGCAGTGCATTCCAGATCCTAATCACTAATGTAAAACAAAAATTTCATGTCGCTGTTGGTTTCTCTCTATTTATTCTGTCTAAACTCCTCACTATTTTGAACCCCTCCATCAAGTCTCCACTCAACCTTCTCTTCTCTAAACAGAACAGCCCTAGCTTCTCCAGTCTATCTTCGTGACTGACTTCCCTCATCTCTGGAATCATTCTCATACATCTTTTCTTCACCCTCTCTAAAGCCTTCACATCCTTCCTGATGTGTTGTGCCCAATAATGAACACAATCCTCCAGTTGAGGCTGAAACAGTATTTTATAAAGGTTCGTCATAACTTCCTTGCTTTTGTACTCTATTTATAAAGCCCAGGATCCCCTGTGCCTTTTTAACCACTTTCTCAACCTGCCCTGCCACCTTCAATGACTTGTGCACATATACACCCAGGTCTCTCTGTTCCTGCACCTCCTTTAGAATTATACCTTTTAGTTTATATTGCCTCTCCTTGTTTTTCCTACCAAATCCTAACATTTTGCACGTGTCTGCATTACATTTCATCTGCCACTTGTCTGCCCATTCCACCAGCCTGTATTTGTCCTCTTGAAGTCTATCACTACCCTCCTCACAGTTCACAATACTTCCAAGTTTTCTGTCATCTGTAAATTTTTAAATTGTACCCTGCATAGCCAAGTCTAGGTCATTAATATACATCAAGAAAAGCAGAGGTCCAAATACCGACTCCTGGCGAACATCGCTGTATACCTTCCTCCTGTTCAAATAACAGCCATTCACCACTACTCTGTTTCCCGATACGCAGCCATGTTGCCACTGTCCTTTTTATTCCATGGGCTTCAACTTTGCTGAGGAACCTATTATGTGGCACTTTATCAAGTCCTTTTGGAAGTCCACATACACCATATCAATTGCATTACCGTTATCAACCTATCGATCGACATTAAGCCAAGTGGCCTGTAATTGCTGGGTTTATCCTTGTACCCTTTTTTGAACAAGGGTGCAACAGTTGCCATTCTCCATTCCTCCGGCACCAGCTCTTATTTGAGGAGGATTGGAAGATTATGGCCAGTGCCTCCACAATTTCCACCCCATCTTCCCTCAGCACCATTGGATGCATCCCATCTGGTTCTGGTAACTTATCAACTTTATGTACAGCCAGCCTTTATAATACCTCCTGTTTTATCAATTTGTAGCTCTTTCAGTATCTCAATTTCTCCTCCTTCGCTATAACTTTGGAAGGATCTTCTTCCTTAGTAAAAAGACAGATGTAAAGTAGTCATATAGTACCTCAGCTATGCCATCTGCCTCCATGCATAGATCCCCTTTTTGGGCCATAATCAGCCCCACCCCTCCTCTTACTACTCTTTTACAATAAATAAGCCTAAAGATGATTTTTGGATTCCCCTTTATTTTAGTTGCCAGACTCTTCTCATACTCTCTCACTGCCTCTCATTTACATTTTCATTTCTCCTCTGAACTTTGTACATTCAACTTGGCTCTCATTTGTATTATCAACCTGACATCTGCCATACACACCCTTTTTCTGTTTCATCTTACTCTCTAACACTTTCAGCATCCAGGGTCATAACCAAGGCCGCCTATTTCCACCTCCAGAACATTACCCAACTCTGCCCCTGCCTCAGCTCATCTGTGGCCTGAAACCCTCATCCATACCTTTGTTATCTCTAACTTGACTATTATTTCGCACTCCTCGAGTAGATTCGCCTATCCTACTGCACTCCTAGCCCACGTCCCACCTAGTACCCTCCATAAACTTCAGGTCATTCAAAACTCTGGTGCCCGTGTCCTTACTCGCACAAAGTCCCGTTCACCCAGCACCTCTGTCTCGATTGTAGAAGTCTCATCCTTGTTTTCAAGTCCCTCCATGACCTCGCCCCTCCCTACCTCCAGTCCCACAATGTTCTGAGAGATCTGTGATCATCTAATTCTGTCCTCTTCAGCAGCCCTGATTTTAATTGCTCCAACATTGGTGGCCGTGCCCTTGGTTGCTTAGGCCCTAAACTCTGGAATTCCCTCCTTAAACCTTTCGGCCTCTCTACTGCCCCTTCCTCCTTTAAGACATTTCTTCAAATTACCTCTTTGACCAAGACTTTTGCCATCTGCCATTTTGTCTATGTGGCTTGGTGTCAAATTTTGCTTTAGAATGCTCCTGTGGCCTTGGGACGTTTAATTATGTTAAAGGAACTATATAAATACAAGTCGTTGATGTGTAAAATAGCTATGTTTTTCTACATGATAGTGCGACATAAATGCAATTACTTTGCTCTAATATTATTGTGCTTTAAAGATGAATGGCCAGGACATAAAACAAGAAAGTTAAATATAATAGCAACTGCATCAAAACAGAAACTACACTTTTGGACTTCTTGCCCTCCCAGCTGAACGCCACAAGTAAAAACCAAACCAGGGTGGGTCAGTGTGTTGGTGCTGAAATGTTTGGGAAACAAAGTGGCAGCATGAGATTATTAACAGTGAAATGTGGGGAGGAAGACTTTGTTACGACCAGGTGAGAAACATGTCTCGGGGTCTCTTTCAGCCTTCACCTGGTCTTACTATAACAGGATTTAATTTTAAATACATTGTGTTTTCAGCTCCCGCTTTGGTGAATCCTTGTTCACAGCTTTCCAAATATAAGGCAAAGAAATGAGTACAAACAGGCTTTCTTAGGTTTAAAGAAAAAAGTGAAATGTATTAAAACTTAAACTCTAATTCGGTAACGCCTAAGGCTACATGACGCTCCCACACTCGCATGCACATGTGCAAATAGGGACAGAAAACAGCAGAAGAAAAATAAAGTGAAAAAGTTTGAAGCAATCTCTAAAGGGGGTTTGTTACTGTGCTTCGAACTCAATGTCGAGTCCTTGATTGTAGGTAGTCTTGATTTTCATTGGGGCCCAGTATTCTTCTTGAACCTTGTTCACTGTAGCAGACTTTTCTCTCATGTGTCTCCAATGGGTCCTCAGTTCCGTGAGAAAGAGATGGAAGCAGAAAGGAGAGGCTGCACTGAGCCAGCCACGCGAGGTCTTTTCAGTCCAGAAGCAAACAGCTTTCTGTCTTCAAACACTGTTTCTCCAATTTAAAAAACTCCCGTAGTTGGCCAGCCGGTGGTCACGTTAAGACGCCTGCTACCCTACCCGACCCAACCTGACGACATGTGTTGGGTTTGGGTCGGGTCGGGCCCATCTTCCGGGGTCGGTTTTCGGGTTCAGGTTGGGTCGAGCAGAGTCCAGGTCGAGTCGGGTCGGGCCAGACACGTGCAGTAAGTGCTCTGCTGGTAAGTATTAAAAAAAAAACTTAACTGTGCTGGGAGTCCGGGACGAAACTGCTTCTGCGCAGTGAGCAAATGACGTCACTATGACATCATCGCGCTTGCGCTGCAACTTCTTGCAGATTCGGTGTCAGGAAACTAAGTAAATGGATGGTCGGGCTCGGGCCGGGTTGAGCCGTGGCAGGTTCTAGTCGGGTCGGGCTTGGGTCAAAATCAGAGGGACTTGGGTCAGGTCGGGCCCGCTGTGGTTCGGTCGGGTTTGGGTCGGGTTCATTTTCCCGACCTAAAGCTGGCCTCTAGGTCACGTGACTGACTGGTTTGACCGGGTCTCTTCTGTGTATTGGGAGCATCTTAGCAGTCAACCTGGAATGCTCGCGTCTCCACCTTCAACGTCTGGTAATCAAAAGTCCATTGTGGATTAAATTGGAGCAGGGAGTGGCCCTTTGTCCTTTCCAAGTACTGTTTGTTACTATGCAAATGTCTTCCCAGTCAAGGGTCTTTTTTTTTTTAAAAAGCAAGTTTTTTCTTTACTTCCGTAACAGTTTAGAAAATCAATGTTCATATGGCAAAATTAATGTGCCCCATTCTTGCCAGGTGGGGTGCTTGCATGACACCTCCACACCCAAGTGAATGAAATGCGATATGAAAAAAAAAGGCGCATTTCATCAGAAGATTTGAGAGAAATAGAAGATTCAGATACAGGACAGTAAGTAGTGGACGGGTCTATCCTGAACTCTCTTTCAGTGCTTTTCTGAGTCATGTAAAGACTTTTGACTTCAGGGGATGGGTGGTTCCCTTTTTCTGTGACTGTGGGGGGGGGGGGGGGATTCTTTGTGAATCTCCCCTTCGTTCTCTGGGACACTCCTACCTGCAGGTATGCGTGCTGACTTGACTGCACTCTCCTGTGCCACTTTGACTAGGTGAGGCATCACCCTCATGGTTTCTGTGCTGCCTAAGAGGTCTCTTCTTGTCTTTGCAGGTTCCTGTAAATGCTGTTAGCAACTCTGGTGGGGTGCTTCTAGAGTCTGCATTTACAAAGGAGGATGTGGGGTCCAACATTTCAAATCTTTCGGGATTGGCTGACCAGACAGTCGGGGTTTTCATCCAGGATTCCTCCTGGACTTCCTTTAATCTGCCCTGTTGGTCACTTTTTCCCCTTCTCTTTCTAAACCTTTGCCAGCTGTGTGCCTGCCTGTCCCCTTTTGTTCTTGGCGGGGGTCCCTTACAGTTGACCAGCCCTCTGCTGGAGGGTCCTCCCAACATTAGTACAGGACTTACGGGTGCAGGTTTCACTGTAGGTTGGGGTTGCCCCTCAACCTGGCACATGTGGCAACTCCAGCAGTACTCCAACACATCTTTGTGGAGTTTTGGCCAGTCAAACTGCTGTCTTATGCTGGCTTTGGTCTTTCGAATATGGCATGTACAGCTACTGTAGTCTCGTGGGCCTTCACCAGTCAGATCATTACCTAGGAGCAGGTCAATCCCATCCACAGGCAAATTAGGGATAATCCCTACAGTCACCGGTCTCAAAATTAGGTCGCACTCCAGATGCACCCGGTGTATAGGTACAGGCATACACTGCCCTCCAATACCATTCACCACCACTTTGGTGTTCACTGCACTCACTTGGGGAAAGGTCAGGCCTTTTCCCAGTAAAAGGGATCTAGTGGCCCGTGTCCCTGAGAATCACTATGGGCTTGCTTGCCCCACACGAGGGGTATGGGGTTACTTTCCCTTCAGACACGAGATCCTGATAGCTTTCAGGAATCCTATCAACTTTTCCTGCACTGGCCGTTGTAAGCTTCCTGGGTTGCACTCTTACTGCAGTTAAAGCCACAGCTTGTTCTGTGATTTCCATCAACATCCCATCTTCAATGAGAGGGTGTACCCTGATTAACCCTACAGGGTTTCCCTTTAGTTTCCAGCAGTCAGGTTTTAACTGCCCTGCCTTATTACAATGGAAGCACACAGATCTCCGGTCGCACTCTTGCTCACAGCACCTTCCTTTTGGCTGGAGGAGGGCCTCCCAATGTCTCCAACTTTCCTTTATCTCACAGGACTGCCTGGGCTTCTATCACCTTCCCACCCTTTGTCCTTTTTGGATTTGTCGAAGTGATGAGGAAAGATTCTCCCAAGAAACCGACTTATAAATTAAAGCAAACTCATCAGCCAGAATGGCGGCTTGCCAGACTCCCTGAATTTGCTGCTCCTCTACATGGGCATTATTGAGTGTGGGAGAGTGTTTCTAAATTCCTTTAACAGAATTACTTCTGAGTCTCATAGCTGAGCTGTATTTTAAGAGCGCTCAGCCACTGGTCAAAAGCCAGCTGCTTACTTATTTCAAACTCTAGATAAGTTTGATTGGCTTGCTTTTTGAGGATTCTAAACATTTGGCAGTAGGCTTTGGGTACTAATTCATAGGATTTTTGGTCAGTTCATAATTTGCTGAACTCTCATTTGGCAATAAGGAATAAACCTCATGGGCTTTTCCAGTTAGCTCGCTGAGTATTAAAAGAGACCAGGTCTCAGCTGGCCATTGTAGCTGCCTTGCCAGTTTTTCAAAAGACACAAAAAACTTTTCCACATCTTCCTGATTGAAGTTTAGAATTAGTTGAGCGAGTTTTAGCAATTTTGTACCCAGCCCAGAATTACGCTCCTCCATATTGGCCATGCTTTCATGGAGGTTACTCTGTTGCCCCTTAGTTAACACAAGCCACTTCAATTCTCTTTTTTCACATTCTTTCTGGAATATTCTCTCTCCTGCCTTTCATTCTCTTCCCGTTCCTTCTGGAAGGCTCTCTCTTTCTCCCTCTTTCTCCCTTTCCTCAAATTCAAGTTCCTTTGTTCCAACTGTATCCAACTGTACCCTGTTGGAGTCTGCTTCTAACCCTGATTCTGCTTCTTCAGATTCAAGGGAAAAATGGTTGGCCACTAGTCTTAGGAGTTCAGACTTCCTAGCCTTGCCATGTACAGTGATCCCACACTGCTCAGCCAGTTTTCTCAACTCCTCCGTAGACAGTGCTTTTAACTTATCCCAAGTTACTTCACCCTGGCTTGGGGAGCCACTAGCTTCAGTTGCAGACATGTTAGTATTCAAGCACACATAACCACAAGAAAACCTGTATTGAAAACTTGCTCTTTTTTGATTGGGAACAATTTGGCTTTCCACTTCCAATTTCTCGTTTGTCTGTGGGTAAAATTCTGGATGCTAGCACCCAAATTTCTGTTACGGCCAGGTGAGAAAGATGTCTATGGGTCTCTTTCAGCCTTCACCTGGTCTTACTGTAACAGGATTTAATCTTTAAACACACAGTGTTTTGAGCTCCCCCTTTGGTGAATCCTTGTTCACCGCTTTCCAATTATAAGGCAAAGAAATGAGCACAAACAGGCTCTCTTAGGTTTAAGGAAGAAAAGTGAAATTGATTAAAACAAACTCTAATTCGGTAAAGCCTACGGATATACGACACGCCCACGCTCGCATGCACACATGATACACATGCAAATAGGGACAGAAAAGAGAAGAAAAATAAAGCAAAAAAGTTTGAGGCAATCTCTGAAGGGGGCTTGTTACTGTGCTTCGAACTCACTGTAGGGTCCTTGATTGTCGGTTGTCTTGCTTTTCGTTGGGGCCCAGTATTCTTCTTAAACCTTGTTCACTGTAGGAGACATTTCTCTCTTAGGGTTCATGTGTCTTCAATGGGTCTTTAGTTCTGTGAGAAAGAGATGGAAGCAGACAGAAGAGGCTGCACCAAGCCAGCCACGAGAGTTCTTTTCAGTCCAGGATCAAACATCTTTCTGTCTTCAAACACTGTTTCTCCAATTTAAAAAAACTCCCCAAGTTGGCCAGCAGGTGGTCACGTGACTGACTGGTTTGACCAGGTCTCTTCTGTGTATTGGGAGCATCTTAGCAGTCAACCTGGAATGCTAGCGTCTCCACCTTCAACGTCTGGTAATCAAAAGTCCATTGTGGATTAAATTGGAGCAGGGAGTGGCCCCTTTGTCCTTTCTAAGTACTGTCTGTTACTATGTAAATGTCTTTCCAGTCAAGGGTCTGTTTTTTTTTTGAAAAGCAAGTTCTTTCTTTACTCCAGTAACAGTTTAGAAAATCAATGTTCATGTGGTAAAATTAATGTGCCTCATTCTTGCCAGGTGGGGGATCTGCATGACAGACTCACAATCATGTATCCCAGAGGGCAGATCAATTCAAGACTGGAATTGGCAGAAGTGTTGGAGTAGACAAAAATAGCACATACTGATCTACACTAGACAAACGGCTTTAAGAATGGCCGTAGAAACCCAGTACAAACTGCACAAGGATTCACACTCCATTGGAAAAGTAGATTCCAACTTTGATCACTTTACCTGAATAATTTATAATTCATTTAAAAAGACCAAGAGATCTTTGGAGGACAGAAGTACGCAAAACCATTAATATAACCCCCATCAATACACTGCATTTTTGGTACTAGTAGTAGAAATGTAGTGCAGCATTGTCCACCTATATTCATGTATGCAAGACCATCTACAAGGGGTCATTTCGAATTAATATAACTGGCATTGGTGCGAAGCACGAGCACTTGGACAGCCATTTATACAAGCATTCCTTCTATTTTCTGCCAACTGAAAATAGACAATTGTCAGCCTTTCCTAATCTGTAAACACTCATGAACTGAACAGGATAATTAGCAACACCCCTTCCATAAACTGAAGTGCTCTGCCAAGACCTACTCCACATTTGAGAGACTGGGAAGTCCCCTCCTTCACTGGCAGGACAGCACCAACAAAAAGTACGACAGCATCTTATGCTTGGGTTGGCATGTTCTATCACAACTAGAATACAGTCTGATAGATTCATAGAGTCATTATGGCACAGAAGGAGGCCATTCGGATCAGTTTAAGCTGAGTGTACCACTTACTTCTTTCAGTGCTGCTGGAATTTTCTTGTGCTTCCGTCCTGAAGAATGCTGAATGCTGTGAAAAACTGAGGTGAAGGCACTTGATGATTTGTGAGTTGGAGACATCTTCGATTTAGATGACTGTACTTCTAATTAACAGAGGTAAATGAGTTTATTTTAAAATTAGTACTAAAATAAGATTTAAAGAAAGAACTAATTTAAACTCTTGCAGTACCAAATTGATTTCTGTAGTTTTTTTTGGGGGGGGGGCGGGGGAGTAGGAGGAGGAATCAAACAGCGTGACCCCAGCCCTCTTTTGGCACCTAAAAATAATTTAAAATGTTTTGTGCTCTCGCAATGACTCAGTGGGTGAATATAGCACGTGATCAGGCATTGCACTGAGCAAAAAAGTCCAGGAACGTTAAGAACTAGGAGCAGGAGTAGGCAATTCAGCCCTTCGAGCTTGGCTCGAGCTATTCAATACGATCATGGCTGATCTCATCTCCGCCTCAACTCCACTTTCCTGCTCATTCTCCATAACCCTTCAACCCATTACTAATTAAAAATCTGTCTATCTCCTCCTTAAATTTACTCAATGTCCTGGCATCCACCACACTCTGGGGTAGTGAATTCCACAGACTCACGACCCTTTGAGAGAAGTAATTTCTCCTCAACTCTGTTTTAAATCTGCTACCCCTTATCCTAAAACTATGATCTCTTGTTCTAGATTGCCCCACAAGAGGAAACATTCTCTCTACGTCTACTTTGGCAATCCCCTTAATCATCTTATATACCTCAATTAGATCTCCTTTCATTCATCTAAACTCTAGAGAATAAAGGCCTAACCTGCTCAATCTCTCTTCATAAGACAAACCCCTCATCTCTGGAATCAATCTAGTGAACCTCCTCTGAACTGCTTCCAATGCAACTATATCCCTCCTCAAGTAAGTAAACCAAAACTATAGGCAATACTCCAGGTAGGGTCTCACTAATGCCTTGTACAGTTGCAGCAACACTTCCCTACTTTTATACTCTATTCCTTTAGCAATAAATGCCAAAACTCCATTTGCCTTCCTTATTACCTGCTGTACCTGCATACTAGCTTTCAGCGAATCATGCACGAGGACACCCAGATCCCTCTGCACTGAAGCACTCTGAAGTTCACCTTTGGTGTGTGCTGAGCTTGTTGATCTCAGTTGGATGGAACTGGGGGCCATTGTAGCATAAGCCAGAAAGAAGAAACAAAAAAATCGAGGGCTCTGCTTCCAAAAACTTCAGCCTCTTCTGCTGGAAAATGCATGTTTGTGAGCATTAGGTGAAGACAGGATTGAACTCTGCCAGGATTTTTCCCATGGTCAAATAGTTGATCGCTGCTTTGTGTCAGCTCAAATACTAATACCACCAATTTAGGCAAGGTACCCAGAAATGTTGATGTAATTTTTCCTTTTTGAGCTACAAGTTTGAGAAAACTGCTAGGTTCGACTGAATGGATCACTGAGTCACATTTTCAGCGAGATGGGGGATAAATGAATAAAAATTTAAAGGAGTTCTGTTTTCCTGATACTACTTTGAAATATTTTGCATAACTGCACTGCTATAATTTTACTCCAGTTCTGTTCAATCAGAACAGACTACCAAGCTAGTTAGTTCAAAGCATGCTCATTTCAAAATCTGGTTTTGATCAAACAAGACGACATCTTTCAAAGCACACAAAAGGAAGACAAGTTTTCATTATGAAAATACAAAAATATCTCCAAAAGTGAATGTGAAATCTTTCTTAAAAGCACTCAACAGGAATATTTCTTATCTTAAGCGAAAAAAAGAAAACATAACCTAAGACCAGTCTCGCAGAAACTTCTTGTTAGAAGTGTGGTGTCGATCTCCATTTTTATTGTTTCTTGTCAAAGAATATATGTAACACAATTTCATAAATATCTCACTTCTTTCTCAAACATGTAGCTCAAAAAGGGGAAATATAAACCAATAACGAAAATGCTTGTCTGATATTATGTGACATAATACATTAATATAAAAAAATGACTTTTTAAACAAAAAAAAGCTTGAATCTACTACAGAATCACCAAGTATACATATGGATAATCGTGCTAAGCTTTCCTAGATTTTTTTGGGGACGGGGATAGGAGTAAAATAACATAACATACTTTCTACTCCAACATAATATTTCACTTGCATTGCCTCCCCCTACAAGAATTACAGCTTACACTTATACAATGCCTTTAATATAAACATCCCAAGTTATGCAGAAGATTTAGCAGCAATGAAAAAAGGAGGATTGAAGAGTAAGGGTTTGAGGAGGCTGTCGAAGGCATGAAAATACCAAGGCAGAAACAAACAAACAGTTCCCACATAAAGTGGGACCTGGACAACATTCAGGCTTGGGCTGCTAAGTGGCAAGTAACATTCGTGCCACAAAAGTGCCAGGCAATGACCACCTCCAATATGAAAGAGTCTAACCACCTCCCCTTGACATTCAATGGATCATCATTGCTGAATCCCACACCGTCAACATCCCGGGGGGGGGGGGGGGTTTACCACTGACCAGAAACTTAACTGGTCAAGCCATATAAATACTTGGGCTACAGGAGCAAGTCAGAGGCTAGGAATTTTGTGGCAAGTAACTCACCTTCTGACTTCCCAAAGTCAGTCCATCATCTACAAGGCACAAGTTAGGAGTGTGATGGAATACTCTCCACCTGCCTGGATGGGTGCAGCTCCAACAACACTCAAGAAGCTTGACACCATCCAGGACAAGGCAGCCCCTTTGACTGGCACCCCATTCACATATAAGATTCTGAGGGGTCGTGACAGGGTGGATGTGGAAAAAATGTTTCCCCTTGTTGGAGAATCTAGAACTAAGGGGTCGCCAGTTTAAGACAGAGATGAGGAGAATTTTTTTCTCTCAGAGGGTCGTGAGTCTTGGAACTCTTCCTCAAAAGGCAGTGGAAGCAGGCTTTGAATATTTTTAAGGCAGAGGTAGATAGATTCTTGATAAGCAAAAGGGTGAAAAGTTACTGGGGGTAGGCGGGAATGTGGAGTTGAGGTTACAGTCCTGTCATGCAGGCCCCCACCTGCCAAGAATGAGGCACATTAATTTCGCCACATGGACATTTCAAATTGTTACTGGGAAGAAGAGAAGGCCTGTGACAAGGGGTTGCCAGGCACTGGCTTGAAAGACATTTTTGCATATTAACAGGCAGTGTTGGAACAAAGGAGCTAGCGCCTGTTCCAATACAGTCCACAAACAGAAATAAAAACAAGAAATGCTGGAAATACTCAGCAGGTCTGGCAGCATCTGTGGAAAGAGAAGCAGAGTTAACCTTTCGGGTCAGTGACCCTTCTTCGGAACTGGCAAATATTAGAAATGTCAAAGGTTAGAAGCAAGTGAGGCGGGGGTGGGGCAAGAGATAACAAAAGGAGATGATGTAGATTGGACAAGGCCACATAGCTGACCAAAAGATCATGGAGAAAAGGCAAACAATATGTTAATGGTGTGTTGAAAGACAAAGCATTAGTACAGATAGGGTATTAACGGACTGAAGATTGAACAGCAGCAAGTACAAACATGAAAAAAAAAGTGGGTAAG
Organism: Heterodontus francisci; assembly: GCF_036365525.1. Lineage (NCBI taxonomy): Eukaryota > Metazoa > Chordata > Chondrichthyes > Heterodontiformes > Heterodontidae > Heterodontus > Heterodontus francisci. The sequence goes on along the minus strand of NC_090397.1, from coordinate 10,513,844 downwards.
CAAACTGAACAAACTAAGATGAAAAGAAATAAACATACAAAAAAAAACTGTTTTTTTTTAGCATTTCTTGTTTTTATTTCAGATTTCCAGCATCCGCAGTATTTTGCTTTCATTTTAGTGTTTAATTCACTGCCACTTCTCTTCCAGGAATGCCTACCTTGAAGAAGTTCTGCTCTTCTCTCCGACTGGATTTTCGTTTGTCTCTTTTACCTTGTTCACCTTCATTGCTTTCTATTTCCCTCCTTGTGTTTGATAAAGTGTCTACCAAAACTCGTTTTCACAGCCACATCTCCTTCCTCAGTGACTGTCTCCGGCTCCGACTTATTCCATGTGGATTCCAACTACGGTTTCACCCATCATGTTTTGAATCCACCCAGGACTACAGGTATCTCCGAGAAATACAATGTTCCTTGGACTGCTATTCTCGCCGCATCCTGAGATCCACACTCAGTGCTATGTGCCGCACATGCACACACTGAACCTCTCTCTCCAGCAGCACCGCCTCACCTTATCTCAAAGCTGTTCTACTCCGCAGTTTCACTTCATCTTTCGTCTCATCCGACGCATTAACAAAAAACTTTTTTCTTCCTTTCAGATGTCAAGGAATGCAAACTCCAGCAGCTGATGGGGACGAATGCTCCTCCAGATCCTCCTTCCGCTTCACTTCCCTGTGACCCCATGCCGTGTCTTCACTATACCCTCTGACCTACCCCTCTCTGATGCTGAACATTCTGTACTCAGCAAAGGTCTCAGTTTTATCCCCTTACGTCTCCACCTCAATGAATTTCGCGCTCGGCATGACGTTGAGCTCTTCTTCAGTCGCCTCCGCCTCCAGGCTCACTTCTTTGACCAGGAGCCCTCCCCCCCCGACCAGAAGACCCATTCACCCGCCTCCAGCATTCTCCCTCTACCTGCACCCCTCCCCCTGGCCTCTTACCCGCTCTTGATCTCTTCATTGAAAACTGTCGGCGAGACATTGGTCATTGCAATTTCTCTGCCCCCCTCACTCACTCTAACCTGTCCCCCTCTGAACTAGAGGCACTCCGTTCTCTCAGGTCTAACCCCGACATGCTTATCAAACCTGCAGACAAGGGTGGTGCTGTTGTTGTATGGCGTACCGGCCTCTACCTTGCAGAAGCTCAACGCCAATTCACAGACACTTCTTCCTACCTACCTCTGGACCATGACCCCACCACCGAACATCAAGTCACTGTCCAAAGGACCGTCACTGACCTCATCTCCTCTGGAGATCTTCCCTCTACAGCTTCCAACCTCATAGTCCCACAACTCCGGACAGCCCGCTTCTACCTCCTTCCCAAAATCCACAAACGGGACTGGCCCGGCAGACCCATTGCGTCAGCCTGCTCCTGCCCCACTGAGCTTATTTCTTCCTATCTTGACTCTATCTTTTCTCCACTGGTCCAGTCTCTTCCCACCTACATCCGTGACTCTTCTGACGCCCTACGTCATTTTGACAATTTCCAGTTTCCTGGTCCCAACCGCCTCCTCTTCACTACGGACGTCCAATCGCTCTACACCTCCATCCCCCACCAGCACGGTTTGAGGGCTCTCCGCTTCTTCCATGAACAGAGGCCCAACCAGTCCCCATCCACCACCACCCTCCTCTGCCTGGCTGAACCTGTTCTCACATTGAACAACTTCTCCTTCAACTCCATTCACTTCCTTCAAGTAAAAGGTGTTGCTATGGGTACCTGCATGGGCCCTAGTTATGCCTGTCTTTTTGTGGGATATGTCGAGCATTCTTTGTTCCAATCCTACTGAGGCCCTCTCCTCCAACTCTTTTTCCGGTACATTGATGACTGTATCGGTGCAGTTTCCTGCTCCCGCCCCGAACTGGAATTTTTTTTTTTTTTATCAACTTTGCTTCCAATTTCCACCCTTCTCTCACCTTTACATGGTCCATCTCTGACACTTCCCTTCCCTTCCTCGACTTCTCTGTCTCCATCTCTGGGGATAGGTTGGCTCCTAATATCCATTATAAGCCCACCGACTCCCACAGCTACCTCGACTACACTTCTTCACACCCTGCCTCCTGTAAGGACTCCATTCCATTCTTCCAGTTTCTCAGTCTCTGACGCAACTGCTCTGATGATGCTACCTTCCATGACGGTGCTTCTGATATGACCTCCTTTTTCCTCAACCAAGGATTCCCCCCCACTGTTGTTGACAGGGCCCTCAACCATATCCAGCCCATTTCCCGCACCTCTACCCTCACCCCTTCCCCTCCTTCCCAGAACCGTGACAGGGTTCCCCTTGTCCTCACTTTTCACCCCATCAGCCTCCATATCCAAAGGATCATCCTCCGCCATTTCCAGCGTGATGCCACTACCAAAGGCATCTTCCCCTCCCTTCTCCTGTCAGCATTCTGAAGGGATCGTTCCCTCCGCGACACCCTGGTCCACTCTTCCATTACCCCCACCACCTCGTCCCCTTCCCCTGCAATTGCAGGAGGTGTAATATCTGCCCATTTACCTCCTCTCTCCTCACTATCCCAGGCCCCAAACACTCCTTTCAGGTGAAGCAGCGATTTACTTGTACTTCTTTCAATGTAGTATACGGTATTCGCTGCTCACAATGTGGTCTCCTCTACAGTGGGGAGACCAAACGCAGACTGGGTGACCGCTTTGCGGAACACCTCCGCTCAGTCCGCAAGCAGGACCCCGAGCTTCCAGTTGATTGCCATTTCAACACTCCCCCCGGCTCTCATCTCTATCCTGGGCTTGCTGCAGTGTTCCAGTGAACATCAACGCAAGCTCGACGAACAGCATCTCATTTACTGATTTGGCACACTACAGCCTGCCGGACTGAACATTGAGTTCAATCATTTCAGAGCATGACGGGCCCCCCATTTTCCTTCTATTTTTAGTTATTTTTTATTTTTTACATTTTTTGTATGTTTATTTCATTTCATCTTGGTTTGTTCAGTTTGCTTACCCACTGTTTTTTTTTTCATGTTTGTACTTGCTGCTGTTCAATCTTCAGTCCGTTAACACCCTATCTGTACTAATGCTTTGTCTTTCAACACACCATTAACATATTGCTTATCTTTGCTCCATGACCTTTTGGTCAGCTATGTGGCCTTGTCTATTCTACACCTTCTCCTTTGTTATCTTTTGCCCCACCCCTGCTTCACTTGCTTCTAACCTTTTACATTTCTAATATTTGCCAATTCCGAAGAAGGGTTACTGACCCGAAACGTTAACTCTGCTTCTCTTTCCACAGATGCTGCCAGACCTGCTGAGTATTTCCAGCATTTCTTGTTTTTATTTCAGATTTCCAGCATCCGCAGTATTTTGCTTTCAGTCCACAAACAGACCTGGTCAAACCAGTTATCACGTGACAATTTTCTGAATTGTACAGTCTTTTGAACTGAAAGCCAACAGAAAGCTTTTTGCTCCTGGATTGAAAAGACCTCTCCTGGCTGGCTCGCCACAGCCTCTCCTGTCTGCTCCCATCTCTTTCTCACGGAACTCCAAAAACCCACTGAAGACACATGAACCCCAAGAGAGAAAAGTCTCCTACAGTGAACAAGGTTTAAGAATAATACTGGGCCCCAATGAAAAGCAAGATCCACCTACAATCAAGGACTCTACAGTAAGCTCGAAGAACTGTAACAATAACTCTTCAGCTGTTGCCTCAAACCTTTCCACTTTACTTTTCTTCTGCTCTTTTCTGTCTCCATTTGCATGTGTGTATTGCATATGCATGCTAGAGTGGGTGAGTCGTGTATTAATAGGCGTCAACTGAATTAGAGTTTAAGTTTAATAAAAATTTCACCTTTCTTCTTTAAAGCTAAGAAAGCCTGTTTGTACTAGTTTCTTTGCCTTATAGTTGGGAAGCGGTGAACAAGGATTCACCAAGGGGGAGCTTAAAAAAACTGTGTGTTTAAAAATAAAAGCCTGTTACAGCAAGACCAGGTGAAGGCTGAAAGGAAACCCTAGACCTCTTTCTCACCTGATCGTAGCAATCTTAATTCGTGTGTTCGTATGTTCACCACCTTAAACAATCACTCCCTTCACCACTGGCATGGTGGCAGCAATGTGTGCCATTTACAAGATGCACTGCAGCAACTTGCTAAGGCTCCTTCGACAGCACCTTTCAAACCCATGACCCCTACCACCTAGAAGGGCAAGGGCAGCAGGTGCATGGGAACACCACCAACCAAAAGTTCAAAGTCACACACCTTTCTCACTTGGAACTATATCACTGCTCTTTCACCGTCGCTGGGTCAAAATCCTGGAACTCCCTCCCTAACAACACGGTGGGTGCACCTAACCATATGGATTGCAACAGTTTAAGGGCAATTAAGAATGGGCAATATATGTTGGCCTTGCCAGCAATGCCAACATCACATGAACGAATAAAGAGATATGGGTTTAGAGCGAAAGACCATAGACAATGCCGATGCTGGTTGAAGGTTCGGTCACTAATGGTGAGGGGGTAGGATATACCAACTGAAGGGAACGAAGTGGAGGAGGTTGCAGAGGCAAGGCTGGGTGAGGTCATGGGGGAATTTATGAATGAGGACGACAATTTTGAATGAATAGGAATTTTGTGTAGAGTGAAGTACATAAGGCTAGCAAGGAAGATGAATAATTCTGGAGGTATGATGAATTTTTGCAGCAGTGGAAGTAAAGACAGAGGCAAGAAAAACTGCAGTGGTCAAGTAAGCATTCTTGATAGATAGAATACGGGATTTGAAGTTTGGCACAGGGTTGAGCAGGTCACCAAAGTTATCTGATTCTGCCTGAATGAGCAGCAAGTAGGTGGTGGTAGTTGGGGGCATTGGCTTTAGAGCTTTTGGCAGAAGTCAAAGAGGGGCTTTGGCCATCCCAATATTCACTATGGCTAACCTATAACTTGATGTTGGACAAGCAATCTGGCAACATATAGTTGGTCATGAAGTTAAAGATAGTGGTGGAGAGATACAGCCAAATATTATCACACAGATACAGAAATTAATCCCATCCCACGCTTACAAATAAATTGTTGATGGGCAGCATTTTTTTACTTTCCCCTTAGAGTACTCCAGAGATAATGGTGCATTAGGAATATGCTAGCTCCATTGGGACAGACAAGTAGACTGGTCCTGCAGGGAGAGGTGTGTTGGAGCTGTCAACAGTGTTATAAAAAGTAAGAGAGTAGCTAAAGTGAACGTTGGTCCCTTGGAGGATGAGACTGGGGAGTTCATAGAGGGGAACACAGAAATGGCGGAGACACTAAATCAGTATGTTGCCTCAGTTTTTACGGTGGAGGACACGAGTACCATCACAATAGTAACAGGTCATGCAGAGTTTATTGAAAGAGAGGAACTTAGAAAAATCACCAATAGGGAAAAAAGTACTGAGCAAATTATTGGGATTGAAGGAAGACAAGTCCCCAGGGTCTGATGGTCTACATCCTGGGAAGTGGCAGCGGAGATAGTGGATCCATTGGTTATAATATTCCAAAATTCCCTGGATGCGGCAAAGGTTCCAGTGGATTGGAAAAAAACTAATATAACGCCCGTATTCAAAAAGGGAGGGAGATAGAACGTAGGAAACTATAGACCAGTTAGTTTAACATTTGTCGTTGGGAAATTGTGAGAATCCATTGTGAAGGAAGTAGTAATAGGACATTTAGAAACTCAAAACGCAATCTATCAGAGTCAGTGTGGTTTTATGAAGGGTAAATTGTGTTTGACGAATTTGCTAGAGTTCTTCGAAGCTGTGACAAGCAAAGTGGATAATGGGGATCCTGTAGATGTAGTGTATCTGGACTTCCAGAAGGCATTTGATAAAGGTGCCACACAAGGTAAGATCACATGGGGTTAGGAGCAATTTATTAGCTTGGATAGAGGATTGGATAACCACCAGAAAACAGAGAGTCAGGATAAATGGGTCTTTTTCTGGTTGGCAAGATGTAACTAGTGGAGTGCCACAGGGTTCGGTCCTTGGGCCCCAACTATTTACAATCTATATTGTAACCGGACGGATCACCTGGCATCAACCTAGGCACCGGAAACAACAACAAACCCAGCCCTGTCGACCCTGCAAAGTCCTCCTTACTAACATCTGGGGGCTTGTGCCAAAGTTAGGAGAGCCGTCCCACAGACTAGTCAAGCAACAGCCCGACATAGTCATACTCACGGAATCATACCTTACAGACAATGTCCCAGACACTGCAATCACTATCCCTGGGTATGTCCTGTCCCACTGGCAGGACAGACCCACCAGAGGTGGCAGGACAGTGGGCTACAGTAGGGAGGGAGTTGCCCTGGGAGTCCTCAACATCGACTCTGGACCCCATGAAGTCTCATGGCATCAGGTCAAACATGGGCAAGGTAACTTCCTACTGATTACCACCTACCGCTCTCCCTCAGCTGATGAGTCAGTACTCCTCCATGTTGAACACCACTTGGAGGAAGTACTGAGGGTGGCAAAGGCACAAAATGTACTCTGGGTGGGGGACCAATGTCCATCACCAAGAGGGGCTCGGTAGCACCACTACTGACCGAGCACTAAAGAACATAGCTGCTAGACTGGGTCTGCGGCAGGTGGTGGGGGAACCAACATGAGGGAAAAACATCCGTGTCCTCACCAATCTGCCTGCCGCAGATGCATCTGTCCATGGCTGTATTGGTAGGAGTGACCACCGCACAGTCCTTGTGGAGACGAAGTCCCTCCTTCACATTGAGGATACCCTCCATTGTGTTGTGAGGCACTATCACCGTGCTAAATGAGATAGATTTCAAACAGATCTAGCAATGCAAAATTGGGCATCCATGAGGCGCTGTGGGCCATCAGCAGCAGCAGAATTGTACTCACCACAACCTGTAACCTCATGGCCCGGCATATCCCCCACTCTACCATTACCATCAAGCCAGGAGACCAATCCCGGTTCAATGAAGAGTGCAGGAAGGCATGCCAGAAGCAGCACCCGGCATACTTCAAAATGAGGTGTCAACCTGGTGAAGCTACAACCCAGGACTACTTGCATGCCAAACTGCATAAGCAGCATGCAATAGACAGAGCTAAGCGATCCCATAACCAACGGATCAGATCTAAGCTCTGCATTCCTGCCACATCCAGCCGTGAATAGGGGTCGACAATTAAACAACCAACTGGAGGAGGTGGCTCCACAAATATCTCCATCCTCAATGATGGGGGAGTCCAGCACATCAGTGCGAAAGATAAGGCTGAAACATTTGCAACAATCTTCAGCCAAGAAGTGCAAAGTTGATGATCCATCTCGGCCCTCTCCTGAAGTCCCCAGCATCACAAATGCCAGTCTTCAGCCAATTCGATTCACTCCGCGTGATATCAAGAAATGACTGAAGGCTCTGGATACTGCAAAGGCTATGGGTCCTGACAATATTCCGGCAATAGTACTGAAGATCTGTGCTCCAGAACTTGCCGCACCCCTAGCCAAGCTGTTCCAGTACAGCTACAACACTGGCATCTACCCGGGAATGTGGAAAATTGCCCAGGTCTGTCCTGTACACAAAAAGCAGGACAAGTCCAACTCGGCTAATTACCGCCCCATCAGTCTACTTTCAATCATCAGCAAAGTGATGGAAGGTGTCATCAATAGTGCCATCAAGCGACACTTGCATAGCAATAACCTGCTCAGTGATACCCAGTTTGGGTTCTGACAGGCCACTCAGCACCTGACCTCATTACAGCCTTGGTTCAAACATGGACAAAAGAGCTGAACTCAAGAGGTGAGGTGAGAGTGACTGCCCTTGACATCAAGGCAGCATTTGACCGAGTATGGCATCAAGGAGCCCTAACAAAACTAGAGTCAATGGGAATCAGGGCGAACTCTCTGCTGGTTGGAGTCATACCTAGTGCAAAGGAAGATGGCTGTGGTTGTTGGAGGTCAATCATTTGAGCTCCAGGACATCACTGCAGGAGTTCCTCAGGGTAGTGTCCTAGGCCCAACCATCTTCAGCTGCTTCATCAATGACCTTCCTTCAATCATAAGATCGGAAGTGGGGATGTTCGCTGATGATTGCACAATGTTCAGCACCATTCGCGACTCCTCAAATACTGAAGCAGTCCGTGTAGAAATGCAGCAAGACTTGGACAATATCCAGGCTTGGGCGGATAAGTGGCAAGTAACATTTGCGCCACACAAATGCCAGGCAATGACCATCTCCAACAAGAGAGAATCTAACCATCTCCCCTTGACGTTCAATGGCATTAGTGAGACCCTACCTGGAGTATTGCGTACAGTTTTGGTCCCCTTACTTGATGGATGTCGTTGCACTGGAGGCAGTTCAGAGGAGGTTCACTAGATTGATTCCAGGGATGAGGGGTTTGTCTTATGAAGAGAGATTGAGCAGTTTAGGCCTTTACTCTCTCGAGTTTAGAAGAATGAGAGGAGATCTAATAGAGGTATATAAGATGATTAAGGGGATTGACAAAGTAGACATAGAGAGGCTGTTCCTCTTGTGGGGCAATCTAGAACGAGAGATCATAGATTTAGGATAAGGGGTAGCAGATTTAAAACAGAGATGAGGAGAAATTACTTCTCTCAAAGGGTCGTGAGTCTGTGGAATTCACTACCCCAGAGTGCGGTGGATGCCGCGACATTGAGTAAATTTAAGGAGGAGATACACAGATTTTTAATTAGTAATGGGTTGAAGGGTTATAGAAAATGGGCAGGAAAGTAGAGCTGAGGCCGACAAGAGATCAGCCATGATCGTATTGAATGGTGGGGCAGGCTCGAGGTGCTGAATTGCCTACTCCTGCTCCTATTTCTTATGTTCAATGTTGCAAAGGTCAAGGAGGATAAAATATCATCATTATAGTCACCAAGGAAGTTGTTAGGGACTTTGGCTGGGTCAGCACTAGTGCTGTGGTCAGAGCGTAAGCAGTACTGAAGGGATTTGAACAGGGAATTGTGGGCGAAGCAATCAGGTGGCAATTATGCATGCTGGGATCTTGGAAGAGAAAGGGAGGTTAGAGATGGCGTGGTGATTGGAGAGGACCAGCTTCTAAGAAAAACAAACATCTACAAGTGAGCTGAAGACAGTGATTAATCTTTAAATTTTGCTCGCAATGATAACCTACTAAAGCTGGCTTATAGAATCAGAATATAAATAAATCAGAAATAATCAAAACCTTCCAAACCCACGACCTCCACCACCTAGAAGGACAAGGGCAGCAGATGCATGGGAACACCATCACCTGCAAGTTCCCCTCCAAGCCACACACCATCCTGACTTGGAACTATATCGCCGTTGCTTCACTGTTGCTGGGCAAAATCCTCAAACTCTCTTCCTAACAGCGCTGTCGGTGTACCTACACCCCAAGGACTGCAGCGGTTCAAGGCAGCAGCTCACTATCACCTTCTCAAGGGAAATTAGGGATGGGCAATAAATGCCGGCACAGCCAACGACGCCCACATCCTCCGAACGAATAAAAAAAAAGAAATTACAAATTACTACATTGAGTTCACTGTCACATCCGTCATGTACCTATATGTTAGAGAAATCTCCAAGCCTGTTGTTTGTGAAGACGACACTGAGACTAGGATGCTTTGGTGTACATTGTTTATTGCTGGTCACAGAGCTTACTTCTGCTCTCCAAACACCACCACCCGCTAGTGCTGGCTGGCTCTCTATATATGCACACTTGAATACAATTAACTAATTAACACCCAACACCTGTTCACCCTATTATCTTGAACTACCAGGTATTTATTATCCATTAACAGAACTTCAGACCCTAACATTATATGTACAAACTTTGTGTTATTTTATACTTTTTTTTCTCCACTTGAGGATCCCTCCTAAACAGTATGACTATTCCTCAGCGGGAAGGAGACAGGGAAGTATTCCCTGTTCTCCCTTGCTCTAGGCTGTACAAAAAAGTCTAACTCATTATCATTTTAAAGAAAAAGTTGCCATCCCTACTGGGAGTCATCATGTTTTGGAGGAATTGTTATTTCTACAGGATATTCTGCAAGATAATTAACATACACCCAGAGCATCAAAATTTCTAACATGAATATTTTCCTTACCTCTCTTTTGCAATTCTAAGAAGCAGTGATCACAAACTCTAGCAGGTCGATTCTTAAGGTAGTCCAGATTAAATTTGTTTGATGAGCAGGCCTGACAAACAATCTAAAGGGTAAAATGAGGTAACATCTTGTGTTCAACAAGAAATTCAACTGGTTGAGTTCTACATTAAATTGAATGATAAAAGTACTATTTAACTCAGGACCACAGAAAAATCCAATTGAACTTACGTTTATAAAAGTAATTGCCATGAATACCACACAAATATAATTGACTCTGTTAAATGAGCAATTCCACATTGTTAGTTTTGGTTATTAGCATCTGATTTTAACACTTGAAACAACACAATCAGGTGTACAATAGATATTACTTCTTGTTCTCACTTTTAATCACCAAGTAACTTATGTTACAATTTAGGCTAATTCTCAATACTTCATTTGTAATCTCCACAAGGTTAGCTTCAATAGGCAAGCTTGCTCTTTTTCCATGAACTGAAACTTGACTTTATGCATGCAATATTTGAAATAGTGCTGCTAATGGTCACATAATGACCTGTCTGCTATTGTGGTATGTACTGGAAGTAACCAGATCTACCCAACATGCACTCACAGCAGACAGCACTCTGCTCTATGGGACAGAGTTCCAGTGGAGAGGGACTTCAAACCACCTCTGTGTCCACCAGAATGTTGACCCATTTTCCAGGCTTGGGCTTATTGCATATGTATGGTGGGCTCCTGGTAGGTTTTTTTGTCATCAAGAGGAAGCCTGGCAATGCAAGCGAGGAAACTCCTGACCTGCTACAAGGACACCGGTGCAGCACGAGAACAGGCGGCGAAGGACTTTAAAGGAGCAGTGACATCCTAAAGATCAGAAGGATTGCTCCCAATTAAGGTCTCAGCCAAGATAAAGATCTGCAGCAGATGTGTTTGAGGCTAACTGGAGGGTGAGGGGGCCCCCACAAAGCCCTCTCCCTCCATTGAGGGAGCCCAAGCATCTACACCGCCACTTCCTAAGGGTCTGCTGCCATCTTCCCAAGGTGTCCTAGGAAGCAATGTAACTGGGGTGGAAAGGAGCCCGCCCCGCCCGGCCCGGCTCCCCCGGCCATTTATCATGCCGTGGTCAGGGAAGTGGTGGCCTAGTCAGGTAAATGAAGTAGCAGTTGGCCTCACTACCTCAATTTTCTGACATTCTGTAACACAATCACAACAGATTTTTAGCAGAATAATGGAGGAAAAATGCTCCACCCCACCCCACATCCGGAAAATGTCACCAAAAAACTCAGGCTAAAATGTAAACGATGCTGTCAAATTAAAAGAAAAGGCATACACTGCTGTAAAGATTAGTGGTAGGCCAGAAGATTGGGAACATTTTAGAAATTTAAAAGGATGGCTAAAAAAAAAAGAGATTAGAGTACAAGAGTAAACTCGCAAGAAATATAAAAGCAGAAGTAAAAGCTTCTACAAGTATATAAAAAGAAAAAGAGTTGCTAAAGTAAGTGTTGGTCCAGCTGCGTTTGCTGACAACGCAGCCACTAGGTGGCGCTGCATTGGCACATGCACAAATGCAGCCTGTTCAACTAAAACGTCACAGTCAGTGATGTTCAGGCAACTGCCAGGACTAAAGATGGCGTGCTCAAATAATCACACAAAGGCAACGTAAACACATGGCAGCACACAATGGCCGGAGAGATCGGCTGGCTGGGGAATGGCCGGAGAGAGCAGACGGAGGGTGGGGGTGGTGGGGAATGCCTGGTGAGAGCGGGTTGGGGGGTAGGAATGGCTGGAGAGAGTGGGCGGAGGGTGGGGAATGCCCGGAGAGAGCGGGTGGGAATGCCCGGAGAGAGCGGGTGGGGGGGTGGGAACGGCCGGAGAGAGCGGGTGGGGGGGGGGGGGGAGAACGGCCGGAGAGAGCGGGCGGGGGGGGGGGAACGGCCGGAGAGAGCGGGCGAAGGGGCAGGAGAGCGCACCCGCCGCCACTAAGGTCTTTGGCCGCTCCCTCCCAGTTTCCACCCCCCCCACACCCCGCTCTCTCCCCGCTTGCTGTCTATCCGCGTTATGCCATGACGTCATCTGGGCATGCGCGTACCAGTCCTGGCAATTTACGTAATGACGTCATCCGCACATGCGCCAACCGGTCCTGACAATGCGGAACGCAGCTCACACGCAGAGGATAGGAGCCCGTTTGCGCATGTGCGCAGGTTGGCGCAGTCAGATGACGTCCCCGCTGGCTGCGTTGTCAAGAATCACTTTGTTTATTAGCAGGGGTAGAGGATTGGTTAACTAACAGGAAACAGTGTGTCAGGATAAATGGGTCATTTTCAGGATGACAAACTGTAACTAGTGGAGTGCCACAGGGATCAGTGCTGGGGCCTCAAATATTTACTATCTATATTAATGACTTTGATGAAGGGACAGAATGTAATGTAGCCAAATTTGCTGATAATACAAAGCAAATTGTGAGGAGGACACAAATTGTCTCCAAAGGGATTATAGTTAGGTTAAGTGAATGGGCAAAAAACTGGCAGGTGGAGTATAATGTGGGAAATGTGAGGTTGTCCACTTTGTTGGGAAGAATAGAAAAAAGATTATTTAAAGGGAGAGAAACTACAGAATGCTACGGTACAGAGGGATCTGGGTGTCCTTGTAAATGAATCACTAAAAGTTAGCATTCAGGTACAGCAAGTAATTAGGAAGGCAAATGGAATGTTGGCCTTTATTGCCAAAGGGATGGAGTATTAAAAAAAAAGCAGTTTTGCTCCAACAGGCCATTGGTGAGACTGCACCTAGAGTGCTATGTGCAGTTTTGATCTCCTTACGTAAGGAGGGATATACTTGCATTGGAGGCAGTTCAGAGAAGGTTCACTAGGCTGATTCCTGGGATGAGAGTGTTGTTTTATGAGGAGAGGTTGAGCAGGTTGGGCTATACTCATTGGAGTTCAGACGAATGAGAGGTGATCTTATTGAAACAAAAGATTCTGAGGGGGCTTGACAAGGTGTATGCAGAGAGGAAGTTTCCTCTCATGGGTGTATCGAGAACTAGGGGGCACAGTTTCAGAATAAGGGGATTCCTCTTTAAGATGGAAATGAGAGGAATTTCTTTTCCGAGGGTCGTTAATCTTCGGAATTCGCTTCCCCAGAGAGCAGTGGTTCACTGAATATGGAGGAAAATGTAGCTGGTCTGATTAGTAAGTTTGCGGACGACACAAAGGTTGGTGGAGTCGCGGATAGTGATGAGGATTGTCAGAGGATACAGCAGGATATAGATCCGTTGGAGACTTGGGCGGAGAAATGGCAGATGGAGTTTAATCCGGACAAATGTGAGGTAATGCATTTTGGAAGATCTAATACAGGTGGGAAGTATACAGTAAATGGCAGAACCCTTAGGAGTATTGACAGGCAGAGAGATCTGGGCGTACAGGTCCACAGGTCACTGAAAGTGGCAACGCAGGTGGATAAGGTAGTCAAGAAAGCATATGGCATGCTTGCCTTCATCGGTCGGGGCATAGAGTATAAAAATAGGCAAGTCATGCTGCAGCTGTATAGAGCTTTAGTTAGGCCACACTTAGAATATTGCGTGCAATTCTGGTCGCCACACTCCCAGAAGGACGTGGAGGCTTTGGAGAGGGTACAGAAGAGGTTTACCAGGATGTTGCGGGGTCTGGAGGGCATTAACTATGAGGAGAGGTTGGATAAACTCAGATTGTTTTTACTGGAACGACGGAGGTGGAGGGGCGACATGATAGAGGTTTAAAAAGTTATGAGTGGCATGGACAGAGTGGATAGTCAGAAGCTTTTTCCCAGGGTGGAAGAGTCAGTTACTAGGGAACATAGGTTTAAGGTGAGAGGGGCAAAGTTTAGAGGGGATGTGCGAGGCAAGTTCTTTACACAGAGGGTGGTGAGTGCCTGGAACTTGCTGCCGGGGGAGGTGGTGGAAGCAGGTACGATAGCGACGTTTAAGAGGCATCTTGACAAATACATGAATAGGATGGGAATAGAGGGATACGGTCCCCGGAAGTGCAGAAGGTTTTAGTTTAGACAGGCATCAAGATCGGCGCAGGCTTGGAGGGCCGAATGGCCTGTTCCTGTGCTGTACTGTTCTTTGTTGTTCTTTGAATATATTCAAGGCTGAGTTAGACAGATTTTTGACCTACAAGAGGGTAAGGTGTTATGGGCGGCAGGCAGGAAAGTGGAGTTAAGGCCACAATCAGATCAGCCCTGATCTTATTGAATGGCAGAGCAGGCTCAAGGGACCGAATGGCCTACTCATGCTCCTATAAAAAGCACAAATGTGTGTTAAAAAGTATAATGAAGAATAAATCAATAGCAAGTTGCAATACAACCCTTAACTCTCTCTGTTAGTTTAAACTGCTCTTAAATCAAAATAAAAGATCTTTTATCTGGAGGTCCAACCCTGAAAGTGTCATTAAATCTGCTGATAAGGGTGGCGCTGCTGTTATTTGGTGAACAGACCTCTACCTTGAGGAGACTGAACAGCAACTCTGACATCGCCCACCTCTCCCTGGATCACAGAACCATCAGTGACATCAAACCATCATTTCCCAGGCCTCACTTCCTCTGGAGATCTGCACCACACCACAGCCTTAAACCTAATAGTTGCCCAAACCCACACAGCCTCCTTCCCAAGATCCACAAACAAGGCTGTCCTGATAGAGCTGCCATTTCAGCCTGCTCCTGTCCCACGGAACTGATTTCCTTTCTACCGCGACTATTTTTTTCACACCTTGTCCAGTCTCTTTCATGCCCTCTGCCACCTTTCCAGTTTTCTGGTTTTAACTGTCTCCTTTTCACCATGGATGTCCGACTCTCTACACCTCCATCCACACCAGGACACCCTGCGAGCTCTCCGCTTCTTCCTTGAACAGACCCCAACCAGTCCTCATTCATCACTGCCCTCTTTTACCTGGCTGAGCTTGTTCTTACACTGAACATCTTTGACTCTATTCACTTCTTCCAAATAAAAGGTGCTGCTATGGTCCGAGCCGTGCCTGCCTTTTCGAGGAATACATTGAACATTCTTTGTTCCAATCCTACACAGGCTACCTGCCTCCCTTTTTTTCCAGTACATTGATGAATGTAGCGGTGCCACTTAGAATCATAGGAAGTGTAAGGCACAGCTGAAAAATGATCCACTTATTCTAATCCCACCTTCTAGCATTTGGTCCGTAGCCCTGCAGATTACAGCACTAGAGGTGCATATCCAGACTCCTTTTGAAAGAGTTCAGGGTCTCTGCCTCAACTACCCTTTCAGGCAGTGAGTTCCGGACTGTCACCACCCTCTGGGTGAAAAGGTTTTTCCTCATCTCCCCTCTAATTTTTCTACCAATCACTTTAAATCTATGGCCCCTCATCACTGATCCCTATCCTAAGGTGAATAGACCCTTCAACTCCACTCTATCCAGGCCCCTCACAATTTTGTACATTTCAGTCAGATCTCCCCTCAATCTTCTCTGTTCCAAGGAGAACAACCCCAGCCCATTCAATCTTCCCTCATAGCTGCATTTTTCCAGCCCTGGCAACATCCTCATAAATCTCCTCTGTACCCTCTCTAGTACAATTACGTCCTTTCTGTAATGAGGTGACCAGAACTGCACACAGTCCTCAAGTTGTGACCTAACCAATGATTTATACAGTTCCAACATAACCTCCCTGCTCTTATATTCTATACCTCGGCTACTAAAGAAAAGGATTCCATATGCCTTCTTAACCATCTTATCGACCTGTCCTGCTACTGGAAGGTGGGATTAGATTGGGTGGCTAGTTTTTTTCAACTGGCGCAGACACGATGGGCTGAATGGCCTCCTTCTGTGCCGCAACTTTTCTATGGCTCAGGGATCTGTGGGCATTTACTCCAAGTACCCCCACTTCCTCTACAGTTCTCAGTATTTTCCCATTAATCGTGTTTTCCTTTGCCTAGTTTGACCTCCCCAAATGCATCACCTCACACTTCTCCAGGTTGAATTCCATTTGCCACTTTTCTGCCCATCTGAATAGACCATTAATATCTTCCTGCAGCTCTGATGAAAGGTCACAGATCCGAAATGTTAACTCGGCTTCTCTCTCTACAGATGCTGCCTGACCTGCTGACCTACCTTCCTGCAGCCTACAGCTATCCTCCTCACTATCTATCACACGGCCAATCTGTGTGTCGTCTGCAAACTTCTTGATTATACCCCCTTCATTTACGTCCAAATCATTAATATATACCACAAAAAGCAGGGGACCCAGTACTGAGCCCTGCGGAATGCCACTGGAAACAGCCCTGCAGTCGCAAAAACACCCGTCAACAATTACCCTTTGTTTCCTGCCACTGAGCCAATTTTGTATCCACCTTGCTGCATTTCCCCGGATCCCACGGGATTTTTTTTTTTTTAACCAGTGTGCCATGTGGGACCTTGTCAGAAGCCTTGCTAAAATCCATGTAGACCACATCAACTACACTACCCTGATCTATCTTCCTTGTTACTTCTTCAAAATATTCGATCAAGTTGGTCAGTTAAGAAATCCATGCTGACTATCCTTGATTAATCTGTGCCTTTCTAAGTGACAGTTTATCCTGTGTCTCAGAATAGATTCCAATAATTTGCCCACTACTGAGGTTTGACTGACTGGCCTGTAATTATTTGGTCTATCCCTCGCTCCTTTTTTAAGCAGAGGTATAATGTTAGCAGTCCTCCGATCCTCTGGCACCACAACTGTATCCAGTGAGGACTGGAAAATGATGGTCAGACCTACTGCTATTTCCTCCCTGGCTTCTTTTAACTGTCTGAGGTACATTTCATCTGGCCCTGGTGATTTATCAAATTTCAAGGATGCTAATCCCATTAATACTTCCTCTCTCCCTATGTTGATCACATCCAATACTTGACACCCCTCTTCCTTAACTACAATATCTGCATTTTCCCCCTCTTTTGTGAAGATAGACACAAAGTATTCATTAAGAACACTACCAACATCTTCTGCCCCTACACATAGGTTACCTTTTTGTTCTTTTATGAGCCCTACTCTTACTTAGTTATCCTCTTACTCTTAATGTATTGATAAAACATCTTTGGGTTCACCTTAATTTGCTTGCCAATATTCTTTTATACCCTCTCTTAGCTTTCCTAATTTCCTTTTTGATTTTGCCCCTCCACTTTCTATACTCCCCTCATCTTTCTGTAGGTTAAAGTTCTCGGTGTCAGACATAAGCTTTCCTTTTCTGCCTTATCTTACCCTGTAAGCTCCTTGACAACCGTGGGGCTCTAGATTTGGCAGTCCCACCGTTTTTCTTTGTGAGAACAGGTTTACTCTTAAACCCTTGAATCTCCCCTTTGAATGCCTCCCACTGCTCTGACAATGATTTACCTGGAAGTAGCTGTTTCCAGTCGACTTTCGTGAAATCACTCCTCAGCTTAGTAAAATTGGCCTTGCCCCAGTTGAGAACTTCAACTCCTGTTCTATCCTTGTCCTAATCCATCATGATGTTAAAACTAACTGAATTATGATCACTACCACCGAAATGTTCTCCCACTGCCACTCCTTCCACCTGCCCATCTTAATTCTTAAAACTAAGTCTAAAATTGCATCCTCTCTTGTTGAACTTGCTACATACTGGCTAAAAACGTTTTCCTGAATGCACCTCAAGAATTCTGCTCCCTCAATTCCTTTCACACTGAAAGTATCCTGGTTAATATTGGGGTAGTTAAAATCCCCTACTATTACAGCCCCATTGTTCTTGCACTTCTCAGAGATTTGCCTACATATCTGCTCTTCTATCTCCCTCTGACAGTTTGAGGATCTTTAGTGCACTCTCAGCAGTGTGTATGCCCCTTTTTTGTTCCTTAGCTCAATCCATATGGCCTCATTTGATGAAACTTCCAATATATCATCCCTTCTCACAGATGTAATCATTTCTTTGACCAAAATTGCCACTCCCCCTCCTTTCTTATCCCCTCCCTATCGTGTCTGAAAACCCTGTAACCAGGAACGTTGAGCTGCCATTCCTGTCCCTCCTTAAGCCAAGTTTCTGTAACAGCTATGATATCATACTGCCATGTGTCTATCTGTGCCCTCAGCTCATCTGCTTTATTTGCTATACTCCTTGCAGTGAAATAGATACCCTTGAGCACTGACAAACATTAAAAAAAAAATTTCTAATCTTTGTTTCCTCTGTCTTCCAGACTCATCCATTAATTTTCTGCCTTCCATTTTAATTTCTGATTTTATCCCAACTGAGTCTACTCTCGGGTTCCCAACCCCGGCCAAACTAGATGAAACTCTCCCCAACAGCACCAGCAAAACGTCCTGCAAATAACTCAGTCCCGGCTCTGTTCAGGTGCAACCTGTCTGGCCTGTACAGGCCCCATCTCCCCCAGAGCCAGTCCCAATGTCCCAAGAATTTAAAGCCCTCCCTCCTGCACCATCATTCCAGCCACGCATTCATCTGTCTTATCCTTCTATTCCTGTATTCACTTGTACGTGGCACTGGGAATAATCCAGAGATTACTACTTTTGAGGTCCTGTTTGCTGATTTTTTTCTCTCTAAATTCTGACTTCAGGACCACATTCCTCTTTCTACCTATGTCGTTGGTTCCGATGTGGACCTCAACTGCTGGCTGGTCACCCTCCCCCTTCAGGATGCTCTGCAGCCGTTCAGCGACATCCTTGACCTTGGCACCAGGGAGGCAACACACCATCCTGGAATCACGTCTGTGGCCACAGAAGCACCTGTCTGTTCCCCTGACTATTGAATCATCTATCACTATGGCTCTTCCAGTCTTCCCTGTACCCCCCATGCAGCTGAGCCACCCGTGGTGCCATGGACTTGGCTCTGGCTGCACACCCCAGATGAACCATCACTCTCATCAGCATTCAGAACATACATCTCTAATCTTTTCCAGTTCTGGTGGAAGGTCATAGACCTGAAATGTTAACCCTGCTTCTCTCTCCCCAGATGCTGCCTGATATGCTGAGCATTGCCTGCATTTTCTGTTTTTATTTAAAATTTCCAGCATCCACAGCATTTTACTTATGTACAGGTCTTTTGAGCTGTGTTTACAAAATCACATCCCTTTACGTACAGAGTCCTGTCTTATTCAAAGCGCAAGCTTAACTATGGAAGCTAACCAAACAGCATGAATAAAACAAACTGTACACATGATGGAACTGCATGGACTTAATGAAAAAAAAACAAGGGAAAGCTTATCATATTTATCCCCAGATTCTGGCTACAAGTCTTATCAGGAAAGAATTCATAGATTATTAGAGTGGCCTATTAAGCATTGCTGGCATCTGGAAAACTGTAGCCTAATAAAAGTCATCATTTATAGAAAAGGAGTAACCAAAGACAAATTAACACAAAAACTGCACCCATACACCAACCTTTCCACATGCTCTACAATGATGCCGCCTCCAGGTAAGTGTAAAGTCGCATGTGCAGATCATACACATGGTAGCACGAGGATCAGGAATCCATATGGGTGCCTTCGTGCCCAAAGGTGTATTTACTTCTGGTTTATCTGGTTCTTCCTAAAAGAAAAAGTTCACAATAGCACAGAAACTTTAAAGCAACAAAACAATCCACATTACCTGCATTAAGTAGCAACAGATTAAGATGAGTTCAGCTTTGTTCCCACTCCTTTTCAAACTACCTATGTACTGGGAATGAGGTATTAATTGGAAATTAGTTGCTTCCTAAATCACAGAAGGGAAATCAAAGGACAACACAGTGTAATTCTGAGTAACTAGCACAAGAATCAGAGATCCAGGAGCACCTTACTGGATTCCAGCTATACACCAGAAAGCTATGCTAAATCTGCCTTGGCCAGAAATTAAGTTTGCTCCAGTATAGATTAGCTGTCTTTGTTTTTATTCTTTCATGGGATGTGGGCATCACTAGCAAGGCCAGCATTTGTTGCCCATCCCCAATTGCCCTTGACAACTGAGTGGCTTGTTAGCCATTTCAGAGGGCAGTTAAGAGTCAACCACATTGCTGTGGATCTGGAGTCACATGTAGGCCAGACCAGGTAAGGACAGATTTCCTTCCTTAAAGGACACTCGTGAACCAGATGGATTTTTATGACAATCAATGATAGTTTCATGGCTCCCATTACAGATACTAGCTTTCAATTCCAGATTTTTTTTCATTCATTAATTGAATGTACGTTCCACCAGCTGCCATGGTGAGATATGAACCAGTGTCCCAGGGAATTAGTCTGCGTCTCTGAATTACTAGTTGAGTGACATTACCACTATGCTCCCATCTTCCCTGCAACACTGCAATTGAAGAAGGGCAGGGGCAGGAAAGAAAGGATTACGTCTCAGGTCCAACCCTTTACAAGTTGGTCCTCATTGCTCTTCCATAGGTTAAAAATTAAGAAAAATTATGTCTTATGAATTTTATCACACCAAGGATCCCAAAATAGTCTCCAATATTTGATACTTACGCAAAGGCAGAACATAAAAGCACAAAAGGCATCATGGGATGAACTCTAGTTCTGTTAATTCTATTGTCTTTGTGACATTCTGAAAGATTTAGGAGAACTGCAATGTCCAAAATAATTACTAAGGAACCCTATGTCTTTTTCCTAGCATAGCTCAAAAAAGAGTAAGACTCTGTTTTAAAAGAAATACTCAACTTCATATTTGGTTGAAGAGTGAAGTATGCCACTAGATCCAGATCTCACTGACAGTTGAACAAAACAGTTGACCATGCCACTTCCTCTAACTGTCCAACAATTACACAGGATTTACAGCATAGAAACAGGCTGTTTGGCCCAAATGCTGGTGTCTATACCACGCACGAGCCTCCACCGCTCTAGTTACTTCATTTCATCCTATCAACATATACTTATGGGTGTAGTAGCATAGTGGTTATGTTACTGGATTACTGAATGCAGAATCTGGAAGGCTGTAAAATGCTTAAATCGAAAGATAAGGTGCTGTTCCTCAAGCTTCTGGTTAGCTTCATGGAACAGTGTAGGAGGCAGAGGTCAGAGTGGGACAGAGAATTAAAATGAAAAGTGATTACACTTTTGATTATTTTAGTACCTGTGCACTAGCTTTTAGTGATGGGTACAATGAACACCCATATCCCTTAGCTCCTCCAAGTTCCTAGTCTTCCCTTGTCCATTAAGAAAATATTAGGATCTGTCTTTCTTGGATTCAAAGTGCATGAACTCATACTTCTTCACACTGAGTTCTATCTGCCACAGTTTTGTCCAATCACTTAATCTATGTCCATTTCTGCTCCTTTCTGCATAACTTACTTTTTTTTTTAGAGATACAGCACTGAAACAGGCCCTTCGGCCCACCGAGTCTGTGCCGACCATCAACCACCCGTTTACACTAATCCTACACTAATCCCATATTCCTATCACATCCCCACCTATCCCTATATATTTCCCTACCACCTACCTATACTAGGGGCAATTTCTAATGGCCAATTTACCTATCAACCTGCAAGTCTTTGGCATGTGGGAGGAAACCGGAGCACCCGGAGGAAACCCACGCAGACACAGGGAGAACTTGCAAACTCCACACAGGCAGTACCCAGAATTGAACCCGGGTCGCTGGAGCTGTGAGGCTGCGGTGCTAACCACTGCGCCACTGTGTCGCCCTGTGCCTCCTAATTTTGTGTTAGCTGCAAATTTGAATGTATAAACTCCCTATTCCTTTATCAAAATCATTTATATGAAAAGCTGATGCCCAACATAAAAGATACCATGGCATCTTCTGAAGAGCTGGGGCATTCTTCTTCGGTCCTGGCCTAAATTTATCCTTCAACCTAACATCACAAACAGATTATCCAGTCATTTATCTCATTGCTGTTCTTAGGAACTTGCTGTGCATAAATTGGCTGACACGCTGCCTTACATTACAACAACTTAAATCCTTTACCTGACTAGACTCAAGGGAGAAAAAAAAACACAGCTATCTAGCCTGCATTATGTGATTTTCCTTTGGTTAAAATCAAACTAGATCTAACTTAGTGAGGTTACAATATATTCATATATGTAGGTTGCAGGTGAAGACAGGATGGGGCGTGTATGTGATTCTTCTAGTTGGATATTTGCTAACCTCATCATTCAAAAATTCAAATGAAGGATGGTCAACTGTTTGAGGGCCCAGTGAACTACCACTAGCCATGAACTTTACCCCAGTAATTATGAGTTTTTAAGCGATGGGAGAAAAGGTGAGCTGGTACAGGTCAGCTCTTCACATATTAAAAGGACAAAGAATCTGCACAAAGTCCTCTATCAAGTTTAATTAAATGCGACAAATTAAGCCGATTGAACTGATGCATTTTAAGGGAAAATTTGATGCATAGACAAAGGGAAAAGGGAACAAAGGGAAACAGCAGCAGGGTGGCAAGAGGCAGTTAGTGGAAGGAAGCTCGGTGGAGTATAAACACTGGCTAGACCAGTTGGGATGTGAGCATCGCTGGATAGGCCAGCATTTATTGCCCATCTCTAATTGCCTTTGAACTGAGTGGCTTGCTACACCATCTCAGAGGGCATTTAAGAGTCAACCATATTGCGGTGGATCTGGAGTCACATGTAGGCCAGACCAGGTAAGGAAAGAAATCTGCTGTCCCTAAAGTGCATTAGTGAACCAGATGGATTTTTACAACACCATGAGACTAGCTTTTTAATTCCAAATTTATGAATTGAATTCAAATTTCACCATCTGCCATGGTGGGATTCAAACTCATGTCCCCAAAGCACTAGGCTGGGCCTCTGGGCTACTAGTTCAGTGACATTACCACTATGTCACTGCCTCCCCTGATGGTCAAGTGAACGCAGTTCTCAATGTTGATTTTTTTGTAAAGGATCTGGAAGCTGAGCAGAAATCATTAAGTTCAGTTTTTTTTTAAATCCCTAACTAAATGATTGTTAAACAAAAGACAGCTCCATAAACCATCTGAATTATAGTCAACACATTTCAAATAGTGCTTTCTTCAAGTTCAAGTAACAGAGTTCTTGAAAAACCAATCAATGCTTGCACTTCCTTTGTTTAGTTTTAGGTTTTTGTATTGAAACTGCCGCTTTTCTCAATCATTGATATTACTGATTTCCAGAAACACTGCAGAGTACTTAGTGGGCCAGAACCTCAAGGGAATTATTATTTTAACTGCTCCATTCTTCTCATGCTACGAATTAATGCCAAAAAAGGAAACTTGAATTTCACTTTTAAATTTTGAACAATGCCTTAACTGCTGCACACTATAGATTTAGATGCTTCTCCAACTGACCCCCCTCCCCGCAACCCTGACCTAAATTAGATAATCGAGGACTAGCAATAAATAGGGGCTATGAGCTTTTCTCCAAACCATGTTGCTCTTTTACTTCTGACCGGTTAGCCATCGCTTACTACTGTTCATGAACTCCCAAAGTTGCAAAATCTGACTCTTTTCAAGACAAGTTTGTTCTCACGTTGCTGAAGCCTCAACATCTTTTGTGGCTTTGAGGTTTGGAAATCATCAGAGCTTTGTATTACAAGTTAGTTTTCTGAATCTTTTTTCTTGTGGCCAACCAAAACATTACCTCCGTAGGTAAACTACCACTTCCTATTAACTGAAATGAGATTGCATGCACAAAATATTCTAGCATAACACACCCTAGGTGACTTAGGGTTCCACTATGCACCTATGTCATTTGAGAAGACAATTAATAGCAATCATGTCAGAAACTTTCATAGCAAATTAAGCTAACAGGTAGATTTGATCACCGAAAGAGCAATTTACAAAGAACAAAAAACAGTACAGCACAGGAACAGGCCATTCGGCCCTCCAAGTTTGCGCCGATCTTGATGCCTGCCTAAACTAAAACCTACTGCACTTCCAGGGATCGTATCCCTCTATTCCCATCCTATTCACGTATTTGTCAAGATGCCTCTTAATCGTCATTATCGTACCTGCTTCCACCACCTCCCCCGGCAGCAAGTTCCAGGCACTCACCACCCTCTGTGTAAAGAACTTGCCTCGCACATCCCCTCTAAACTTTGCCCCTCTCACCTTAAACCTATGTTCCCTAGTAACTGACTCTTCCATCCTGGGAAAAAGCTTCTGACTATCCACTCTGTCCATGCCACTCATAACTTTGTAAACCTCTATCATGTCGCCCCTCCACCTCCGTCGTTCCAGTGAAAACAATCCGAGTTTACCACTTTCAGTGACCTGTGGACCTGTACGCCCAGATCTCTCTGCCTGTCAATACTCCTAAGGGTTCTGCCATTTACTGTATACTTCCCACCTGTGTTAGACCTTCCAAAATGCATTACCTCACATTTGTCCGGATTAAACTCCATCTGCCATTTCTCCGCCCAAGTCTCCAACCGATCTATATCCTGCTGTATCCTCTGACAATCCTCATCACTATCCGCAACTCCACCAACCTTTGTGTCATCCGCAAACTTACTAATCAGACCAGCTACATTTTCCTCCAAATCATTTATATATACTACAAAGAGCAAAGGTCCCAGCACTGATCCCTGCGGAACACCACTAGTCACATCCCTCCATTCAGAAAAGCACCCTTCCACTGCTACCCTCTGTCTTCTATGACAGAGCCAGTTCTGTATCCATCTTGCCAGCTCACCTCTGATCCCGTGTGACTTCACCTTTTGTACCAGTCTGCCATGAGGGACCTTGTCAAAGGCTTTACTGAAGTCCATATAGACAACATCCACTGCCCTTCCTTCATCAAAAAACTCAATCAAGTTAGTGAGACACGACCTCCCCTTCACAAAACCATGCTGTCTCTCGCTAATAAGTTTGCTTGTTTCCAAATGGGAGTAGATCCTATCCCGAAGAATCCTCTCTAATAATTTCCCTACCACTGATGTAAGGCTCACCGGCCTATAATTTCCTAGATTATCCTTGCTATCTACTTAAACAAAGGAACAACATTGGCTATTCTCCTGTCCTCTGGGACCTCACCTGTAGCCAATGAGGATGCAAAGATTTCTGTCAAGGCCCCAGCAATTTCTTCCCTTGCCTCCCTTAGTATTCTGGGGTAGATCCCATCAGGCCCTGGGGACTTATCTACCTTAATGTTTTGCAAGACACCCAACACCTCCTCCTTTTTGATAATGAGATGACTGAGACTATCTACACTCCCTTCCCTAGGCTCATCATCCACCAAGTCCTTCTCTTTGGTGAATACTGATGCAAAGTACTCATTTAGTACCTTGCCCATTTCCTCTGGCTCCACACATAGATTCCCTTCTCTGTCCTTGAGCGGGCCAACCCTTTCCCTAGTTACCCTCTTGCTCTTTATAAATGTATAAAAAGTCTTGGGATTATCCTTAATCCTGTTTGCCAATGACTTTTCATGACCCCTTTTAGCCCTCCTGACTCCTTGCTTAAGTTCCTTTCTACTGTCTTTATATTCCTCAAGGGATTCGTCTGTTCCTAGTCTTCCAGCCCTTACGAATGCTTCCTTTTTCTTTTTGACTAGGCTCACAATATCCCGCGTTATCCAAGGTTCCCGAAACTTGCCAAACCTTTCGTTCTTCCTCACAGGAACATGCTGGTCCTGGATTCTAATCAACTGACATTTGAAAGACTCCCACATGTCAGATATTGATTTACCCTCAAACAGCCGGCCCCAATCTAAATTCTTCAGTTCCTGCCTAATATTGTTATAATTAGCCTTCCCCCAATTTAGCACCTTCACCTGAGGATTACCCTTATCCTTATCCACAAGTACCTCAAAACTTATGGAATTTACAACAAACAATAACTGCAAACTGTTGAAGCCAATCAATGAAAGGGTTAAAGAGACAAGCGAAACAGCACCAATACTTTGAAGATTTCTTTGCATTTCAAACAAATGACACTTTGAAAAAGGAGAAGCTGCCTGATCCGTACCAGTTATACTGTATCTTGCGTTATGACCTCATTGAGACCGTTAACGTTAAAACACGAGATGTGAACTCCCCAGACCAACTTAAAGAACTGCACGACAAGATTTCATGTTTTATGACTTTTAATATAACTAAACTAAAAGAAATCTTTATTCGCTAAATAGTACTTTGTAAGTAGCTAATGCACCAAATTTGCGAGAAAGGTATTTTCTTCATTTATTAAAACACTTAAAAACCTCACACCACACTTCTACATTACGCAGGCCTCTTTGATGGCAAAATCTTTGCAGCCAAAGTCCCGAACTCCTCCCAATTGCAATGGGTTGGATCTTTCTCAAAGTCAATGTCCTTTTTGCTCACTTCTTCCAAGAATTTTTGACCTGGACTTCCGTGTATAAGGCAATCTCTGGTGATCCTGTTGGTCTTTTACTTCTCTACAAACCTCAACTTTCAAAACAGGTTCAAGTCTCGAAAGCCTTTTGCTGCATCAGTCTTCTGAGAACAGGTGTTCCCTCTCTCTTCCCCACTCTGAGGCTGCCACTGCTGGCCTTCTTTACAGCCTGCTCGTCTTCTGAAAATCTGTTGAATCAAAAGTCAATGGCGAATTGTCCTTTTCCAATATGCGAATTCCAAAGTCTGGCTACAGTAGAGCCACCCAGGCTTTCCATTGTTTCCAAGTGTTAGCAACTGCCATTCGTAACTACATTTCAGAACCACTGACTCCTTGTTTATGAAATGCAAGTTTGGGAGGGTGAAATCCATTGTTCTTCAGGTGCAATACCCCTGCAAGTCTCTGCTTTTCAAAAAAGTCTTCTTTGGTGCAGTGGTAACCAAGCTCCATCTTGTTTTTGAGCAGAGTTGATGTAAGGCCACCTGACACCTCTGACTTCATCTTACACTACATTAAAAATCATTTTAAAAAAATCATGCTGCAAAGTCCAGCGTTCATAACACTGCCCCCCAAAAAATATAGAGAATTCATCACCGTAGTAATGATTTTTCTGCAACATCAACATGTAACATTGTAAACATTTCCATTATTAACATTTTACACTTTACACAGTTAACAATATTTTATATCGAGTTGTTTTCCTCCATTATACCCCTTTTTTTAAATTCTGGATACAGCATCGGCAATTACATTGCTCTTTCCTGTAACATGTACAATCTTTACAGTAAATGGTTCCAACATCCACTGAAATAATCTGGTGTTCTTGGTTTTGAACTTTAATGGATTATGATTGGTATAAACGTTATTTCCCCATGGCCATGACTGATGTATACTTCAAAATGTTGAAGAGCTAATACAAGTCCTAAAGCCGCCTTTTCAATAATGGAGTACTTCTTTTGGTACTTATGGTCGTTCAATACCAGCATCATCATCCTGGAGTAACACTGCTCCTACTACAACATCACTAGCATCAATAGCTACTTTATATATAGAGATACAGCACTGAAACAGGCCCTTTGGCCAACCGAGTCTGTGCCGACCATCAACAACCCATTTATACTAATCCTACATTAATCTTATATTCCCTACCACATCCCCACCTTCCCTCAATTCCCCTACCACCTACCTACACTAGGGACAGTTTACAATGGCCAATTTACCTATCAACCTGCAAATCTTCGGCTGTGGGAGGAAACCGGAGCACCAGGCGGAAACCCACGAGGTCACAGGGAGAACTTGCAAAATCCGCACAGACAGTACCCGGAATTGAACCTGGGTCACTGGAGCTGTGAGGCTGCGGTGCTAACCACTGCGCCGCTTGCCAAAATTTGATACAGCTAGAATAGGTTTATTTATTAAAATGGCCTTTAACTTTTCAAACGCCATTTGACAGGATCTGTCCACTGAACCTTCATGCCCTTTAACAAATTCGTCAGTGGGGTAACGACTGTACTGAAGTTAGGAATAAACTTCCGGTAGAACCCGCACACCCCCTAGGAATCGTAGTATCTCCTTTTTTTGTCCTGGGGACTGGAAAATCTATTATTGCCTGAACCTTAGCTTCTCGAGGCAACACTTGACCTTGGCCCATGACATGCCCTAAATAGGTGACCTTAGCTCTGGCAAACTCATTATTCTCTAAGTTTACTACCAAAATGACTTTCTCTAACTTGTTGAACACAGCCTTTAAGTGTTCAACATGAACTTCCCAAATGTCACTGCATACCAACAGATCATCCAGGTACACAACACAACTGTTTGGTCCAGCAATCACCTGATCAATCAACCTTTGAAATGTAGCCGGTGCATTTTTCATACCAAACGGCATGACCTTCCACTGAAATAAGCCATCTGAGGTCTGAAAGCGTAAAGTTCTTTAGCTTGATTGGCCGAGGGGACTTGCCAATATCCTTTCAGCAAGTCAATCTTTCTAATAAAGACTGAATTCCCCACTCTGTCAATTTAATCCTTAAGCTGTAAAACTGGATAAGAGTGTGTTTTAGTTACTGCATTGACTGGATAATCAAAACAAAATCTTTTGGAACCATCTGGCTTTGATTACCAACACCACTGGACAACTCCAGCTGCTTTGACTAGGTTTTTTCATATCATTCTTTAGCATGTATTGTGCCGATAAGGGTTCTATTTAGTGGGTGTAGCTGTGCCTACATCAACCCTATATATCAAATAGCAGAGGAGTTCAACATGGCGTATCTGCGCATACTTCTTTAAACTGTTTCAACAGCTTAGCTATGACCCTTTTACGCTGTTCAGAAAGATAGCTTAGAGCTGTATCTAAACTTTGTAACACTTGTGTGTTTGCCAGTTTCACCGCAGGGCGTTCAATCAGAGTTCTCAGTCTATACCCCTTAATCCAGTTCATCAAAAGTAACACCACCCTTAACCTGAAACACAAACAAGGAATGCTGGAAATACTCAGCAGGTCTGGCACCATCTGTGGAGAGAGAAGCAGAGTTAACGTTTCAGGTCAGTGACCCTTCATCAGAACAGTTCTGATGAAGGTCCACTGACCTGAAACGTTCGCTCTGTTCCTCTCTCCACAGATGCTGCCAGACCTGAGTATTTCCAGCATTTGTTTGTGTTTCAGATTTCCAGCATCTGCAATATTTTGCTTTTACCATCCTCAACCTCCTCCTCTGCCATTTGTCATTTACTGGCTGACAAGGTTCACGGTCATGGTACCTTTTCAACTTATTCACATGACACATCCTTTGACTTTTCTGTTTGTCTGGAATGCTAACCAAATATTTAACATCACTAATTTTCCTCTTAATGAAGTAAGGTCAGAGAACCCAGCTTTCAATGGCTCCCCAAGCAAAGTCAACAAAACGAACACCTTGTCTCGAGGCTGAAAACAGCATGCCTCAGCTGTTCTATCTACTTGGGTTTTCATTACTTGCTGAGAAATCTTGAGATGTTCTCTGGCCATCTCATAAGCTTTTGTGAGTCTTTCTCGAAGCTCTGACACATAGCCTAACAGGGCAGTTTCCTTTTCCTGTGCTAAAAATCTCTCCTTAATGAGTTTACAGGGACCACGAACCTCATGCCCATAGATCAGGGTTGTTCAACCTTTTCGCGTGGGGGGCAATTTACAATTTTTGTCTTGCATGGGGGGGCTGATGAGACAATTTTGGACAGATAAAGGCATTAAAATTTATCAGACTATTAATCAAAACAACTAAAAGCTGCATTTTTATGAAGAAGCTTTAAATGAGAAGACGAATATTTGACTTAATTTCTGGTCACTTTGGTGGACATTGATTTACTAAGATACCTGGCATTTTGTTGCTGCACAAGCAGTCAGTGTTTGTCTGTCCACTTCTTGTAGTGATACGGAGTATTCTGGATAGATGTCATTGTTAGGAGTGATCTTGATCACTCTCTCTCTCCCTTTCTGCCCCCCTCCCCCCCTCTGTCCCCCTCTCTCGCTCTGTCTATCCCTCCCCCTCTCTCCCTATGTCCCTCTCTCTCATAGAAAAGTTACGGCACAGAAGGAGGCCATTCAGCCCATCATGTCTGCACAGGCTGAAAAAACTAGCCGTCCGATCTAATCCCACCTTCCAGCACTTGGTCCGTAGCCTTGCGGGTTACAGCACTTCAGGTGCATGTCCAGATATTTTTTAAATGAGCTGAGGGTTTCTGCTTACACCATTGATCCAAGTAGTGAATTCCAGATACCCACCAACTTCTGGGTGAAAAAGTTTTTCCTCATGTCCCCTCTAATCCTTCGACCAATCACCTTAAATCTGCACCTCCTGGTAACTGACCTCTCCGCTAGGGGAAACATGTCCTTCCTGTCTACTCTATCTAGTCCCCTCGATTTTGTACACCTCAATTAAGTCACCCCTCAGCCTCCTCTTTTCCAAGGAAAACAACCCTAACCTATCCAATCTTTCCTCATAGCTGCAACTTTCAAGCCCTGGCAACATTCTTGTAAATCTCCTCTACTTTCTCCAGAACAATTATGTCCTTCCTGTAATGTGGTGATCAGAACTGGAAACAATACTCCAACTGTGGCCTAACCAGTGTTTTATACAGTTCCAGCATTACATCCCTGCTTTTGTATTCTATACTTCGGCCAATAAAGGAAAGTATTCCATATGCCGCCTTCACCACTCTTATCTACCTATCCTGCCACCTTCTGGGACCTGTGGACATGCACTTCAAGGTCTCTCACTTCTCTCAATATCCTCCCGTTTATTGTGTATTCCCTCACTTTATTTGCCCTCCCCAAATGCTTTCCCTCACACTTCTCACATTTCACAGAAGCATTCTGAAACAAAATTCGACACAAAACCACAGAACAAGCTATTAGGGCAGATGACCAAAAGCTTGGTGAAAGAAGTAGTTTTAAAGTTGCGTCATAAAGGAGGAAAGCGAGGTAGAAAGGCGGTGAGGTTTATGGAGGGAAGCAGCAGAGGCAATTTTATATTGGTTTAATGGAACTTCTTGACCTTTGTACACAACGTCTTTAATTATAAAGTCCAGGTCCCCATATACTTCATTAACTGCTTTATTAACCTGCCACCCTCAAAGATTTGTGTACAAACAACCAGGCCACGTATAAGTTGAGAGGGGAGGTGAAGAGGAAAATCAGACTGGCAAAGATAGAATATGAAAATAGAATGGCAGTTGACATAAAAGGGAATCCAAAAATCTTCTACCATCATGTAAATAGTAAGCAGGTAGTAAGAGGTGGAGTGGGGCCTGTGAAGGACAAAGAAAGGCTAGATTACTTAATGAGTACTTTCTATCAGTGTTTACTGAAGAGGCAGTGTGACAAAATATCATAGAAGCAGACATGGTAGAGACAATGGATGGGGTGAAAATTGGGCAGGATATACTGGAAAGGTTGGCTACACGTAGAGTGGATAAGTCGCCTGATCAGGATGGCTCGCATCCAAGGTTGCTAAAGGAAGTGGGAGTGGAGATAGCGGAAGGGCGTGCCATATTCTTGCAATCTTCTTCAGATACGGGGAGGTGCCAGAGAAGTGGAAAATGGCAAGTGTGACACCCTTGTTCCAGAAAAGGTGCAAGGACATTCCTAGTAACTACAGACCGGTCAGTTTAACATCAGTGGTGGGTAGGTTATAGAAACAAGAAGCAGGGAAAAATAAACAGACACTTGGAGAGTTTTGGATTAATTAAGGATAGCAAGTATGGATTTGTAAAAGGCAAGATTGTGTTTGACTAATCTAATTGAAATTTTTGAAGTAGTAACAGGGAAGGTTGATGATAGGAATGCAGTGGATGCTGGCTATATGGATTTCAAGAAAGCATTTGACAAAATACCACATAAAAAGCTGGTTAACAAAATTGAGGCTCACGGAATAGGGTGGGTCAGTGTCAGCTTGGATTAAAAAAATGGTTTAAGGACAGAAACAGCAAGTTGTGGTAAATGGCCGTTTTTCAGTCTGGAATCAATAAAATCATAGAATCATCGAGTGGTTCCAGCAAAGAAGGAGGCCATTCAGCCTGTCATGCCCGTGCTGGCTCACTAATAGCAGCTCACCTAGTCGCACTCCCCGACTTTTTCCCCAACAGCTCTGCAAATGTTTCTCTTCAGGTATTTGTCCAATTCTCTTTTGAAGGCCTGGATTGAATTGGAGGACGGCAGTCAGTGGTGTTGCCCAAGGTCAGTGTTATGACCACTGCTTTTTTGATATAAATAAATGACTTGGATATTGGAATACTGAGTGAAATTTCAAAATTCGCAGATGGTACCAAACTTGGAGCTTTGGCAAACTCTCTCCGCTCCCCCCCCCCCCACTCCCTTGCTCTCTCCGCCACCCCCTCTCTCTGACAGCTGCAAAAGCGGGAGCGCTCAGCAGATGGTTGATCAGTTTTAAAAAAAATCTCAAGTCAGTTTCACAGTTGACAGATCTTGACATCGGGAACAGCAGTTTCGGAACTTTGGACACTTTTGGGGTTTTCTGGCAGGCTGTTTAAAAAATCCCGAATCTGTCTGTAGTTCAGAAACTGCTGTTCCCGATGTCAGGATCTATCAGCTGTGAAATAGCGCGATTTTTTTAAAGGCCAGTCTGCACGAAGATGACAATGGGAAATTTCTCAACTCCAGTCGCAGACCCCTGACGAGGACGAGGAATGGCCCGGGTACAGTTTACACCTGCAGGCCAGCTGGAAACCTTTGGCGAATCAGATGTTGAACAACCCTGCCATAGACCAATTCAAATGAACCAAACTCAGTGGTCTCATTTGGTGTGTCCCTGGTGGCAAATAATAAAAACGATATCCCCCTTACCCCAATCATGAGGATACTCAAAAAATTAGGCCTTTATCATATATTTAATGGAATTTTTCTAAGAGTGACTAGGTGTGTAGATGACAGTAAAACAGTTGATGTAATCTACATGGACTTCAGTAAAGTTTCTGATAAGGTCCCGCATGGGAGATTGGTCAAGAAGGTAAGAGCCCATGGGATCCTGGGCAATTTGGCAAATTGGATCCAAAATTGGCTTAGTGGCAGGAGGCAGAGGGTGATGGTCGAGGGTTGTTTTTGCAATTGGAAGCCTGTGACCATGGTGTACCACAGGGATCGGTGCTGGGACCCTTGCTGTTTGTAGTGTACATTAATGATTTAGACATGAATAGAGGAGGTATGATCAGTAGGTTCACAGATGACACGAAAGTTGGTGGTGTTGTAAATAGTGAGGAGGAAAACCTTAGATTACAGGATGATATAGATGGGTTGGTAAGATGGGCGGAACAGCGGCAAATGGAATTTAATCCTGAGAAGTGTGAGGTGATGCATTTTGGGAGGATTAACAAGGCAAGGGAATATACACTGGATGATAGGTCCATAGGAAGTACAGAGGGTCAGAGGGACCTTGGTGTACTGGTCCATAGATCACTGAAGGCAGCAGCACAGGTAGATAAGGTGGTTAGGAAAGCATATGAGATACTTGCCTTTATTAGCCGATGCATAGACTATAAGAGCAGGGAGGTCATGATGGAGTTGTATAAAATGCTAGTTAGGCCACAGCTGGAGTACTGTGTACAGTTCTGGTTGCCACACTATAGGAAGGATGTGATTGCACTGGAGAGGGTGCAGAGGAGATTCACCAGGATATTGTCTGGGCTGCAGCATTTCAGCTATGAACAGAAACTGGATAGGCTAGGGTTGTTTTCCTTAGAGCAGAGAAGGCTGAGGGGGAACTCATTGAGGTACACAAAATTATGAGGGACGTAAATAAGGTAGATAGGAAGAATCTTTTCCCTTAGCAGAGGTGTCACTAGAAACATAGAAAAATAGGATTAGGAGTAGGTAATTCGGCCCTTCGAGCCTGCACTGCCATTCAATACGATCATGGCTGATCATCCAAACTCTGTTCCCACTTTCTCCCGTATCCCTTGATCCCTTTAGCCCCAAGAATAACCAGGGGGCATAGATTTAAGGTAAGGGGCAGGAGGTTTAGAGGGGAGTTGAGGACATTTTTTTTTACTCAGAGGGTGGTTGGAATCTGGAACACATTGCCTAAAGGGGTGGTAGAGGCAGGAACCCTCAACATTTAGGATGTATTTAGATGAGCCCTTGAAATGCCATAGCATACAAGGTTATGGGCCAAGTGCTGGAAAATGGAATTACAATAGATAGGCTTGATGGCCGGCACAAACACAGTGGTCTGAAAGGCCTGTTTCTGTGCTGTATAACTCTGTGACTCTATTTTAGAGTCTGGTGATACCTTTCCAAAGTAGAGGCCTGCTTTAGGTCAGGAAAAAGAATCTGACCGAACCACAGCGGGCCTGAGCCCGACCTGGCCCGAGTCCCTCCGATTTTGCACTGAGCCCAATCCGACCGGAACCCGCCACTACTCAGCCCGACCCGACCATCTGTTTACTTACCTTCCTGACATCGAACCTGCAAGAAGCTGCACCGCATGCGCGATGACACCATAGTAACGTCACTCGCTCACTGCGCATACTCAGTTTGTCCCGGACTCCCAGCTCAGGTAA
Organism: Heterodontus francisci; assembly: GCF_036365525.1. Classification (NCBI taxonomy): domain Eukaryota; kingdom Metazoa; phylum Chordata; class Chondrichthyes; order Heterodontiformes; family Heterodontidae; genus Heterodontus; species Heterodontus francisci. Next base: position 10,479,505 of record NC_090397.1, on the reverse strand, counting down.
GTTTTTTTATTTTTAATACTTACCAGCTGAGCACTTACCATGTGTCCGGCCCAACCTGACCTGACCCAACCTGGACTCTGCCCGACCCGACCCGAACCAGACATAAGTTGTCGGGTCCCGATGGGTTCGGATCGGGTAGCAGGCCTCTATTCCAAGGTACCCGGTGACTGCGGGTGATAAGTGGACGATTTGAGCTGTTTCACTCCCAAATTACACATGACCTCTTGAAATACTCCTGACATAAAATTTGACCCTGGCCCGACTGAACTTCTTTTGGCAGTCCATATCTTGTGAAAAACTATATTAACCCCTCAATCACAACTTTTGCTGTGATCGTTCTCTAAGGTATTTCCTCTGGAAACCGAGTGGACAAATCCATCATCGTTAGGAGAAACTTGTCACCTGCCTTAGTTGTGGTCAAGGGTTCAACACAATCCACATGAACCCTACTAAATTGTTCGTCAAAAGCAGGCATCGGTATCAATGGAATTGGTTTAATCGAAGGCTGTGGCTTCCCAACTACCTGACATGTATGGCAAGCTCTGCAAAATTCAACCCTATTTTATGCAAGCCTGGCCAATAAAAATGCTGTCTTATCCTGGCCTGAGTCATTCGAATACCCACATGACCTACCACTAGGATCTCATGGGCAATGTTCAAAATACACTGTGGTATCCTGGGGGAGCAACATCCTGATGAACTGTAGTCCAATCCTCATTATTGGGCCTCTGGGAAGGTCTCCACTTCCTCATTAGAATGTAATCCTAAATATAATAGCACTCAGGGACCTTTTCAGCATCTGCTTCAGAACACACCTTCGGAGACAAACTTAATTCAGGGTCTGTTGTGCTTCAAAGACCATTTGCTAAACAATTCACCGTTGCTTGCCTTGGAGTTGCTTTCACCAACATCCCCATCCAAATCCTTGAAAAAAGTTTCAGCCAAGCAAACACTCATATTATCCTCCACAATAACTGAATCCTTCTCATCCTGTTTAACCCCTGCTATATTGTCACCACACAATCTGGGAATATTCCAGGAAATTCCTCCTGCAAAACTTCAATTTCAGCAACCTCAACTGTCTTTTCCAAAACTACTGGAGACGTTAATACCTTATCCCCAGCTAAATCATTCCCCTAGCAACAAATCCACCCCTTGACTATGCAAATCAGGGACGATTCCCACTGTTACTGGGCGAGTGACGAAATCACATTCCAAATTAACATTATGCAATGGAACGGATAAATAACCCCCTCAATGCCACACACAACGATCTTCGCATTCATTGCACTATTTGGGGAAAACTTTACATCCTTTGCTACCATTAATGACTGGGTTGCCCCTGTATCTCTAAGCAGCACAACTGGCTTGATTGCCTCATCTGACAAATATGGGGAAACATTACCCCTGAACATAAAACTTCTATAACCTACATGGCTTGACTTAATTCATTAGCACACAGCAGAATACACCTCTGCTCACTAATCAACATTGACAAAGTCAATAACTTGTCAGTAGCCCCACCTATTAGGGCATCCTTTTCAGGGCAGGCTTTCAGTAAATCTACCACAGCCACAATTTTGTCTTTTAAACTTCCAGCATTCTGAAACTATATGCCCCCTTATTACAAAAATACTCATCTCTAGTCTCCTGACTATCTTTTTTACCATTCTGGGGGTTGTCTGTATCCTCTCCTTTACCCTTTCATTCACTAAAACCAAATCTCTTCTCATTAGCTATCTTCCTTTCTTTCCAGCTTCTCTGAAAGTTTCCGAACAGGAGCCTGTAACTACTGCGTTTGTGGGTCAATTTGTAAGCATCTGCCATTGCTGCAGCATTCCTTACTTTACTGACTTTATGTTCCTCCAGTTGGGACCTTATTCCTGAAGTGATACTATTTTTAAATTCTTCCATTAGGATTACTTCCCTAATGCTTTCAAAATCTTGCTTAGTCTTGATGGACTTGTATCACAGATCAAATAATTTCCTTCTCTCTAGCAAATTCCATAAATGCCTGGCCCTGTTTCATCTTTAAATTCTTGAATTTTTGCCTGTAAGCCTCTGGTACCAAGTCATAAGCATTGAGAATGCCAGTTTTCATAATCACTTGGTTGTTCCTCCAAAAGTGAATATACCTCTAATGCTTTTCCCACCAACACATATTGCAATAATAGTCCAACTTTTTTCTGGCCATTGCAACTTTGCAGCAAGGACACAAAGCATATTTTAACTCCTTCCTCTCTAAACTTAGGCACTAAGTGAATATTCCTTGCCAAAACAAAAACAGGAATTAAACTGGATTCATCCTGTCACTCCCTATGCGCGTAATCTAAGTTTTTCTTTGTCCAGTGCAAATTTCCTGATTTCTTTTTATTTTGGTAACTCTCTATTTCTCTTTGAATTCAAGCTTTCTCAGTTTAAGTTGAGATTGTCTGCCTTTTTCCCTTCTTTTTCCATGTTCCAGTTGCCTCATTGGTAACTGAATTCTAGCTAACTCAATCTACGAGCTATCAGGATCACTCTTTTCTTCAAAGTTAAAATGCAGAGCCAACACTTCAGCAATTTCTGCTTTTTTAGCTTTTCACAGAATTGTTACAGTGCTGAAGGAGGTCATTCGGCCCATCATATCTGCACTGACTCTCCAAAAGAGCAATTTCCTCAGTTCCATTCCCCTGCTTTCTCCCCATAACCCTGCTCATTCTCTCTTTTCATATAGCTCTCTAAATTCCCGTTTGAATGCTTCAATTGAACCTGCCTCCAACACATTCTCAGGCAGCACATTCCAGACCTTAACCACTCACTGCGTGAAAAAGCTTTTCCTCATGTCACTTTCGCTTCTCTTACCAAATATGTGCAATCTGTGCCCTCTCGTTCTCGATCCTTTCACGATGGGAACAGTTTCGCTCTATCTACTCTGCCCAGACCCCTCATGATTTTGAATACCTCTATCACATCATCTCTCAGCCTTCTCTTCTCCATGGAAAACAGACCTAACTTCTCCAATCTATCTTCATAACTGAAATTCCTCATCCCTGGAACCATTCTTGTGAATATTTTCTGTGCTCTCTCCAATGTCCTCATGTCTTTCCTAAAATGTGGCACCTAGAACTGGACGCAATACTCCAGCCGAGGCCGAACTAGTGTCTTATACAAGTTTAACATAACTTCCTTGCTCTTGTACTCTATGCCCCTATTAATAAAGCCCAGGACACTGTATGCTTTACTGACCGCTCTCTCAACCTGTCCTGCCGCCTTCAATGACTTATGCACATAGACACCCTGGTACCTCTGCTCCTGTACCCTTTTTAGAATTGTACCCATTATTCTATAACCTCCTGTAGAATTGTACCCTTTATTCTATATTGTCTCTCCATGTTCTTCCTACCAAAATGAGCGACTTCACATTTGTCTGCATGTAACTTCATCTGCCATCTGTCTGCCCACTCCACCAACATGTCTATATTTTGATTTCAAACTAACCCCCACTTGCTCTGCTAAAGTCATTAGTGCATCCACTGTTAACTGTGTTAAATCACTGAGAGTCAAATCTTCTCTCTCTGCAAAGGCTTGAGCATTAAAAGTAGACATGTTAACTTTTGAGTATAGCAAAAGCAATGGTTAAATCTTGTTTGCTTAAATTCTACCAATTTCCAATGTATCTATTTTACAACCTCTGAATTCGTATCCTGGAGCCGAACCCCCAATTTGTTCTGACCTCAGTGAGACCATTAACTTTAAAACATGAGATATAAACTCACCCAGACCAATTTAAATTACACAAGATTTCATGTTTTAAAGCTTTTATTGTAACAACTAAACTAAAAGAAATACCCATTGACTAAATAGTACTTTTTAGGTTGCTAACACCCCAAATTAGAGAAAGGTATTTTCTTCACTTATTAAAACACTTGAAAAACTCACATCACATTTACACATTACACAGTCCTCCTTGATGGCAAAATCTTTGCAGCTAAAAGTCACAAGCTCCTCCCAGTTGCAATGGGTTTGATCTCCCAGATCTTTCTCAAAGTCAATGTCTTCTTTGCTCACTTCTTCCGAACACTTTCGACCTGGGCTTCCGTGAATAAGGCGATCTCTGGTGATCCTGTTGGTCTTTTACTTCTCTGCAAACTTCAACTTTCAAAACAGGTTCATGTCTTGCTCTGCATCAGTCTTCTGAGAGCAGGTGTTCCCTCTCTCAGAGGCTGCCAATGCTGGCTTTCTTTACAGTCTGCTTGCCTTCTCAAAATCTTTTGAATTTATCCGGAATCAGAAGTCAATGGCCAATTGCCCTTTTCCAATAAGCAAATTCCACAAGTCTGGTTACAGCGGGGCCACCTAGGCTTTCCATTGTTTCCAAGTGACAGCAGCTGCCATTCATTTTCAGAACCACTGACTCCTTGTTTATGATCTGAAAGTCTGGGAGGGTGAAACCCATTGTTCTTCAGGTGTTATACCCCTGCAGTCTCCGCATTTCAAAAATGTATTTGATCTGGGTTCTTTGTTGTCCTGGTAACCAAGCTCCCTGTCTTATCTTTAAGCAGAGTTGATGTGAGGTCACCTGACTTCTCTGACTCCATCTTAAACTAAATTAAAAATCAGTTTTTTAAAAACATAATCATGCTACTAAGTCATAACACTTGGAATTATGTAAATTGTTTACCTGTGGCATTGCACTTTATCTTTACAGAGGCTGCAGCTATTCCAAAATCGTAACTAATTGGTATATTAAAAAATGTCAAATTTTTATAACCATAACACCCTTTGAATTGGCATTGCCTTTGAGAAGTCAATCTGCATAAGAAAGACAATAGTTATTAAAATCTCACTTGATACACCCTGTATACAAAATACAGGCTAAAACATGGCAAGATACTATGTCAAGAATTGCAAATTGACTGTCTGCAGTGCAAACTATCGATGCACTTCAACGAAAATTAGTTTAAAACAAGTGGTCTTTCTGATCAGACTAAATAGATGTCACTTGTTCACAACAATTTTTTAATCAAAATATTCATGTAGTAAGGGCTCTGTTCTACCAGTTTTGTAGCCATCTTGCCAAAATGTTGGCTTAATAAGGGCACAATTTCCAGTTTGAGCATCGTATTTATAGAAGGACCCGTTTTAAAAGGAAGAAATCCTGTAAAGAAAAATAAACCAGGGACAAAAGTATCCACATTTTGTTGCACCTTGTATTATGTGTTCACTGAAACAGGCTTCAAACATGAGCTTTTTTTATGTACCATCATACCTCAAGACTTTTACTTGCTGTGAATGTTATCCTTTTTTTTGTATAGTCCTCAATGGCCTTGGAAATAGCTTCTAACCATTCATCTCTTTCTGCTGCTGAACTGTATATTGAAAAGAGTCGAAGTTCAGAATTAGCATAGACAAAGATGACACACATTAAATGAAACTGACAAAGCAGTATAGGATTCAGACAACCTACTACTGTAAACTAACCTGATGTGTGTTACTAGCATTTTCTGTTTTTGTTGCAACCTAATGCTTTGACACCTTTATGATTGACTTACTTCTGTTAGATTCTAATGCTTTGTATGATGGGTTTCATCAGCTCCCACTGGATGTTGGGAGGGAAAAAGCTCCATGCCTACTTACTCAAATGTAGCTTGAATAGGAGCAATGAAGTAACCCAATCTCCGTTCATGTTTTTTTTCCAAATGAAGATTCAAAGTGCTACCTTGTTCAGATAGATGTTAAAATTACTTCTATCCAACAGATTTATAATTATAAAATGCACAATCAACATAGTTACTAAAATGTTAATACATGAAACAGGTAAAATGAAATAAGAATTGTGTTTTATTGCTACACAGAGAACAAACTACAAAGGGCAGCAAAGTTCAGGGAGAGTACTTTTCTACAAAGTACTTCCTCGTTCTATAGAAGAAAAAACATACAAAGCCAACATTTAACACTTTAGTAAAAATGTAAAATAAATGGTCAAAATGGTGGGCATTTCTACTTGGCCACTTCAGTGACATCAGCACCAAGATTGTCCTCATGCTCCAGAAACAGCAGTAGGCTCAATTTCAAGGCAGCTCAGTACCTGCCCTAAAATTTCCTGAGCCCAGGAATCCACACATCTTAACTGTTTAATATGTTTCTGTTTTAGACACAGGGATTTTCTCCATCGCTTACACGAATAGAGTGACCTATCAGGGAGGTCCTGATACAGGACCCCTAAATACAGGGATCTGGAGTGCAATTTGTCATGGAGTGCGGCTTCGGCACTGAGTGCGAAGCTGGGAGTTTGGTGAAGAAGGGAAGGTGGTGCTCCTTTCTTCTACCTTTTTCAGTCTCCAGTAGTTGGTGAGCTTTTTTCCTTTATCTCCAAGCTAGGAGTGCAACAAACTCCTAAGCTGATTGGTCAGTGAGTATCCACTGTAAGGGACTGTGTGTAAACAGCTGCATAACAGAAAAATGTAAATGTTTTAAATAACCCTTAACGACCTACAGGAGAACAGGAGAAGCAGTTGACTGATGAGTGAGGGTCTGTAATGCTACATTCTGCCAGCAACTACTTGAAAAGTAAGGTTAAGCTATGGCAGGGCAGCTCGGCTGAGTGGAATGTGTCTCCTGTGGTATGTGCAAAGTCGTGGACACGTCAAGTGGCCTTGACAAACTCGTCTGCAGGAATTAAGTGTCACCAGCTGCAGAAACTTGAGCTCCAGGTTTCGAACTCCAGCAGCAGCTGGAGTCACTGTGTTGCATCTGCGAGGCGCAGGACTGCGTGGACAGCATGTTTAGGGAGGTGGTCACACCGTAGGTTAGGAGCGTGCAGGCAAAGAGGGAATGGGTGACCACCAGAAAGTCTAGGTGGTGCAAGATTTCTCTGAGTCTGTCTCGCTCACGAAACAGTTTTCCATTTTGGATGCTGGTGAGGTGTCCTGAGGTGTGTAGCAAGCGCCAAGTTTGGGGCACTACGGGTGGCTCAGCTGCACAGGCGTGAAGGAAGAAGAGTGGAAAAGAAATAGTGAGGGGATTCAACAGTTAGGGGAACAGAAAGGCCTTTCTGCGGCCGTAAAAATGATTCCAGGATGCTATTTTGCCTCCCTTATGCCAGGGTCGAGGATGTCGCAAAGTGGCTGCACGCCATTAAGGGGGAAGGGTGAACAACCAGAGTTGTGGCTCACATTGGTACCAACGACATAGGCAGAAGGAAGGACGAAGTCCTGAAAGCAGATTTTAGAAAGCTAGGTAAGACATTAAAAAGTAGTCTCTCAGAGGTAGTAATCTCCAGATTAACTCCCAGTGCCACACTAGTGAGCATAGAAATAGGCGGTTACAGCTGATGAATGTGTGGCTGAAGAGATGGTGAAAAAGAAAGGGCTTTAGATTCCTGGGGCATTGGAACTGGTTCTGGGGGAGGGACCAATATCTTTGCCAGGAGGTTTGTTAGTGCTGGGCAGGGTTAAAACTAGCTTGGCAGGGGGATGGGAACCTGAGGGTAGACTCAATGGGGCAAAATCAGAAATGGAAATAGAAGGCAGAAAATTAGTGAGTTTGGAAGGCAGAGAAAACAAAGGATAGAAAATAAAGATAGGTTGGCAGTGCTCAAGGGAAGGTACTTCAATGCAAGGAGTATAGCAAATAAAGCAGATGAGCTGAGGGCACAGATAGAAATGTGGCAGTATGATATCATAGTGTCATGAACAGGTGCTATGCCGAATTATATTTTTTAATCCATCGGTTGGAAATCCGAATCAAACTTTAAAAAGAATGCAGGAGACAAAAAGCTGATGAAAGGATCATTGCTGACAGCCAAAATGGACACTGCAATCTGCATCTAAATACTTACATACCAATGTATTGAGGTGGAGACGTAGGTCTGGTACATCTCCCAACAGAATGGCTTGCGAATTTTGAATGAGCTCCCTGCCTTGCCTTCATTAACAAGATAGCAATGTGGCTGACTCTTAAATGCCCTCTGAACTGGCCTAGCAAGCCACTCAGTTGTATCATACCGCTACAAAGTCTAATAAAAGGAATGAAACTGAAGGGACTACCTGGCATCGACCTAGGTACTGGAAACGACAACGGCAAACCCAGTCTTGTCGATCCTGCAAAGCCCTCCTTACTAACATCTGGGGAGCTTGTGCCAAAAGTGGGAGAGCGGTCCCACAGACTAGTCACGCAACAGCCTGACATAGTCATATCTTAGACGATCATACCTTAGACAATGTCCCTGACACCACCATCACCATCTCTGGGTCTGTCCTGTCCCATGCCCTCCTGCACTCTTCATTTAACCAGGGTTTGTCTCCTGGCTTGATGGTAATGGTAGAGTGGGGTAAATGCCAGCCATAAGGTTACAGATTTTGGTTGAGTACAATTCCACTGCCGCTGATGACCCACAGAGATGGCAGCAGTGGTATACAATTGGGAGGGAGTTGCCCTGGGAGCCCTCAACATTGACTCCGGACCCCACGAAGTCTCCTGCTATCAGGTCAAACGTGGGCAAGGAAATCTCCTGCTGATTACCACCGACTGCCCCTCCTCGGCTGATGAATCAGTGCTTCTCCATGTTGAACACCAATTGGAGGAAGCACTAAGGGTAGCAAGGGCACAGAATGCACTCTGGGTGGGGGACTTCAATGTCCATCACCAAGAGTGGCTAGATAGCACCACTATTGACTGAGCTGGCTGAGTCCTAAAGGACACAGCTGCTAGACTGGGTCTATGGCGGAACCAACAAGAGGGAAAAACCTACTTGACCTCGTCCTCACCAATATATTTGTCGCAGATACATCTGTCCATGACAGTATTGATAGGAGTGATCACTGCACAGTTCTTGTGGAGACTAAGTCCTGTCTTCACATTGAGGATACCCACCATCGCATTGTGTGGCACTATCACCATGCTAAATGGGATAAATTTCGAACAGATCTAGCAACACAGAACTGAACAAACATGATGCGCTGTGGGTCATCAGCGGCAGTGGAATTGTACTCAACCAAAATCTGTAACCTTATGGCTGGCATTTACCCCACTCTACCATTACTATCAAGCCAGGAGACCAAACCTGGTTAAATGAAGAGTGCAGGAGAGCATGCCAGGAGCAGTACCAGGCATACCTAAAAATGAGGTGTCAGCCTGATGAAGCTATAACACAGGACTACTTGTATGCTGAACAGCGGAAGCAGCATGCGATAGACAAGGCTAAGTGATCCCACAACCAATGGATCAGATCAAAGCTCTGCAGTCCTGCCACATCCAGTCATGAATAGCGGTGGACAATTATACAACTAACAGGAGGCGGCGGCTCCACAAATACCCCCATCCTCAACAATGGGGGAGCCCAGCACATCAGTGTAAAAGATTAGGCTGAAGCATTTGCATCCATCTTCAGCCAGAAGTGCCGAGTGGATGATCCAATCTCGGCCTCCTTGAGGACCCTAGCATCACAGATGCCAGTCTCCAGCGAATCTGATTCACTCCACATGGCATCAAGAAATGGCTGAAGGCACTGGATACTGCAAAGGCTATGTGCCCTGACAACATTCCGGCAATTGTACTGAAGATTTATGCTCCGGAACTTTCCGTGCCCCTAGCCAAGCTGTTCCAGTACAGCTGACACTGGCATCTACCCGGCAATGTGGAAAATTGCCCAAGTATGTCCTGTACACAAAAAGCAGGACAAATCCAACCCAGCCAATTACTGCCCTATCAGTCTACTCTCGATCATCAGCAAAGTGATGAAAGTGGTCCCCGACAGTGCTATCAAGCAACACTTGCTCAGCAATAACCTGCTCACTGATGGTCAGTTTGGGTCCCACCAGTGCCACTCAGCTCTTGACCCCATTATAGCCTTTGTCCAAACATGGACAAAAGAGCGGAACTCCAGAGGTGAGGCGAGAGTGACTGTCCTTGACATCAAGGCAGCATTTGACAGAGTATGGCATCAGGAGCTCTCACAAAACTGGAGCCAATATGAATCAGGAAGAAAACTCTCCGCTGGTTGGAGTGAAACCTAGCAGAAAGAAAGGTGGTTGTAGTTGTTGAAGGTCAATCATCTTCAGTCTTAGGAGATCACTGCAGGAGTTCCTCAGGGTAATGTCCTAGGCCCAACCATCTTCAGCTGCTTTATCAATGACCTTCCCTCCACCCTAAGGTCAGAAGTGGGGATGTTTCTATACTTCTCTCGGCTTTCTGTAGTATTGAGTTCTTGGTGTTGGACATAATACTACCCCAATATTAACTGGGAAAGTTTTAGCATGAAAGGAATGGAGGGAACAGAATTCTTAAGGTGCATTCTGAAGATCTTTTTGGCCAGTATGTAGCAAGTCCAACAAGAGCAGGCGCAGTTTTAGACTTAGTTTTAGGTAATGAAGCTGGGCAGGTGGAAGGAGTGACAGTGGGAAAGCATTTTGGTGGTAGTGGTCATAATTCAGTTAGTTTTAACATAATTATGGAAAAGGAGAGAGACAGAACAGGAATTACAGTTCTAATTTGGGGTAAAGCCAATTTTACTAAGCTGAGAAGTGATTTAGCAAAAGTGGACTGGAAACAGCTACTTGAAGGTAAATCAGTGTCAGAGCAGTGGGAGGCATTCAAAGGGGAGATTCGGGGAGTTCAAAGTCAACATGTTCCCACAAAGAAAAAAGGTGGGACGGCCAAATCTAGAGCTGCCTGGATGTCAAGGAACTTACAGGGTATGGTAAGGCAGAAAAGGAAAGCTTATGTCAGACACCGAGAACTCAATACTACAGAAAGCCGAGAGGGGTATGGAAAGTGAAGGGGTTAAATCAAAAAAGAAATTAGGAAAGCAAAAAGAGGGCATGAAAGAATATTGGCAAGTAAAATCAATGAGAACTGAATGATGTTTTATCACTACATTAAGAGTCTGGCGATAAATTATGGAAAGAGTAATGCACATAAAAGACCAAAAAGATAACCTGTGTGTGGAGGCGGAATGAATACTTGGTACTTGTCTTCACAAAAGTGGGAGATGATGCAGACATTGTAGTTAAGGAGGAGGAGTGTGAAATATTGGTTGTGATAAATATAGGGAGAGAGGAAGTATTAAGGGGATTAGCATCCTTGAAAGTTGACAAATCACAGGGCTGGAGAAAATGTAGCCCAGGCTGTTCAAAGAAGCCAGGGAGGAAATAGCAGAAGGTCTGACCATTTTCCAATCCTCACTTGATACAGGAGTGGTGTCAGAGGATTGGAGGTCTGCAACATTGTACCTTTGTTTAAAAAGGGAGCGAGGGATAGACTGAATAAGTACAGGCCAGTCAGTCTAGTAGCAGTAGTAGTAGTAGTTGGTAGTATGTAAATTGTTGGCATCAATTCTGAGAGACAGGATAAACTGTCACTTAGAAAGGCACGGATTAACCAAACTTAGTTAGCATGGATCTGTTAAGGGAAGCTCGTGTCTGACCAACTTGATTGAATTTTTTGAGAAAGTAACAAGAAGGACTGATGAGGGCAGTGCAGTTGATGTGGTCTATATGGATTTTAGCAAGGATTTTGACAAGTCCCACATGGCAGACTGGTTAAAATAAAATAAAAGCCCATGTGATCCAGGGGAATGTAGCAAGCTGGATACAAAATTGGCAGTGTCAGGAAACAAATGGTAATTGTTGATAGTTGTTTTTGCAACTGGAGGGCTGTTTCCAGTGATTCCGCAGGGCTCAGTATAGATGCCCTGCCTGTGTGCAGTTCTGGCCACTTCATTACAGAAAGGGCACTAGAAAGGGAACAGAGGAGATTTACGAGGGAGTTGCCAGGACTGTAAAATTGCAGCTATGAGGAAAGATTGGATAGGCTGAGATTGTTCTCTTTGGAACAGAGGAGGCTGAGGGAAGATTTGATTGAGATGTACAAAATTGTGAGGGGCCTGGACGTGAAGGGCCTATTCACCTTTACAGAGGGGTCAGTGACTAGGGGGCATAGATTTAAAGTGATTAGTAGAAGGATTAGAGGGGAGATGAGGAAAAAAAATTTCATCCAGAGGGTTGTGGGGGTCTGGAATTCACTGCCTGAAAGGGTGGTGGAGACAGAAAACCTCATCTCATTTAAAAGGTGCCTGGATGTGCACCTGAAGTGCCAAAGCCTGCAGGGCTATGGAGCAAGTGCTGGAAGGTGCGATTAGGCTAGGTGGGCTTTTTTTGGGCTGGTGTGGACACGATGGGCTAGGTGGCCTCTTTCTGTGCCACAAACATTTTATGATTCTATATTCAAGGCACTCACAACTGGCAACAAATTGGCACTTTAGTATATGTATTCTGCTATAAAATAGGGAACACTTCCATCTAGACTTCCCTTCCTCTTTGATTGTTCCTGCACTGTTTTCACTTCCAGACGTAACACAGTTTAATGTCAATCGTGCCACTACCGACAGTAATGAAAACAATTTTATCCTCGCTTCCTGCTGCGAGATATCAGAGCACTGCAGACATCCTGATGTAAGCAACTACAAAGGTAGCTGTAGAGGGCTTCATTAAAAAAATTGCCTCATGAACGATAAAGGAAACATATCAGCTTGCTAACATCAGGGCTGATTAGGGGCAACTTGGGCCAATATTTTAATACTACTCTGAACAGTTTAGTTTAGAGTGAAGTTACTGTACATCTGGTTGCTTTTACCATGTACAATCATAAGCTGCATGCAATCTTAGACATACAGATTTAAAGCCAAAATAACAAAGGGCCATATTCATCCAGGTTGCCACTCAAGCCTTTCCAAAACGAGATTTTAAAAAAAAATACCTTGTTACAAGCTGACTTCAGAGGTAACAAGTGAAGTGCAACAACAGACAAAAGAAAAACACAAAGGGACAACTCATAAGCAAACCCTCAGGCAAATTCTAATGGCAGAACAGTCAATATACATGTTTATCTTCAGAAGGAAAATCGTAGTTTCACAACAAGAACACACTCTTGCTTCTCCTAGTGGTCTGTTTGTAACGTTATTCACGGAGGCTGATGAACAAGTTGCATGCCTGCCCTCGCAGCAGAGGGAAAAGGGCAAAAACAAACAATGCCCTTCATAAAAAAATGTGCTTGGGGTTTCACTAGTGCAGTAACTGCTCTACTATGGAGTAACAATGGACTTTCAATCAGTGTTCCCATTATCCATGTTACCTGTGAGAATTTTAGAACCATAGAAAAGTTATGGCATAGAAAGAGGCCATTCAGGTCATTGTGTCTGCACCTGCTGAAAAAACTAGCCACCCAATCTAATCCCACCTTCCAGCACCTGGTCCGTTGCCTTGCAGGTTACAGCACTTCAGGTGCAAGTCCAGGTATCTTTTGAATGAGTTGAGGGTTTCTGCCTCCACCACCGATTCAGGCAATGAATTCCAGACACCCACTACCTCTGGGTGAAAAAGTTTTTCCTCATGTCCCCTCTAATCCTTCTACCAATCACCTTAAATCTGTGCCCCTGGTAATTGACCTCTCTGCTAGGGGAAATAGGTACTTTCCGTCTACTCTATCTAGGCCCTCATAATTTTGTACACCTCAATTAAGTCACCCTTCAGTCGCCTCTGTTCTAAGGAAAACAACCCTAGCCTATCCAATCTTTCCTTTTCTTTTGAGCCAGTACCTTTTCTTTCTTTTCAAAAATAAAGATTTCAGCAACAATCATCTCCTGCCAACAAGATAGGTTGACTAAATTAGCAACTTACAGTTTACCCAAGCGCACAGTTGCCAGTTCAGCCACCAGCTCTGTAGACCCCAATCCACCAAAACGTTCCTTCCCTGCAATTACCACCATAGCTCCCCCCCCCCCCACCTCATGACACACAAGTAAATGTAATCGCATCATGGGTTTGTGTTCAGTAACCTCGTCAGCTCCACTGAGATCTGTGCTGTGAAGATTGCGATGAAATTGCTGCAAGTGCTCTGTAATGAGAGGTGTACCATAGTTGGTGTTGGAGAAGTGTTTGTCCTTACTTCCCAGAATGGGTAACTACAGCGCCAACAGGTGCTAGGAAAGCTGTGCACTGGAAGATCAGTTGATGGATCAGTTGTTGCACTGCCAGATAATCTTGATGGCAGGAGTAATGAAGACAAATCATTGTCAGCTGTGGCTCAGTTGGTTGCAGTCTCCCCTCTGAAAAAGAAGTCCAAAGACTTGAGCACAAATCTAGGCTGACACTACTGCAGTACTGAGGGAATGCTGCACTCTCAGAGATGCCATCTTGTGGATAAGATGTTAAACTGAGGCCCGCCTGCCCTCTCAGGTAGGCACAAAAGATCCCATGGCACAAGTCAGAAGAGCAGGGCAGTTTTATTCGGTCTATCTGAACAACACGTATTCCTTAACCAACGCCTAAAACAGATTATCTGGTCATTCTCACTTTCCTGTTTGTGGATCCCAACTGTGTGCAAACTGCCTGCCACGTTTGCTACAACAGGGACTATACTTCAAAAACACTTGATTAACTGTAAAATGCTTTGGGAAGTCATGTGATCATGAAAGGCACTATATAAATGTTAAGACTTACTTTCTCTTAAATGAGGCTGGTGAGGACTGAAATAGGTAGGTGGAGGGAGGGACAACATTTAGAAAGCATCAAAGAAATCAGTAGTGTAACTTGGGGACCTGATTATTTGACAATTTCCTTCATTATGGTGGATAATCAAGATTAGTGCAAGAGTTGAGTTGGTGTTCATAATTCCACAAATTAATTTCTGATATGGGCAGCATATAGGAAGGCAACAAGTGGAGGGCAGGGGATAGTGAGTGATCATCAGAGTGTCACCCCAGGTCACTCCTGCACACCTTCGAGCAGCCAAATCAAGAATGGTATTAACAAAGGACAAAGAACAGGTCTCCCGATATTCTTTGTAATTGAGAAGTAAAACATTAGCCATCCAGAACCTAAAGAGTTTATAATAAAAAGTGACAAAAAGATGTAATTATCACTTAACCCTTTTAGTACGAGTCCGTGATATCCAACTATAAATTATTAGCAGGGTTCTTTTTTCCATATCAGTGCTGCTCCTACTTCAGAAGCAGAGATATGGAAAAAGAAATCCCTTGATACAGGGAAAGGAAGAAAAACAAGAGGGTATACACCAAAAAAAAGACATACATACGTGCAAAAAGACACAAAAACACATACAAAGCAAGACAAAAAATTAACAAAAAGCATAGACAAAGGATCAGCAGCACAAGTTCACGTCAAATGGATAAGAAATTGAAAGAACAGGAACGTGATGTTAGAGTGAGTGGAAAGAACTGACTGCAACACCCTAGTGATTGATGTTGGATTCCCCACTGTTTCTAATTTAGATTAATGATTAGGAGCTGCCAAAAACCTGCAAAATGAGAGTTAATGTTTCAGGTCTGTGACCTTTCATCAGAGCTCTGATGAAAGGTCACAGTCCTGAAACGTTAACTCTGCTTTTCTCTCCGCAGATGCTGCCTGACCTGCTGAGTATATCCACTACTTTCAGTTTTTATTTCAGATTTCCAGCATCCACAGTATTTTGCTTTAACCTACAAAATGAGTTTGATTTTTAAAAAAAAGTGATTAATGATAAAGTTAAAAGTAGGGGGAAAAAAGGCAACATACTCCAATGATTTTGAAATCACTACAGGTGACATTGAAAAGGACCAAAGATTTTTTAATACACTTGGCACTTACATTTCAAATCATTGCAGATTACTAAACTATCTAGCTAAAATCAATGAAGTTCATTATGTGCCAAAACCACACAGTACTCCGGTCACACTGCACCTTGAGTACTGTGCTCAGTCTTCAAGACACAAAGGCAGCATTCAAATCCTGCAGGTTGCTTAGAGATAGAGCCTTTAGACAACCGCTGACATCAGACAACTCAGTTATGATGAAACATTGAAGAAACTTAAGCATTTCAGCATCGAAAACTGGTGACTAAGAATGGACCGTGTTGTATGTAGTATTTAAGATAGTGAATGTTACAAAAAAAGATAACTCAGAATACTAGAAGCTAAACCAGGAATGTAGGACATGGTAATACATACTTAAATTGGCAAAAGGCAAATTTAGAACTGATGTCCAGAATCAAATCACGGAAATGACTTCTGGGTTGTGTAATGGAGGCAAAAGCCCTAGAACCATTTTTTAAAAATACAGTTGAAAGCTGTGATGGGGGAAACGTCCTTTTTGGATACGCCCATGTGAGCCGCATGGAAGATGGCAGGATCCCCAAAGACACATTGTACAGCGAGCTCGCCACTGGTATCAGACCCACCGGCCGTCCATGTCTCCGTTATAAAGACGTCTGCAAACGCGACATGAAATCGTGTGACATTGATCACAAGTCGTGGGAGTCAGTTGCCAGCATTCGCCAGAGCTGGCGGGCAGCCATAAAGACAGGGCTAAATTGTGGCGAGTCGAAGAGACTTAGTAGTTGGCAGGAAAAAAGACAGAGGCGCAAGGGGAGAGCCAACTGTGCAACAGCCCCAACAAACAAATTTCTCTGCAGCACCTGTGGAAGAGCCTGTCACTCCAGAATTGGCCTTCATAGCCACTCCAGGCGCTGCTTCACAAACCACTGACCACCTCCAGGCGCGTATCCATTGTCTCTCGAGATAAGGAGGCCCAAAAGACTGGCCTTCATCATCTGTATTTAACTTGTGACAGAATGATGGGGGGGTGGGGAAGAACAAGAGAATTTTTGGTCAATTAGTGGTAAGGATAGGCTTGTTGCAGGAGCAGGACCTGTGCAAAAGCACACTTAAAAATATACAACATTGGAAACAGAGCTTTCAAGGTTTTCCCCCAACAAAATTAGCACAATCAGAAAACAGCTGCAGAAAGAAACTGTAAAGTTAACGAGCAACTATTGATCCTCAACAACCACATACACCAATCTTATTTCCTCAGCCCCAACACCTATTCCAGCTGAGACCTCACATCCGCTTTTGTCCAAATGTAATATCTAACCATCTCAATACCAGTTATGTATTTGAGAGTATAGGAACATAGGAACTGCTGGACGAAAAGAAACCATGATCCATCTAGTCTGCCTTCTACCATTCTGGTAGTCGCATAATAGAATGACAGCAAAGTTGTTGACTAATAGCAATCAACCTTCATCAATCAGTCTACAAAAGACACAGGCAGGAGTTGAGGAAAACCTAAGTGGTGGAAATCTTTGAGAATTATTGGTCCAAAGTTATCTGCTCTCAAGCATGCCACCCTTACATCATGTCTCATTTTACTTATATACTGTATCCCAAAATATTATTTTTTGAAATAAATCTAGTTTTTATTTGAATTAATCAATACTATCTGCTTTGACTGTCTCCACAGGGAGTCTGTTCCATAGATTGACCACTCGCTGTGTCCTCTGGTTCTATTGTTCTGGACAAGGTGAAACAGCTGATCATGGTCTCGATTATCCCTTTAAAACCCATAAACAATTATATCCTCTGACATTCTCTTTCGTAGTGAGAACATGCCAAATTTACATAATTGGTCCTCATAATTCAAACCCTCCATCCAATCATTCTGGTTTCTCTTTTCTGTATCCTTTCAGAAGTATCCTTTTTGTACGTTGGTGACCAGAACTGCACACAGCATTCCAAGTGTGGTCCCACTAAAGATTTATGAAATGACAGAATCCCCTCATTATTTCAGCTCAAAACTGATCTTTTAAAACACCCCAACATCTAATTTGCTTTACTCACTGCCCTGAACATTGTTGCGTAGATCCATATTATTGTCCATTAGGACGTCCAGATCTGTTTTTCCATGCGCATTGTTTTCTTTCTGTGGGGGCGGCGCAGTGGCGAGCACCGCAGCCTCAGCTCCAGCGACCCGGGTTCAGTTCTGGGTACTGCCTGTGTGGAGTTTGCAAGTTCTCTCTGTGACTGCGTGGGTTTCCGCCGGGTGCTCCGGTTTCCTCCTACAGCCAAAGACTTGCAGGTTGATAGGTAAATTGGCCATTGTAAATTGCCCGTAGTGTAGGTAGGTAGTGGGAGAATTGAGGGAAGGTGGGGATGTGGTAGGGAATATGGGATTAATGTAAGATTAGTATAAATGGGTGGTTGATGGTTGGCACAGACTCGGTGGGCCGAAGGGCCTGTTTCAGTGCTGTATCTCTCTAAGTAACAGTCTCTTCCTAATAAAAAGATATTGCAACCATTGGTGTAGTATAAGTGATACTGTATCTATTTGATTCAGATCTGGCTGATGAGATATTACCTTGCTGACAGAATAAATGACCGCTCCACACTCTCTATGTTCAATTCATTTTGATAGGCTTCTTGAGATGGCTTACTGACCTACAGGATAAACCATACATTTCAAAAATTCAAACTGTAATTTATGTTTAAAAGGTCAACAAAAATCATACATTTTTATTTTATCTGTAAAATTATAATTAATTGAATTAAGGATGCAACTGCATTCTATAGTTGCCTGTGAAATTGTTTCTAACTGCCTGGTGAATACAGTTCAGAGTATCAAGCAATTAGACAACAGGCAACTGTATAGAAAGTAGTTATTACAGCTTTTCAATGGCTGCACTATCTGGTGCTTGAATCTGTTCTTAGAAGTGTCACCAGTGTGGAAAACGTCCAGCATAG
This sequence comes from Heterodontus francisci, assembly GCF_036365525.1. Taxonomy (NCBI): domain Eukaryota; kingdom Metazoa; phylum Chordata; class Chondrichthyes; order Heterodontiformes; family Heterodontidae; genus Heterodontus; species Heterodontus francisci. The sequence goes on along the minus strand of NC_090397.1, from coordinate 10,460,949 downwards.
AATTGATTAAATAATGGTGCCATAATATCTGCTCATGAACGCATCGATATCAAAGAAACTGTGCGAAGACAATTGCGTTTGCATGCAGAAAATTGGGATTGCTAACTGATAGGCTATGTAGAATAATCAAGCTAACTTACCCTTCAACACCCAAGTGGTTACTTAAAATAAACCATTTAATGCACAGTTGCACTCAAATTTCTAGTTAACGGACATCTGGACTCACGAGAACACCCATTTTCCCTGTTTGAACATACTCAGTAGGGTGACACAGAAAGTTGCCCACTCTAATGTCCATTTCTTTGAACCTTCAAACAGTCCTCTTCCTAAACTTTAACAGCTGTATTTCATAGTGGACCTCCAAAATAGCAACAATAACCAGCCTGCCATACAGAATTACAGTTGCTCAAGTGACTTTCTTTACTCGCTGCAACTGATTAATAAATTATAGTTTCTCAATGGAGTCACAATGTTGAATCTTCCCAATATCTGTAATTTAAGAAGGTTACCAAGAATCAATAAAACACCCATTTTGCCACTATTTTCTCAATTGTATATCTTCATAGCAGTGGCAAAACCAATTTTGCAGAAATAAAACTCACTGTTGCAATTACAGTATTACTATACCTCAACAACCTAATCTAGAATGATTGATGAGGGGGGGGGGGGGGGGGGGGGGGAATCACTTACCTTCATACCTGCTAGAGAAAGCATGTTGTTAAGCTTGTACATTCCAGATTGAACCGGTGTAGTGTACAGTAATGCATCATTCAGCTACAAAGGAAAACATTATATACTAAATGTGAATTCAAAGCAATAATTCAGGATCAAGCTGCAAAATTCAATTATTTTCCCCACAATGGCTTAAAGAGAGTTCCCAAACCAGATAGTTCAACATGTTTGGAATATGAGATCCTGTGCCATATTGTCTGTGCCTATAATGATGATCCTGATCTCACCAATGGAAAGCATTGACTAAAGGCCAGACAATTCCGTACACGAATATTAAGGGGGAGATACTGCTACTGCTTAGTATGTCTGGCAGCTAGTTCCAAAATGGTATTAGAAACCACCTAAAAAAAGGTTACTAAATTTCACTCCAAGTTCCAGCATGCAAAGTTGGTCAAAACAGTTAACTAAAAAAGCCAGTCATTTTAATGCTGATTTCTTCTGGCTAAATAACGTGGCCTCTCCCGACTAGAAGTAGTCAATGTTGAGAAACCTCCAAGACCAATGGTATTCAGCCTCTAACTGACCTCAGGATCTGCCTATTTAAAAAGTTCCTGATATGGAGTGCATTTTGTGGCATTAATAGTACAGGCTACTATAAACACAATTCTACATTAGCAAATATCACAACTGTGCTTCAGACTTTCGGCAAGCAACGCCATAAGACATCAACTGGCATCACAGTAGTATCATTACAACACAGGAGACGACATTTTGGCCCATCGTGCCTGTGCCAGCTCTCTGGTAGAACTATCCAATTAGTCCTCTGCTCTTTCCAAATAGCTTTGTAATTTTTTTCCCTGCAAGATTTTAACTGTATCATAGTATTAAAATTTTGAAGAAATTGAATTAGTTCATGTTAGAAAATTTCTCTAGCTTACAGACATCTCAATTCAAGCAAATTAGTATTGGGGATCCAACTGTACGTACTGTTCAACAAAATTAGATTCTACAAAGCACAATATATACAGAAACTGATGATTGCTTCCAGATGGATTAGATATACAGGAATTAAACATGAAATTACCAAAAAAAACATTCGGGGCTGCATAACCTTTCTGGACAGCTTCATCAAAGTTCCTTCCTTCAAAAAGATCTAGTCAAAGGGACAAGCAATAGGATATTATTATTAGTTGCTCTGAATAAAGCAGGTATGACAGATTTCTTTGGAAACAAAGTACTTAAACATTATATAATTGCAAATTATGCTGTACAGGATCACTTAGGACAGTTTGGGGCCAAAATGTTCAAGGAGAGGTGCAAAATGTGGAAAATAAAAAGTACAGTTTTAGGAGACCACCAGTTAGACTGGAAGGAAACGAGCCAAAGCTGATCATGACTTTTTTCTCTAGAAAATGTAAATACTTAGAGCTTTTTGATTGCACATCGGTATTCAAACTTTTTGCACATTGGTTTTTCCAGTCATTACTCAAAGTAATTTCCAAAGCATTTGTTTTAACCGATGTATTTTAATCAATGTTTCATATTAAAAAAATATATAAATAAATGACCAGTTTGCCCCGTAAGAGAGAATTGTTCAATTCAGCTAGATCATAGTACACCAAATGTACTTGATAAAAGCATATAACTCAGACTGCAGCCTCTGTAGCTGCCCATCAAAATTATTTATGCATCTATAAGACTATTATAAGTTGTTTCAGTTATTAAATTCTCAAATTAAATTATAAATTTAGGAGTTGTTTAAATTAATTAAGATTTGTAGGCTCAGTTGTTGAGTGTATTCAAGACAAAGGTCGATAGATTTTTGGGTACGAAGGGAATTGAGGGATATGGGGATAGTGCAGGAAGATGGAGTTAAAGTAGATCAGCCACGATCTTGTTGAATGGTGGAGCAGGCTTGAAAGGCCAAATGGCCTACTCCAGTTCTTTTCTATTATGTTCTTCCATCAGGCCACAAGGTGGAGTGCTTTTGGAAGGCAGTAATCCGACCCTATGGATGTAAATAGGGTGTTTAGTGACAGCGATGGGTAGATGCAAGTGGTATGCAATAGGGAAATCTAAAATGTCTGCATCATAGTACTTACTTCATATTACAACAGACCAACCCTCCTGGGACCCAAATAATATGGTGTAAATGGAGCATTTTGCAAGTCGTGTACAGTGGTGTATTATCCCAACAAAAAGTAACGGAATATGGTCAGTGTTAAGTGTTTGTACTAAGTTAGCCAGCCCTTTCTCATAGAATCATAGAAAGGATACAGCACAGAAGGAAGCCATTTGGCCCATCATGTCCATGCCAGGTCTATCAGAGCTACTCAGCTAGTCCCACTCCCCTTCTCTTCCCCCAGAGCCCTGCAAATGTTTTATCTTCAGTTGCTTACCCAATTCCCTTTTGAAAGCCATGACTAAATCTGCCTCAACCAGACTCTCAGGTAGTGCATTCCACATCCTAACCACTCGTTGTAAAAAAGATGTTCATGTCACCTCAGGTTCTTTTGCCAATTATCTTAAATTGGTGACCTCTGGTTCTCGACCTTTCTAGCAACGGTAACAATTCCTTCCTATTTACTCAATTGAGACCCCTCATGATTTGGAGCACCTCGATCAAATCTCCTCTCAACCTTCTCTCCACTAAAGACAACAGCCCCAGCTTCGCCAATCTATCCATGTGACTGAAGTTTCTCAGTCCTGGAAACATTCTTGTAAATCTTTTCTACGCCCTCTCCAATGCCTTCACATCCTTTCTAAATTTTTGTTTTTATTCATTCAGGGATGTGGGCTTCGCTGGCTAGGCCAGCGTGGTGCCCAGAACTGAACACAATATTCCAGTTGAGGCCGGACCAGTGTCTTATAAAGGTTTAACATAATTTCCTTGCTTTTGTACTCTCTGCCTCTATTTATAAAGCCCAGGATCCCGCATGCCTTATTAACCGCTTTCTCAACCTATCCTGCCACCTTCAATGATTTGTAAACATATACCCCCAAGTCCCTCTGTTCCTGCACCTGCTTTAGAATTGTATCATTAAGTTTACATTGCCTTTCCTTGTTCTTTCTATCAAAATGTATCACTTCACACTTCTCTGCACTAAATTTCACCTGCCAAATGTCTGCCCATTTCACTAGTCTGTCAATGTCCTGTTGAAGTCTATTACTATCCTCCTCACAGTTCACAATACTTCCAAGTTTTGTGTCATCTGCAAATTCTGAGATTGTTGGTTATTGATATAGACCAAGAAAACCAGCAGTTATAATACCGAAACTTGGAAAACCCCAGGATATATGTTCCTCTATTCCGAAAAACAACTGTTCACCACTGCTCTCTTTCCTGTCACTCAGCCAACTTCGTATCAATGCTGCTCCTATCTCTTTCTTTCCATGGGCTTCAGCTTTGCTGACAAGCCTGTTAAGTGGTACTTAACCAAACACCTTTTGGAAGTCCATGTACACCATAAAAACCCTCTTTATTTATTTATTTAGAGATACAGCACTGAAACAGGCCCTTCGGCCCACCGAGTCTGTGTCGACCAACAACCACCCATTTATACCAATCCTACATTAACCCCATATTCTCCTCCCCCCTACCTACACGAGGGGCAATTTACAATGGCCAATTTACCTATCAACCTGCAAGTCTTTGGCTGTGGGAGGAAACCGGAGCACCCGACGGAAACCCACGCAGACACAGGGAGAACTTGCAAACTCAGCACAGGCAGTACCCAGAACTGAACCCGGGTCGCTGGAGCTGTGAGGCTGCGGTGCTAACCACTGCGCCACTCTCTGTTATTTTCTCTCTGAATCTTCTATATTCAGCCTGGTTCTCACTTGTATCAATGTGACATCTGTCATACACACCCTTGTTCTGCTTCACCTTACTCTCTATCTCTTTTGTTAGCAAGAGAGCACTGACTTTACCCCCATCTCTCCCCCTCATGGGAACGTACCTTGACTGTACGCAAACTATCTCTTCTTTAAAGGCAGCCCATTGTTCAATTACAGTTTTGCCGCCAATCTTTGATTCCAATTTACCAGGGCCCAGATCCGTTCTCACCCCTTTGAAATTGGCTCTCCCCCAATTAATTATTTTTACTCTGGGTTGCTCTTTGTTAATTTCCATAGCTAACCTAAACCTTGATTCTACAGCCACTGTCCCCTAAATGTTCCCCTACTGACACTTGATTCACTTGTCCCACTTCATTCCCTAGAACCAGATCCAGCAATGTCTCCTTCTTGTTAGGCTGGAAACATATTGATACAGAAAATTCTCCTGAACACACTTTAGAAACTCTTCCCCCTCTCTGCCTTTTACACTATTACTTTTCCAGTCTACATTAAAAGACCCCCATTATAACTACTCTATAGTTTTTTTTTTACACCTCTCGAATTTCCTTGCAAATTTCTTCCTCTATAGCTTTTCCATTAGTTGGAAGCTGATGGAATACACCCAGTGGTATAATGATACCTCGACTGTCTCTTAGCTCTAACCAAATAGATTCTGTCCATGTCTAGGACATCCCATCTCTCCAGCACTAATAATATCCTTTATCAATACTGCCACCCCTCCTCTTTTCTTTCCTTCCTTATCTTTCTTGATCATCTTGTAATGAGGAATTTTTAAGACCCTGTCTTGCCCTTTTTTGAGTTAGGTTTCCATTATCACAACATCATACTCCTATGTGGCTATCTGCACCACAGCTCACCAGCATTATTTACCAAACTCTCTATCTTCAGATACATGCACTGTAAACCTAAATTTATTTTACTGCATTCCCTCCTTCTCTGACCCCACCTAATATCTTATTATTTCTTACTTGAGTGTTATCTGATGCTCCCAATTTTTTGTGCACTTTGTTTTTCCTCTCTATTGCTACCTTGTGGTTCCCATTCCCCCCTCAAATATCACGAGCAAACCGCCCCACAAGGACACTGGTCCTGGCTCTGTTCAGATGCAACCCATTTGGCCTGTACAGGTCCCATCTCCCCCAGAAATGATCCCAATGTTCCAGGAATCTAAAGCCATCCCTTCTGTACCATCTCACCAGCCATGCATTCATCTGCTCTATCTGCCTATTTCTACATTTACCTGTAAGTATGCAAAACTTCAGAGTTCAGAGCTATAGTGTTTTACATGTCAGCATAAGACATAGCCTTTAGTAGGTAGATAGTTCTCCAATCTTATTACATTAGCATTATAATGGTTCAGCTACTGCATTTACCAATTTTACAAAGTTTGAGCCGGCAGCACTAAATGAAATTGCCAGATCGTTAAGGAAAGTCAGGGTCTAGATTTACAGGAAAGATAATAATTTGCTAAATTGACAATATGTTAAATAGCAATATAGCTATTAGTATTTCAGTGAAATATACATCTCCTTGTCTGCACTCAGAATCCTACTGAACAAATCAATTCTCTTCAAATATTTATATAGAAGTTTCAGTTGCCAGTCAGCAATAATCACCCTTCCAGGCTGTACAATCTCTTGCTGGCCATTTAGGCTATACTGAATCTGCATCAGCTTCTGGAAGTTATCCTAGAGGTGGGGAGAAAAATACAACTTTAAGATCACAGCCGGTTTCAGACCAAACTAAGCAAAAACAGCAATGCATCAATTCAGTAGCTAATTAAACCTGTTTACTTACCCCTTGTTTCATTATGTCATTGGCATGGTTCGCTACTTCTACAACAATGGCAAGAGCAGCTGACATTATAAAGATAAACAGCATTACTATCTTAATATATGAAGGACAAAAATGCCAGCTTTTTATAGATAGTTATTTAAGATAATTTAGTACCTTGAGTATCTTTGTAATCAGCACAGTCTTCAGACAGGTTTTTCACATAATCTGCAATACAAAGATTTTTAAATAGCTGAAATCAAAATACACCTTTAACTATCTGTAGGTAAAAGTGTAAATTTGTTCCCCTGATGGCTGAGTAAGCGAAACCATCGAGTGGCTGAACTACACAGACTAGAAAGATCACAGTTTCAATCTCTGATCTGTACTGAGTAGCCAACTGTTGCTCAATGGCCCTTCTGGAAGTGACTCTCAGAAGGATATCTGATAAAACCAAGTTCAAATTCAACTATTTCTGACCTGAAACATTAACTCTACTTCTCTCTCCACAGATGATGCCAGACCTGCTGAGTATTTCCAGCATTTCTTGTTTTTATTTCAAATTCAACTATGGTTGATGAGCTTGTACTCACCATCAAGGCTCACTTATCAGCGCAATCAGGAACGGGCAATAAATTCTAGCCTTGGCAGTGACATCTAGATCTTGAGAATGAATAAAAACATTCTGCAATGTTAATACCTAGAATCCTTGGAACTGTACCCCCAGCAAGAAACAAATTACTTCAAGTGAGAAGGGAAAGAGGGAGAGTGCCAGATGAGGGGAAATTATATTTGGTTGTCACAAAAGGTTTCTATAAGAGTCTCAGTGTTTTAAAAATCCCAATAAGGGATCTACATAATATTAAATTTATATTGATTTTGCTGAGAAAAGAGAGCTGAATATACTTTCCACCTCGCTATCTAATGTTGCTATATTAGACAGATTTGCAATCGCTTATCATATGTTCAGGTTTGTTACCTAGCAGCTTGTTTCCTTCATACACATATTCTATAATAAATCAAAGAAATAAATTCATTAATTCTTGCCAGTTCTATAGAAAGGGTCCAGAATGCTCTCTTTTGCTAAATTACAATAGAAAGCACAGAACTTTGGAAACAGAGTCCATATTTCCATAATGAAGGATAACATGAAATTAATCAGTACAGGTGGGCTTTTAAGTTATCCATGGTTAGTGTCCAAAGAGAGCCCTTTTAATCGATCAGAAAGAGGAAGACAAGACACACAGACCATCACCGTTTGTGGAAGAAATGTTTTTTTCTTAAATTAGCATTCCTTCAGTAGGCTCAGCAGGGGTCAACTAGAACTTACTAAGTTCAAGCCCACTCACTCCATTCACCCAGCTACATAGTTTTTATTTGGTCATGGGATTTGGGTGTCGCTGGTCAGGCCAGCATTTATTACCTACCCCTAATTGCTTGAGGTGGTGATGCTGAGCTGCCTTCTTGAATCGCTGCAGTACTTGGGGTGTAGATACACCAAAAGTGCTGTTAGAAAGGGAGTTCCAAGATTTTGACCCAACTACAGCAAAGGAACAGTGATATAGGTCCAAGTCAGGATGGTGTATGGCTTGGAGAGGAACCTGCAGGTGGTGGTGTTCCCGTACATCTGCTGCCCTTGTCCTTCTAGGTGGTAGAAGTGGTGAGTTTGGAAGATTCTGTTGAAGGAGCCTTGGTGAGTTGTAGATGGTACACACTTGCATCTTGTAGATGGTACACACTGCTGCCACTGTGCGTCAGTGGTGAAAGGAGTGAAAGCTGAAGGTGGTGGATGGGGTGCCAATTAAGCAGGCTGCTTTATCCTGGATGGTGTCCAACTTCTTGGGTGTTATTGGAGCTACACTCATCCAGGCAAGTGGAGAGTATTCCATCACACTCCTAACTTGTGCCTTGTAGATGGTGGATAGGCTTTGGGAAAACAGGTGAATTACTCGCCGCAGGATTCCCTGCCTCTGACCTGCTCTTGTAGCCACAGCATTTATGTGGCTGGTCCAGTTCAGTTTCTGGTCAATAGTAACCCCCACGATGTTGATAATGGGGGATTCAACGATGACAATGCCATTGATCATCAGGGGAGATGGTTAAATTCTCCTTGTTTGAGATGGTCATTGCTTGGCACTTGTGTAGCACGAATATTACTTGCCACTTAACAGCCCAAGCCTGGATGTTGTCCCGGTCTTGCTGCATCTGGACACCGGCTGCTTCAGTATCTGAAGAGTCGTGAATGATGCTGAACATTGTGCAATCAGCGAACATCCCCACTTCTGACCTTATGACGGAGGGAAGGCCATTGATGAAGCAGCTGAAGATGGTTGGACCTAGGACGCTATCCTGAGGAACTCCTGTAGTGATGTCCTGGGACTGCGATGATTGACCTCCATCAACCACAACCCTCCAACAACTACAACCATCTTCTTTTGTGCTAGGTATCACTCCAACCAGTGGAGCGCTTTCCCCAGATTCTCATTGACTCCAGTTTTGCTGGGGCTCCTTGATGCCATACTCAGTCAAATGCTGTCTTGATGTCAAGGGCAGTCACTCACCTCACCTCTGGAGTTCCACTCTTTTGTCCATGCTTGGACCAAGGCTTTAAAGTCAGGACCTGAATAGCCCTGGCAGAGAACACAAACTGAGCATTAGTGAGCAGGTTATTGCTAAGCTAGTGTCGCTTGATAGCACTGTCGACAACCCCTTCCATCACTTTGCTGATGATCAAGAATAGACTGATAGAGCGGTAATTGGTCGGATTGGGTTTGTCCTGCTTTTTGTGGAATGGACATACCTGGGTAATTTTCCACATTGCCGGGTAGATGCCAGTGTTGTAGCTGTACTGGAACAGATAGGCTAGGTGCGCAGCTAGTTCTGGAACACAAGCCTTCAGTACTATTGTCAGAATGTTATCAGGGCCCATAGCCTTTGCAGTATCCAGTGCCTTCAGCCGTTTCTTGATATCACGTGCTGAATCAGATTGGCTGGAGACTGGCATCTGTGATGCTGGGGTCCTCAGGAGGAGGCAGAGATTGGATCATCCACTTGGCACCTCTGGCTGAAGACGGATGCAAATGCTTCAGCCTTGTCTTTTGCACTGATGTGTTGGTGTCCCCCTGCATTGAGAATAGGGATATTTATGGAGCCTCCTCCTCCTGTCAGTTGTTTAACTGTCCACCACTATCCACGACTGGATGTGGCAGGACTGCAGAGCTTAGATCTGATCCGTTGGTTGTGGGATCGCTTAGCTCTGTCTATCGCATGTTTGGCATCCAAGTAGTCCTATGTTGTAGCTTCACCAGGCTGACATCTCATTTTTAGGTATGCCTGGTGCTGCTCCTGACCTGCCCTCCTGCACTCTTCATTGTAATGGATAGTTACTGGTAGTTCCCTGTAGAAACTAGAATTGCAGTTATAAAATAAATTGCATTCAGTGATTACAAGCTTGTTATTCTTAAGGGTTATTTATTTTAAAATTTTGGGTTTTGATTACACTAACTGAGGAACATAACCTAGGCAATGTCCTTCAGGGGAAAAAAAACCTGCATTCTTTTACGTGACACCAGACCCACACCAATGTGACTTTTACCTGTCTTCTGCAAATCACTCAGCTGAATCAAACTGTTAGAAAGAATTACAGTAATTCAAGAGGAAGCAGCCCCCCACCTTCTCCAGGAAACCAGTGCTGGGCAATAAACACTAGCCTTCCAGCAACATCTCATTCTAGTGAATGAAGAAAATAAATTCTGCAATGTTAGTGATGTATTTTTCGTGATAGTTTGATTTCACGATTTAAAAAGTTTTATATAAGTGACATTTTGAGGATCCAATGGGTATTCTCATTGATCAAACTACAGTTTATAGAGGTTATAAAATGCTTAAATACTCAGGAATCAAATATTTTCCACATTAGTGCCTCTGTACACAGTACTGTGGTTCACAATATGGAAGCTGCCCAGTCTCCAAGCAAAGTCTCCATATCATCAAGCAAAAGAACAAAGAACAGTACAGCACAGGAACAGGCCATTCGGCCCTCCAAGCCTGCGCCGATCTTGATGCCTGCCTAAACTAAAACCTTCTGCACTTCCGGGGTCCGTATCCCTCTATTCCCATCCTATTCATGTATTTGTCAAGATGCCTCTTAAACGTCTCTATGGTATCTGCTTCCACCGCCTCCCCCGGCAACAAGTTGCAGGCACTCGCCACCCTCTGTGTAAAGAACTTGCCTCGCACATCCCCTCTCACCTTAAACCTATGTCCCCTAGTAACTGACTCTTCCACCCTGGGAAAAAGCTTCTGACTATCCACTCTGTCCTTGCCGCTTATAACTTTGTAAACCTCAATCATGTCGCCCCTCCACCGTTCCAGTGAAAACAATCCGAGTTTATCCAACCTCTCCTCATAGCTAATGCCCTCCAGACCAGGCAACATCCTGGTAAACCTCTTCTGTACCCTCTCCAAAGCCTCCACATCCTTCTGGTAGTGTGGCGACCAGAATTGCACGCAATATTCTAAGTGTGGCCTAACTAAGGTTCTGTACAGCTGCAGCATGACTTGCCAATTTTTATACTCTATGTCCCGACCGATGAAGGAAGCATGCCGTATGCTTTCTTGACTACCTGATCCACCTGTGTTGCCACTTTCAGTGACCTGTGGACCTGTACGCCCAGATCTCTCTGCCTGTCAATACTCCTAAGGGTTCTGCCATTTACTGTATGCTTCCCACCTGCATTAGACCTTCCAAAATGCATTACCTCACATTTGTCCGGATTAAACTCCATCTGCCATTTCTCCGCCCAAGTCTCCAACCGATCTATATCCTGCTGTATCCTCTGACAATCCTCATCACTGTCCGCAACTCCACCAACCTTTGAGTCGTCCGCAAACTTACTAATCAGACCAGCTACATTTTCCTCCAAATCATTTATATATACTACAAACAGCAGAGGCAAGACTCTTCACAACTGGAAAATGAGTGGTGTGGATGAAAAATTTACAGTGCCAGCCACCATAGTTTGCTCTCCTTGTTCCTAGGTATACAGTACTGACAGATATCTGGAAACAGACTGCCAGTGACTTGCTTGGCCAAAGACTGTTAACTGCATGTGTTAGACCCAAGAGGAAGAAAGGTAAATAAAGATGTTGGGAACACCAAAGCCATTGTCTTCGGCCCACCCCCACCACAAACTCCGTTCTCCGTGCTTCTTTAATTCTGACCTCTTGTATATCCCCCATATTAAACTGCTCCACAATTGGCTGTTGTACCTTCAGCTCTGAGACTCCCCCTAAAACTTTCCACCTCCCTTTCCTCCTTTAAGAAGCTCTTTATAACTGGTCTCTGACCAGACTCCATCCCGCTCCCTGGCAACTGTCTGAGGCTGAACATGAGCTTGGAGTCATACCCTACCTCAAGATAAACTTCTAACCACATACCCACTCCATCACCATGACTGCTACTCACACTTCCATAACACCGTCTGATGACACCCGTCTCAGCTTCGTGGCTGCTGAAACCCTCATCTATGCCTCTGTTTGCTTTAGACTAGACTCTTCAAATGCATTCCTAGCTTGCCTCCCATTTTGCACACTCCACAAACTTGCGCTCATCCAAAAATCTGCTGCCCGTATCTTAATTCACTCTAAGCCCTACCCACTCATCACCCATGCTTGCTGACATACGCTGGCTCCTGGTTAAGCAATGCATTAATTAAAAAATTTCCATCCTTGTTTTCAAATCCCTCCAAGGTCTTATCCGTCCCTATCTCTGTAACTCCTCGAGCCCTACAACACTCAGAAATCTGCACTTCTCCCAATTCTGGGCTGTTGTGTATCCCCAAATTTAATCACTCCACGAATGGCGGCTATGCCATCAGCTGCCGAGGCTCTAAGCTCTGGAAATCCTTCCCCAAACCCCTCAGCCTGTCTTAGTTCCTTTGAGAAGCTCCTTAAAACCTGCCCTTCATCTGTCTTAATATCTGATGTGCCTCGGTGTCAAATTTTGTTTCATAACTCTCCTGTGAAGTACCTTTGGACATTTTAAAGCCACTAAATAAATGCAAGCTTTTGTCCAAATTTTAATAGTTGTTTGCTGAAAGTCAGAAAGGTGTTTCAACTGAATACACAATAAATGCTATTTACAAACTAAGTATTGTAACGTTGCAATATTTTACATTTTTCCCTTCCTAATTCCCCTCCTATCCCACTAGGCACTGGTTCTTTCTGTAATAAGAACAGAAAGGACTGAAGTACTCTCAAGGTCAGGCAGCATCTGTGCAGAGAGAAGCAAAGTTAATGTTTCAGGTCGGTGACCTTGCATCAGAACTGGCAAAGGTAAGAAAAGTATTAGATTTTAAGCAAGTGGGGGGGGTGTGGAGGACGGGTGGTGGGGAAGAGAACAAAGGGGAAGGTGTGTGATCGGGCAGAGGGCAGGAGAGAGTAAATAATGAAGCTGTCCTGGGACAAAGGCAAACAGCGTGTTAATGGTGGGTGAAAGACAAAGCATTATTCCAGTATTAACGGCAGAATAATGAGCATCTCTGTCCAAAAGCACAACATGAAAAAGAGGCACATGGTTAAAATATAAAATCAAAAAAAAATTTTTTTTTTTCAAGAAAAAAATATTAAAAATAGACCAGTCTTGCTCTGAAACTGTTGAACTCAATGTTGAGTCATCAAGGCTGTAGAGTGCCTAATCGAAAGATGAGATGCTGCTGCTCGAGCTTGTGTTGATGTTCACTGCAGCTAGCCAAGGACAGAAACGTAGGCATGAGAGCAGGGTGGTGTGTTGAAATGGCAAGCAACTGGAAGCTGCTCGCGGTCATGCTTTCGGACTGAGCAGAGGTGTTCCGCAAAGCCTTACCTCACATAGTTAGGGACATAGGAATATGTGGTACAACATGCTTTCAAGTGATTTGGAGATAATCACAAGATGGCAGTGCATTACAGGAATCATTAGCTTCAAGTAATTTAATATCTAATGCAAGCGCAGAATTCCAACATACCAACTTTCCCTTATATAGCAATCCAGATCAATGTAGAATCTTGCTCCAAGCATAAATTATTAGTTAAGTCTTCATTGTTCAGCATGTTAAATTCTGATCAGTCCATAACCAATTACCATCACTTGCTTATTAACGTCAGTCTAAGAATATTTCATTCAGCCGTGGCAGAAGCAATATAAGGATTGAGTCATAGAGAGATACAGCACCGAAACAGGCCCTTCAGCCCACCGAGTCCACACCGACTATCAACCACCCATTTATACTAATCCTACATTAATCCCATTTTCCCTCTCACATCCCCACCTTCCCTCAATTCTCCTACCACCTACCTACACTGGGGACAATTTTTACAATGGCTAGTTTACCAATCAACCCGCAAGTCTTTGGCATGTGGGAGGAAACCGGAGCACCCGGAGAAAACCCACCCGGTCACAGGGAGAACTCGCAAACTCCGCACAGGTAATACCCAGAAACAAACCCGGGTCGCTGGAGCTGTGAGGCTGCGGTGCTAACCACTGCGCCACTGTGACTAATATTACAATGTGAATTTTTACCTTTGTGTGTAGCAGGGTAAAGTACAGGTGGGGAACATCTTACTAAATTACACTAATTAGGTGTAACTAGCATAAGAAAATTAGGGTATCCCAAGATGGACTTTCCCAAAGCCTTAAATACACTACCTGTTATTATTACAAAACTTTGGGTGCAATTACACTACAGTTTCAATCTCGCTGAAAGCATCATTCGTACTAATGCCAAGACTGTTGTTTAAATCTGGATCCTGATCCCAACTGGACTGAAAGAGGAACAGGAGAACTGCTGGGGGGAAAAGGGTAGCCACGGTTTCAATTGTACGTGGTGTGGAATTCAACTCCAGTGCAGCATCAAACTGGATTTTAAAAAAGTGCCTGAGGATCCTCGATGTTATACTTATTTTAGACCTACCTGGAGTTCATTTCAATGTTTAGATAATGCCAAAACTACCATTTGCTTTTAACCTGCTGGATAGGAGGTATGTCGTATGGGGAACCACAAATGCATAGTGATCTATCCTTGGCAGGAAAATTAAGAGTCCCAGTCAGGCAATACAAAATGGGATACTGCATGCCTAAACCCATACTGCAGCTACCGATTCAAGATCCAGAGCTGTAGTATAAATGCAGCAGTGGAAGATATAACCCAGCTACAGAATAGTTTCAGCAAACCATTGACACAGCAAGTTACTGATGTGGTATGTGCAAGTAGAAACCAGGCACTACCCTCCCCTCCAGGTAAGAGAAAATTAGATAAGAAAGTTTGATTGCAACAATCATACTATCGCTAGATGAAAGCAATGCAATTAATTTTACATGGAATGAAGATTCCCAAGCTCCTCATAATCAAGAAGTAAATACAATAAAAATATTATTTCCTTCTGCACATTTCATTCTTTTGCAAAATGACTTTAGTGGAGTTCCACACATTGGTAAAAGTAGCGTGAAAGGACAGAGGAGTTTTGGTATTGTTTCTTGAAATGCTTATTTAAACACTATACTAAAAATTAGCGAATGTTCTTCATTTTCTTTTAACTCTAAAATCAACACTGGGGAACTGCAGAATACAATTTTGAGACAATCCTCTGATAGCTATGCATCATTTCCTCTGCTGTATGGTCAAATAGAAGGTCTGATGCAACATGCCAAATATTTTATGATTAAACTACAATCACAGGACAGAGAAAGAACACCGAGTTTTGAACATTACTTTGCTACTTTTTGTGTAAGTAATCACTGAATGTGTCTTGTATGCTTCATTTTCATGATTTTATTGCATCACACTAATATTTGTAAGTCGTACTACACTATATTTAACATGCTGAGTTTACCAGTAATTCAAACACTTATCCTGCAAGTAGGCACTTGAATTTATTTTAATATATAAATTGTGATGCTGATCTGCAGGACAATAGGTAGAAATGTTACCGTCCACCAACACAGTAACATCACAAACTACAAATGAAATTTAAGCCATTGAAGATGTTAGCAGAATCTTGATGTTCATGTTTAAACACAATCCCATGTATTTACATTAAAATTACAAGATGCAACAAACCTTAGCAGAATACTCGCCACCTGTTCCACACTACTTCTACGATTCACCCCACTTCATATATCTTTAACTGTCCAACATAGTAATCTTGGTCATTGACCTCTTCCAGCCTCCTGACCACAAACTTTTACAGACATGCAAGCAACAGTCAGGGGAGGTTAGGTGAGAGGAGGCAGTCGCGTAGTGGTATTGTCACATGGGTTCGAATCCCAACACAGCAGAAGGTGGAATTTGAATTCAATTAATAAATCTGGAATAAAAAACAAAGCTGGTCTAATAATGGCCATAAAACCATTGTCGATTATTGTAAAAACCCATCTGGTTCACTAATGTCCTTGAAGGAAGGAAATCTGCTGTCCTTACCTGGTCTGGCCTACATGTGACTCCAGACCCACAGCAATGTGGTTGATTCATACATGTCCTCTGAAATGGCCTAGCAAGCCACACAGTTGTATCTAACTGCTACGAAGTCAATAAAAAAGAATGTAACTGGATGGACCACCCGGCATCGACCTAGGCTCAGGAAACGACAACGGCAAACCCAGCCCTGTCGACCCTGCAAAGTCCTCCTTACTAACATCTGGGGGCTTGTGCCAAAGTTGAGAGAGCTGTCCCACAGACTAGTCAAGCAACAGCCTGACAGTCATATTCATGGAATCATATCTGACAATGTCCCAGACACTGCCATCACCATCCCTGGATATGTCCTGTCCCACCGGCAAGACAGACCCAGCAGAGGTGGCGGCACAGTGGTATACAGTCGGGAGGGAGTTGCCCTGGCAGTCCTCAATATCGACTCCGGAGCCCATGAAGTCTCATGGCATCAGGTCAAACATGGACAAGGAAACCTGATTACCGCCTACCGCCCTCCCTCAGCTGATGACTCAGTACTCTTCCATGTTGAACAGCACTTGGAGGAAGCAGAGGGTGGCAAGGGCACAGAATGTGCGCTGAGTGGGGGACTTCAATGTCCATCGCCAAGAGTGACTCGGTAGCACCAATACTGACCGAGCTGAAAGAGTCCTAAAGGACGTATCTGCTAGACTGGGTCTGTGGCAGGTGGTGAGGGAACCAACAAGAGGGTAAAACAAATTTGACCTTATCCTCACCAATCTGGCTGCCGCAGATGCATCTGTCCATGACAGTATTTGTAGGAGTGATCACCGCACCGTCCTTGTGGAGACGAAGTCCCGCCTTCACACTGAGGATACCCTCCATCGTGTTGTGTGGCACTACCACTGAGCTAAAAGGGATAGATTTCGAACAGATCTAGCAATGCAAAACTGGGCATTCATGAGGCGCTGTGGGCCATCGGCAGCAGCAGAATTGTACTCAGTCACAAGCTGTGACCTCATGGCCCGGCATATCCCCCACTCTACCATTACCATCAAGCCAGGAGACCAACCCTGGTTCAATGAAGAGTGCAGGAGGGCATGCCAGGAGCAGCACCAGGCATACCTCAAAATGAGACGTAAACCTGGTGAAGCTACAACACAGGACTAATTGCATGCCAAAATGCGTAAGCAGCATGCGCTAGACAGAACTAAGCGATCCCATAACCAGCGGATCAGATCTAAGCTCTGCATTCCTGCCACATCCAGCCATGAATGGTGGTGGATGATTAAACAACTAACTGGAGGAGGTGGCTCCACAAATATCCCCATCCTCAATGATGGGGAAGCCCAGCACATCAGTGCGAAAGATAAGGCTGAAGCATTTGCCACAATCTTCAGACAGAAGTGCCAAGTTGATGATCCATCTCGGCCTCCTCCTGAAGTCCCCAGCATCACAAATGCCAGACTTCAGTCAATTCGATTCACTCCGCGTGATATCAAGAAACGATTGAAGGCACTAGATACTGCAAAGGCTATGGGACCGAACAATATTCCGGCAATAGTACTGAAGACCTGTGCTCCAGAACTTGCCGTGCCCCTAGCCAAGCTGTTCCAGTACAGCTACAACACTGGCATCTACCCGACAATGTGGAAAATTGCCCAGGTATGTCCTGTACACAAAAAGTAGGAAAAGTCCAACCCGTCCAATTACTGCCCCATCAGCCTACTCTCAATCATCAGTAAAGTGATGGAAGGGATCAACAGTGCCATCAAGCAGCACTTGCTTAGCAATAACCTGCTCAGTGATGCTCAGTTTGGGTTCTGCCAGGACCACTCAGCTCCTGACCTCATTACAGCCTTGGTTCAAGCATGGAAAAAAAATCTGAACTCAAGAAGTGAGGTGAGAGTGACTGTCCTTGACATCAAGGCAGCAGTTGACCGAGTATGGCATCAAGGAGCCCTAGCAAAACTGAGGTCAACGGGAATAAGGGGAAAAACTCTCTGCTGGTCGGAGTCATACCTAGCGCAAAGTAAGATGGTTGTGGTCGTTGGAGGTCAATCATCTGAGCTCCAGGACATCACTGCAGGAGTTCCTCAAGGTAGTGTCCTAGGCCCAACCATCTTCAGCTTCTTCATCAATGACCTTCCTTCAATCATAAAGTCAAAAGTGGGGATGTTCGCTGATGATTGCACAATGTTCAGCACCATTCACAACTCCTCAGATACTGAAGCAGTCCATGTAGAAATACAGCAAGACTTGGACAATATCCAGGCTTGGGCTGATGGGTGGCAAGTAACATTTGCGCCACACAAGTGCCGGGCAATGACCATCTCCAACAAGAGAGAATCTAACCATCTCCCCTTGACATTCAATGGCATTACCATCGCTGAATTCCCCACTATCAACATCCTAGGGGATACCATTTACCAGAAACTGAACTGCAGTAGCCATATAAATACTGTGGCTACAAGAGCAGGTCAGAGGCTAGGAATCCTGCGGCGAGTAACTCACCTCCTGTCTCCCCAAAGCGTGCCCACCATCTACAAGGCACAAGTCAGGAGCGCGATGGAATACTCTCCATTTGCCTGGATGGGTGCAGCTCCAACAACACTCAAGAAGCTCGACACCATCTAGGACAAAGCACCCCGCTTGACTGGCACCCCATCCACAAACATTCACCATCTCCACCACCAACGCTCAGTGACAGCAGTGTGTACCATCTACAAGATGCACTGCAGCAACGCACCAAGGCTCTTTAGACAGCACTTTCCAAACCCATGACCTCTACCAACTAGAAGGACAAGGGCAACAAATGCATGGGAACACCACCATCTGCAAGTTCCCCTCCAAGTCACACGCCATCCTGACTTGGAACTATATCGCCGTTCCTTCAGTTACTGGGTCAAAATCCTGGAACTCCCTTCCTAACAGCACTGTGGGTGTACCTACCCCACATGGACTGCAGTGGTTCAAGGCAGCTCACCACCACCTTCTCAAGGACAATTAGGGGTGGGCAATAAATGCTGGCTGGCCAGCGACGCCCACATCCCATGAATGAATAAAGAAAAATTAAATTAGTATAGTCAATCTCAGCAACATGCACCTCACATTTAGTGTTCTAAGCCTTATATTTCAGTAACTGTCATTTATGTGCCTTGTTGGTTCTAGACTCCATTAGACTGTCATCCAGCACTCAGATGCATGCAGTATTTTTGGCTACATTTTCACAATTGGAGAATATCTGATTTCAAGAAATAACCCCACACTCTTTTCAGAACTCCTTGCCTACATGCCATTATTGGACAGAATTTTCAAGCATTCAGCAGATTGCACTATCCACCCAGTCAGGTTTCTGACCAACTCTGAAGTCTTTGTCACCCTCTCCCTGGTTTTACAAATTTGGTGAGGATCAAATCATGTTCCTTTGCCTCTTAAGTCTCCATTTATGCTCAACCTATTCCACCACTGATAAATAAACACTCCATCACAGTCAAATTATATGTTGACTAAGGCATAATTTACGTCAAAAGGTACGTAATCCAAATTAACAACTGTTTTGCAGCAAGCTCCCTCTGCCCTCTCACTTGGCCCATTCTTGTAAACACGTGTTGACAAAACATCACAATCTTGTTTGATTATGAAGTGTAGTAACCTCGCTAACCATAGGTGTAAGTATTCATCATCTTACTCAGCCAAGAAACTGGAACGGCTGATAAAGAATTTTGAATGGGGAAAAAGGCTTCAGTGTCTCAGTGCAGAACTGTTTGGTGGGAGCCTACTGGGCACTAGAAATGGAATTTTGGCTGTCACAGCTGAACTGAAGAGGGGACATATTGGATCATAAAAAGCTTTAATATGGATCAGTTCAGAGCGTCATATGGATTACCTTCCATTAATGTCGCTTATCAAATGTTGACAGAGTTAAGGCGTGGTGTTAGGCACCCTCACAAATGCAGCAGGCTGATGAACTGCACAAGTGCTAGCAGGATGATTCTGTACATAGTATAGTCTCAGTGACCCCCATCTGATAAGGTGCCAATGAAATTGTGGCACTTTCTCTGATGGAGGAAAATAAATTGTCTGAAGGGCTTTATCTACTGCTCGACTCATGTACGTTTTCTTGTGCTAGTAAAACAGGATGTTCCATGAACAGTTGGAGGAGTGAAAGAGGAAGATACAAAAAAATTGTGATAAATATTGATCTGAAGCATATGCAAAAATGCCATTATACCGAGATTTGCGATGATATTTCTCCAGTGTGTTAAATGGACTCTGTGCATTAGTTTGACATAAAGCAGATAAAATTTAAGGTATACTTTCTGACTTTCATTAATTCAAACAGAGATCAATACTATTTATAAATTTCCATTATTCATCATTGCTTCTTTGCATTACAACATGGAAATCTGAGACTCCTATTAAATGTTAATTACAGATAATGACTAATGCTACACTTGAAGCTACAAATTTGCCTACCTTGGTATGCAGCAAACACAATACTTGGATTTACAATGCAGCCTACCCTAGTGCACAAATTATTATGGACTGACAAGGTACACCACAAGGAATGTTGCATACAGTATTACGCCTAGTTTGCAAGCTTAAGAACAGACTAAATTACACCCATTGTAAATTAACAGAAAACCAAAAATATGAAGTATTTGGAAAACATTGTAAATACTCCTTTTTAGAACAGAGGTAAACTTATTGAACATTATGTAACAAAACAAACCATAACTGGCATCTACCAGTAATCAATTTCAATGCTATATAAATAGACACCTGAATGTTTAATGTATGCTTTGAATAAAGTAGCCTTCCATCCAAATAGCAGGAATATAGTTTAAAAACCTGACCATTAACACAGACATTTCAGGAATAATGAGGTAACAATACCTGTCAGAAGCAGCTTGTACTGCGGAATCCTCTGGACAGGCTTTAACAGGTAATGTTTGAGTGCCAGGTTTGCACAACGAGAGCTCATCTGAAAGAAAACAGAAACCTGAAATTTTGTAGACCAGAAGATTCATAAACCAGTTAATGATAGCTGTAAAACCACCTGAGCATTTTGTGTAATGTATTTTGGAGACAACACAAGCTATCAAGTCTTCACACGTGATGTGTCTACCCAACAGTAAATAAAGACATATAGCTGCCAAATGTTTAAGTTGATGTTGATTTAAAGAATGATTACCTCAAATTCTTTAACTACAGCAGCAAATGTAGGGTTCTTCTTGCACTGTTCATCCAATAAACAAACATTCTTGTCAAACTCTTTGATATAAGTTGAATACATCTTGAGATATGGTCCCTTCTCCATGAAGATATCAGCTATTCTCTGATACTCATCCCTACAGAATTATTTTGATCAAGTGGAACAGAAATAAAAGCAAGTCATCGATAAAAGCAAGACAAAATTGGTAATATAGAGATAGACCACAGTTGGTATATAGGTTGTTGCAGCCCCTCCTCCATGGTTCAGTGGATAAATACATCATTTGATGTAGTGCTGCATTACACAATCAAATAAGATGCCAAGTTCAACCTCATCTCTATGCTGAGCAAGCCAATCTCAGCTGTGGTGGCAATGGAGATATTCAACAAAACTGAAAAGGAATCCCACTCTTGCTGTTCAGCAACTGCTACAATAATTGTGTCAAAGGTGCCAGATAATTAGAAGGTCCGGATCAGCTGTGAACACCCCAGAATTGTACAGCTGCTTCATCACACATGAAGATTGGCTGCTTGACCAAGATTTTGGAAGTCCATGGTAACAATTATCACCATGCGATTCAATAGATTAGGCGAGAAAGGAAGACCTGCTTATTGTTAGGAGTGCAAAATCCCATATTGGAGAAGTCTATAAATTCCAGGCAAAATAGTCATTTGAACTCATTTATCCTCAGAGAAGTTTCACTTGTTCTCAGTTGTGAGATGAGATACTGCACCCCAAAGAGCTTGCCTCCTCTAAGCCAACATGAAGCAATCCACATGCTGAATATCTTCCTCAGAACTAGAGGTGGGCTGTACATAATAGGAGAAAAATCGTGCTAGTTCCCCATACTACAAAAAAAACTCCTCCTTTCTATCACAGAACATGCACAGTTGACTGAAATAACTGCATAATTCCTTAATACAGTAATGCTGCACTTTGAAGGTTTTTTTGGTATACCAGGTTGAATGAGAACAGCATTTAACTGAAGGTTTAATTTTTAAGGTTATTGAGGTGAAGAAAAGAGAAATTGTAAAAACTAGAAATGCAAAGTAAAGACAAAATGCTGGAACTATACAGCAGATTCACCAATGCATGGACAGAGAATATATTGGTCAGCATTTAAAGTTCGTTCTGACAAAACGTTCACCTGCCTTTTCTCTTTTCAGAAGTTAACATTTGCTAAGTATTTCCAACATTTTTCGATTTTCACAAGCAAAAAGACCATTCGACTATGCAAGCTTATCTGAACATAAAAAGCCCAATGCACTATGCAGCGCTTAATTAAAAGGCAAGCGTTCAAGAATTTTGTTTTTGTGGACCTCACAGGTGTGTACCATGGAGCCTCAGGCACCACATAGAAAGTTGAAATAAATTATCCCATTTTATGCATACATCTCAAGTTGCTGGTACTAATTAATGGATCTATGATCAAGGATTTATCCACCAGTAAGGTACTGCTAAAAACAGGACTTCAGGCCCACAAAAATCAAGTAACACAGATTAGCAAATAAAACATATGTAAGTGCAAATAGGACAGAATTTCCTGTGCACTGAAGGCTGAATTTCCAGAGCTCAAGTGCTACTTGTGGCCCTAAGACTAGAGGTTGTGCCAGCTTAAATCATTCCAGGGTTTTGCCTCCACTAAACTATCTGAAAGCAATGTAATGGTTACTCTGTGTGAATGCCTTAGATGTGTATGGCTCGTGTGGCCTGCTCCATGTAGGTTTGCAGGAGACAAGTTGTTTGGAGTGCTGTATCCAGTCACCCAACTGAGAACAGACTTGCAGGTTGATAGGTAAATTGGCCATTGTAAATTGCCCCCAGTGTAGGTAGGAGGTAGAAGAATGGTGGGGATGTGGTAGAGAATATGGGGTTAATGTAGGATTAGTATAAATGGGTGGTTGTTGGTCGGCACAGACTTAGTGGGCTGAAGGGCCTGTTTCAGTGCTGTATCTCTAAATATAAAATATAATATAAAACAGATGAAACTTCTGTTGACTATAAATGAGTTCAAATGACTGCAAAGCCTGGGATTACACAGTACTCCAGTATGGGATCTCAGTCTTGAAAATAAGCATGGCCTTTCTCTCCATCCGACCCACCGAATCGCGAGGGTACGATTGTTGCTTCGGACAGTGATGACCTCAGAGCAGGCCAAACAGTGCTAAATTTTCACTAGTTTGAATGAATACCTCTTGTCCTACTGCCGTTGTTTAGTTTGAAATGTTCTTGATTTCCCTTTTATATATTCTTTACCATCTTACATAATGTCATGTCTCAGTGATCTCCTTTCAAGGCTGAGAAGCCCAAGTTACAACTTCATTCATAGTTCATTCCTGTCAGATTCAAAAGTCTATACAGTTTAAGGAATATTCTATTTTATCAGGCATAATGTAATGCTGAAAGATTCATTACCAGTGAGCCAATCTCTCTTCCAATTCTCGCAGCAGGCCGCGGTTTAGTTCATACAGCTGTGGGAGGTAATACAGGATCTGGTTCAAGATTTTATCTTCAATCACTTGCTTTCCATACAGTCTCGTAGACTGGATCACTGAATCCCGGAAATCCTGTCAGAATCCAGATGAATGAAATATACATAAAGCTGTCTTCAACATTTAAATCTCTTGATTTTTTGGCATATTTAATGATATATAAGGATGTAAGAATTGTGTTTTTTTCATTAAAAGGCAATATGATAAAAGCATTAATGAAAGGCTGGGACGGGGTAAATAGAAGGCTACTTCCAGTTGTTGAACAAACAAGAATGAGGGGCCATAGATGCATGATTAAATGCAAGAGATTTAGCATTGAGAACAGGAGGAATTTCTTTGCAGAGAGTTGTGAAGCTAAGGAACTTACTACCAGGGTTAGTGGTTGAAGCAGAAACTATGGCCGGAATTTTACCATTGTGGGCGGCTCAGAGTCCATTGAGGCGGATGGTGAAGAACTCACTCCTGCTCCTTGCTGCTGCTGGTATCAAGCGCGGGGCAGCCAATTAGTGGCACTGTGGCGTATTTCCAAATGAAAAGGGTGCGCGCGGGCGGGAGGCTGAGCGCGGCGGGGGCAGGTGGAGAGCTAGAAGAGTTTGCTGAAAACCATTTAAAAAGGCTTTCAGCAATCTCTGTGGCTCTGAGAGGTTTACCTGAAGCAAGGAGGAGGATGTTGAGAGGAGACACTGCACATCTGCAAGGGACAAACAAGGACTAAGGTTGAAAGGACTGGGACTGTAGCAGGACTGAAAGTGCCCACCAAGCCAACACTGAGAAAAATCAGAACCCCACCAGAACCTAATTGCAGGAATGTAAGGGAGTAGCTGCTGCACGGCCACCCGCTTCTCAGAGGAATCCTTACATGTCCTTTGCCAGGCGGCTGATGCAAGGCAGGAGGTCCTCTTCCCATCCGACAGAAGAAGGAGGCCTTCCCAAGTTGCAAAGGCGGCATAGCTGGAGGTAGCAGAAAAGGTCAACAGCCACAGAGCTGTTAGGAGGACATACGAACATATGAATTAGGAGCAGGAGTAGGCCACTCAGCCCCTTGAGCCTGCTCTGCCATTCAATAAGTTCATGGCTGAACTGATTACTCCACATTTCCACCTACCCCCAATAACTTTCCACCCCCTTGCTTATCAAGACTCTATCTACCTCTGCCTTAAAAATATTCAAAGACTCTGCTTCAACTGCCTTTTGAGGAAGAGAATTACAAAGACTCATGACCCTCAGAGAAAAAATTTCTCGTCATCTCGGTCTTAAATGGGCGACCCCTTATTGTTAAACAGTGACCCTTAGTTCTAGATTCTCCCACAAGGGCAAACATCCTTTCCACATCCACCCTGTCAAGACCCCTCAGGATCTTACATGTTTCAATCAAGTCGCTTCTTACTCTTCTAATTTTCAGCGGATACAAGCCTAGCCTATCCAATCCTTCCACTTAAGACAGCCCGCTCATTCCAGGTGTTAATCTAGTAAAACTTCTCTTTACTGCCTCCAACGCATTTATATCCTTCCTTAAATAAGGAGACCAGTACTGTACAGAGGACTCCAGATGTGGTCTCACCAATGCCCTGTATAGCTGAAGCATAACCTCCCTACTTCTGTATTCAGTTCCCCTCGCGATAAAAGATAACATTCTGTTAGCTTTCCAAATTACGTGCTGTACCTGCATACTAACCTTTTGCGATTCATGCACTCGGCCACCCAGGTCCCTCTGCACCTTTAAACTCTGTAATCTCTCACCATTTGGATAATATACTTTTTTATTCTTCCTGCCAAAATGGACAATTTCCCACTTTTCCACATTATACTCCATTTGCCAGGTCTTTGCCCACTCACCTAGCCTATCTATATCCCTTTGTAGCCTCCTTATGTCCCCTTCACAACTTAATTTCCTACCTATCTTTGTGTCATCAGCAAATTTAGCAACCATACTTTCGGCTCCTTCATCCAAGAGATTTATATAAATTGTAAAATGTTGAGGCTCCAGCACAGATCCCTGTAGCACACCACTCGTCACATCTTGCTAACCAGAAAATGACCCATTTATGTCTACTCTGTTCCCTGTTAGCTAGCCAATCGTCTATCCATGCCAATATGTTACCCCCTACACCATGAGCTTTTATTTTCTGCAATAACCTTTGATGTGGCACCTTATCAAATGCCTTCTGGAAATCTAAGTACAATACATCCACCAGTTCCCCTTTATCCACAGCACATGTAACTCCCTCAAAGGACTCCAATAAATTGGTAAAACGCGATTTCCCTTACACAAAATCATGTTGACTGTGCCCGATTACCTTGAATTTTTCTAAATGCCCTGCTATAACATCTTTAATAACAGCTTCTAACATTTTCCTTAAGACAGATGTTAAGCTAACAGCACTCCGGGGTCACTGGTGCAATTTGTAAATATTTATTGGATGTATGAACGCACTAAAAGTTATTAAATTTTCCACTTAGCATTTTTACATGTCACAGGTCATTGCTGATGTTGTAGGTGATATGGTTGCTCTGCATGAGGAGGATTATTTGAGAGGTGATACATTTGGGCTGGGTGGTGTTTGATGGAAAGGTGGCTTGGTTCAGATCAGATTTCCCCCTGAAAGTGAATGCCTCTGCCCTTCCAGCTCCTGTCAATGCCTCCTCTCAGACTTCCATCTCACTTTGTGGTTGATGAGACTCTATTCAGGATAAATGCCTGAGTATTAGAGCCTCCCGGGTCTCCCTTGCACTCAACTCCACCTGACCTTCAACTTCCTCTCTTCGCCGTTCAGGTGGCTGCGGCCCCTCTTCCTTATCTGTATCATCATCCTCGTCTGAGGAAGCCTCACGCTGACCTCGATCATCCTCCAGGGTATCCAACGTTAATTCTGCTTCTCTCTCCACAGATGCTGCTAGACCTGCTGAGTATTTCCACCGTTTCTTGTTTTTATCCCCTCTCCATCGCCAGGTTATACAAGGCGCAGCAGACGACAATAATTCTAAAGACTGTCATGCTAGGCCCCCACCTGCCAAGAATGAGGCGCATTAATTTAGTCATGAACTGATTTTAAATTGTTGCTGGAGCGAGGAAATGACTTGTTAAACAGATCAGCCGTGGCTGGAAAAGACATTTGCATATTAACAGATAGTGCTTGGAAGGACAAAGGACCATTCCCTGACACATTCAACTCACAATGGACCTTGATCACCAGGTATTGTGCGTAAGAGGAGCATTCCAGAGACTGCTAAGGTGATACAATCCAGGACTGGTTAGACCAGCTGGTCATATGACTAACTGGCTGTTCCTTTTGAACTAGCCACAGAGACTTTGGGTAGAAAGACTGTTTGCTCCTGGACTAGGATCTCTCCTGTCTGCTACCATCTATTTCTCACAAGCCTCTGAATCCACTGAAGACACATGAACCCCAAGAGAGAAAAGTCTCCTATAACAACAGGGTTTAAGAAGAATACTGGGCCCCAATGAAAAGCAAGATCTACCTACAATCAAGGACTCCACAGTGAGCTCGGACGAACTGTAACAAAAACTCTTCAGATATTGCCTCAAACTTTTGCAATTTATTTTTCTTCTGCTCTTTTCTGTCTCTATGTGCATGAGTGTATCGCGTCTGCATGCTAGCGTGTGCGCGTCATGTATCCGTAGGCATCAACTGAATTAGAATTTAAGTTCAAGTTTAATAAATTTCAACCTTTCTTCTTTAAACCTAAGTAAACCTGTTTGTACTGGTTTCTTTGCCTTATAATTTAAAAGTGGTGAAAAAGGATTCACCAAGGGGGAGCTACAAACATGGTGTATTTAAAATTAAACCCTGTTACGTTATGACCAGGTGAAGGCTGAAAGGGAACTCTAGACCTCTTTCTCACCTGGTGGTAACAAGACCCTTGATGACAAGTACTGCAGGGCTCCATCTGAGCGATCGAGACATCTAAATGTAATTTTGAGGAGACCTATGTCTGTTCTATGGTCACTCTGGTGGCCGCCTGGCTCTCATTGTAACGTTCTTCTGCATCATTCCTTGGGTTCCTCACCAGTGTCATCAGCCATGTCCTCAGCGGATAACCCCTGTCGCCAAGTATCCATCCTTGCAGGAGTTCAGGAGGGCTGAACAGTGCTGGCACCTGGGAGTTCTGGCGAATGAAAGCATTGTGACTGTTCCCAGGGTAACGTGCACACACCTGCAAGATCCCTTTACGATGGTCACAGACGAGCTGAACATTCATTGAGTGGATCCCTTTGCGATTAATGAAGGCCCCTGACTGACCTGCAGGTGCTCTAATGGCCACATGAGTACAGGCTATTATGCCCTGGACTATTGGGAACCCAACAATGGTGCTGAAGTCTCTGGCTCTCTCAGCCTGACTGGCAGTATCCCTCTTGAAATTGATGAAATGGTTGGCACACCTGAAAATAGCATCAGTCACAACCTTTATGCAGTGATGTGTGCAGTCTCTCAAGCATCAGCGCATGTTTTCCAACAAAGCCTGGAATTAGCCTGATGCATAGAAATTCAGTGCTACTGTTACCTTCAGCGCGACCGGCATTGAATGGCCACCCATGCAGTTTGCAACAACTTCTGTTGCCAACATCTCACACAGAGATGTGACAGTCTCCTGTGACAGCCGCAGGAGTGGGCAGCGACGTTGTCAATAGAAAACAGATTTGCTCCTGTTATTAAACTACTAGCATGGACCTGAGCCTACTACATGTGCAGACCCATTTCTATTCTGTGGGAAAGCCCCAGGAATCTCAAGCATAGACCTGACATAATGGCTGGATTTTACCAAGCCCTCGCGTCGGGCTCCATGGATGGGGGCGGGGGTGCTGAAAGATGGAGCTGGCAGTGGTCCGCCACAGAGGCCAGTGCTGGGAGGGCCTGGCCCGATCCTCCCAGCGGCGCCGAGGCTCCATGGCAGCCCCCCCGCCACTGGGCGACGGGATCTGGATTTCAATATTTAAATTAATGACATGCATAAATTTAAATGAATTTACCTTCAATCTTCCGGGCCCACCGCGACCTTTGGCGCGGCGGCCGGCACTCCCACGCCTTCAAATTCCCGTCCAGGGAAAGCCGGCGTCACACTGGTGGGGAGGAGGCAGGAGTTAATATTTTCAGTGCGGGGCGGGTGGAAATGGGGTCAAATAAATCTAATGGGTGTAGGGGATGGTGGGAAGGGGTGAACTTTAAACTTTGTACAGTCTGGAGGTGTGGGAGTGGGGGGGGGGGGAAACGATCAGATTTAAAAGGTAAATGTTTTGGGAGTGGGGCGGGAAGGGCTAATAGTTAATGTAATTGTTATTGGGGGGTGGAAAAGAGGTGTTAGAAATTTATTTAATAAATTCTGGGGGGTGTATCTTTAAAAATTCAAATTGACCAGCAGGGCTGGCTGCCCTTTAAAAAGGGCACCAGCGCCTGTGCACAGGCAGCTGACGCCATTGCCAAGGACTGACAGCCCGCGCCCTCCATGAGATTGGGGGTGTGGGGTGCGGGCCACCCCGGCTATTTAGTTTAGAGATACAGCACTGAAACAGGCCCACCGAGTCTGTGTCGACCATCAACCACCCATTTATACTAATCCTACACTAATTCCATATTCCTACCACATCCCCACCTGTCCCTATATTTCCCTACCACCTACCTATACTAGGGGCAATTTATAATGGCTAATTTACCTATCAACCTGCAAGTCTTTGGCATGTGGGAGGAAACCGGAGCACCCGGAGGAAACTCACGCAGACACAGGGAGAACTTGCAAACTCCACACAGGCAGTACCCAGAATTGAACCCGGGTCGCTGGAGCTGTGAGGTTGCGGTGCTAACCACTGCGCCACTGTGCAGATATTACATTTAGTTCCCTCATCTAAATCAATATATATTGTGAATAGCTGGGGTCCTAGCACCGATCCCTGCGGCGCAGTGTGGGCTGCCATTTTTTGAGTTCACTGCCGACATCGGCGGCGGACTCTTAAAATCCAGCCCAATGAGCCTCTGCCCCATTTTCCTCCAAACTGTGCCCGAGGAAAACCAATCATCAAAGCATAGGTAAAGTTTCCCCATAGGTTTCAGAATGGATGGCTGCATTTGCAACTGAAAATAGTACAGAACTGGAACTACTCAAAATTTAAAACTGGACTGGAAATTTTAGCATTCAAATGTCGCAAATGAAGATATCAAATTATGGTGTAGAAGTAATCTTCGGATTCTTTCCAGTCACTGCTCCACTTCTCCCCAATAAAATTTACTTCTCAAATCATCATTTTGTAAATATAACTTCTATTTTCAGCACTACTAAAACTGAAAAAAAAGCAAACTGTTCCTCAGACTTCAAATACACTATAATTTGAATGCTGAAGGCACAAAATTGGTGGTGCAAATATTGGATGTTGGACCAATTTCATTTTTTAACATTAAAAGCTAAACTTCTGGTTAATTGTGTATATTTCTATCTGAAGTCAGGCAAAAGAAAAAATACATTTTAGTTTTCAATACATCATTCAGACTATTATTTCCCAAAATTACCTCAACAGTGACTCTCCACATCCAGCACCCTTACCCCTTTTCACAGAGGCACTCTATCCTCTACAGATTAACTTCATAGACATTGTACGCTAACCAATGCCCCCACAACCCTTTCAAAGACCTATACCCCTCCCGCAATCCTCTGAGCTCATAACTGTATCGGGCTTTGGTGAGATCACATCTGAAGTATTGCATTGGAGGCAGTACAGCAAAGGTTCACTACATTGGTTTCCAAACAGGCTGTCCTATGATGACGTTCAGTAAATTGGGCCTAAACTCTCGAGTTTAGAAGAATAAGAGGTGATCTCACTGAAACATACAAGATTCTGAAGGGGCTTGACAGGGTAGACAGAGGTCTAGAACACAGGGGCAGTCTCAAGGTTGATCATTTAGGACTATGGTAAAGAGAAATTTCTTCACTGATGGTTGCGAATCTTTGGAATTCTCTACTCCAGAGGGTTGTGGATGCTGCAGCATTGAATATATTTCAAGGCAGAGTTAGCAATTTTTGGTTTCTGAGGGAATCAAGGGATATGGGGAGCGTGCAGAAAGGTGGAGTTGAGGCAGATCAGCCATGATTGTATTGAATGGCGGAGCAGGCTCAAGGGCCCTTATGGTCTACTTCCTCTTCTATTCCTAATGACACTCTTCTCCACCCCCTCAATTCAATCTGGCACTATTCCCCCTTCCACCTGTTTACATTGGCACTCTTTTGCTTCTCCACCCTTTTCAGTTCATGGTGCTGGGTCTTCACCTCTCTACCTCAGTTAATGCTGGAATTCATTTTTCCACCATTCCAAAGCAGCAGTCGCAGCATCTGCCTCCTTCCCTCTCTCCAGAATTATCATCCACGCTCTCCATTTCCTTTTTTCCATTTTGCCTTTTCCTCTCATCCGTCCCCCGCCTTCTTGCTAACGGCAGTGATACCAGCCATTACAACTTGTAGGCAGAAGCAGTTTGATTGAGATTAGGAGTAATGCTGAGGAAAGGAAACCCATTCCATGCTGGTTTGAGTCAGCGACTGTTGTCGCACAGAACCGGCCCTAAAATGCTGAAAGCCAGGGTGAAGTGTTGATGGCTGACATGTATGTACCAGCATAACCTTGACTTGCCATTATGGGTAGACCTTGTGCGGTTGCAATGTTGGATATGTATGCAGATGTAACAACCTGGAAACTGATAATCCAAATGTCACTTTTGCCCTTCCAAAATTGGCTGCAATTCTTATTCCACACCCACAGATTCCCCACTTCCCATCTGCCGAAGGCCACGTTAAAACAATTAAAAATATTACATATTAAAAAATGCAATGTTTCACTTGTTCAAATATGTAGATAAAAATGTACAAATGAAGATAAAAGAGCTCTATGAACATGATTGCTTCACTAATACTGGACAACATGTGATCATGCACTTTGGTTGTTAGGTTTAGAATTTGGCAAGTTCCAGAGGAATAAATGATAACGAGGAAATTTGATCAGCGCCACATTTCTCTTCACTTACTCAAGCTTTCATAGAAAATATATGCACATTTCTATAATTAGTGGGGCACTGCCAAACTCGAGCTAACTGAAGTGAATCACTTTGTGCTTTCAAACCTCAAGCTTATATCTATTTTTCAGTATACAAAACTGTTTTCACAGTATGTAAACTTGTTTTTGTGTTACATAACTATCATAACAAATTTAAAACATATTTGTGCCTGGCATAGCCTCATGCCAAAAACTTTCAAGAAGTATAGACATTTTGAACTGTTTCGAACTGGCTGACATTGCACTATACAAATTACTATTCTTTTGGAACTTTAACCAGACTTTAAAAAAACCACTGTCTGAATGACTAACTATTCAAAACATTTTGACTGAAGACAGCACCCAAACAACTCCAAACTGCTGACCCAAGCAATGTACAACCTATCACAGTAAAAGGCAGTTATTTTGGACCCAGCTGTTTTGCACTCTGTATAGCAAGGATATCTGTTTGCATTCCATTCATGAGAATGGCTAAGGTTTATCTGACTAGTACTGGGAAGTATCAAGTGATTAAAGGGTACCAGATGACACAGTAACACAGAATGGAAGGCATTGACAGGTGGCCAGCTACTACCCTCACACAAGTCTGAAATGGATATTAAACCCTTTTCACTGTTGTTCATGGGCAACCACACATTTCTTCAAATATCTAACAGCTGACCAGCACATACTAAAAAATGTTTTTCAAAAGTAGAGGACCAGAAAGTTATCCAAAATCCATTTCGGTTTATTTCTTACGGTCACACCAAAGCACTGCATTTCAGAAGGAGATTTTGTTACAGACACTTTGTTTTATAGCACATTCTATATAGGCCACCTGTTCTAACCATGTTCTTTCATCTACTGATTTCAAAGAACATAAAAGGCTCAAAGCAGAAAATCAATTACTTACGATGTGCAAAAGCTTCAAAACATCCACAAATCTGTAGACAAAAAAATCCACAGCATTATCCTTTCATAAATGAATTGAAATTATTCAAACACTGCTGTAATTTTTATATCAAAATCAAAACACGATACATACACTTTCTCTGAGCTCATGATTTCTCTGGCAATATGATAGACTTTGGTTTTCTTCCCTTCATCATTCTACAAAGAATATACAAGGCAAGTTTTAGAAAGTACAAAATCATTTACAGCAAAATATAAAATATAGTGGCATTACTACACCAAAATAAACTTTAAAACTCCAAAATAAGACAAAAAATTTACACATTCCCTGAACATTTCATAAGTTGTTCAAAACCATCAAGTTGAGCAAAAAAAACTCCAATCATAGTACAGCTTAAGAATTTACAGTGAACTGGCCATCAACACCTAGCTGTTTTAAACATTTTAAATTAACATCGTATTAGTACCCAATTATTTGCCTCATCAGCCTATAAACTGCAATCCATGGACACTAGGCTTTCATAAGAATACAGTCTACTCCTGATAATTTGAAGTTATTTTTGTACTATTAAAAATTTTGAATTATCCAATTAATTTTAGTTAAACAACATAAAAAAAGTAGAAATGAAAAAATGGAATAACTTTAATTAGGCAATTTTGATTTGAGTTACAGATTGTAGTAGGTGCCTTACTTAGAAAATAGTGTAGTAAGATAAAATATAGCTTCTACAGATGGTCAACATTTACCTCATGCTCACTAAGCTTCAAAAAAAAAGTGCACCTTTCTATAAAATGAAAAGGACTTTCCTCCTAAGACACTAAACGTACTCGACGACTTTATTACCTCTTTTTATACAATGTTTGTTTCCCTGCCTCAACTTTTTGCCAACTAGAGAACAGGCTATTATAGATCTTGTATTGTGCAATGAGAAAGGACTAACTAATAATCTTGTTGCAAAGGAGAAAGGGCTAAATAATAATCTTGTCCTAAAGGAGCCTCTAGGGAAGAGTGACCATAATCTTATAGAATTTTACATTAAGTTTGAAAGTGATGTAGTTTAATCTGAAACTAGGGTCTTAAATCTAAACAAAGGAAACTACAAAGGTATGAGGAACTGTGGTAGATTAGGAAGTTACATTAAATGGTATGATGGCAGACAAGCAATGGCTAGCATTTAAAAAATTAATACATGGTTTACAACAAATTTACATTCATCTGAGGCACAAAAACCCAGAGGAAAGATGATCTAACCATGACTAACAAGTGAAGTTAAAGACTGTATTAGATCAAAGGAACAGGCTTATAAAGTTGCCAAAAAAGTAGTAAGCCCAAGGATTGGGAGCATTTTAGAAATCAGCAAAGGAAGACCAAGAAACTGATAAAGAAAGGAAAAGTAGAATATGAAAGTAAACCAGCAAGAAACATGAAAATGAACTGTAAAAAGGAAAAGATCTGCTAAGACAAATGTGGGCCCATTACAGGCAGAGACATGGGAATTTATAATGGGGAAAAAGGAAATGGCAGAGAAACTAAACAAATACATTATGTGTGTCTTCACGGTGGACGATACAAAAAACTTCCCAGAAATACAAAAAAACCAAGAGACTAGCAAGAATGAGGAACTGAAAGAAATTAGTATTCGTAAAAATTAGTACTGAAGAAATTATTGGGATTGAAATTTGATAAATCCCCTGGACC
Organism: Heterodontus francisci; assembly: GCF_036365525.1. NCBI lineage: Eukaryota > Metazoa > Chordata > Chondrichthyes > Heterodontiformes > Heterodontidae > Heterodontus > Heterodontus francisci. The sequence continues at coordinate 10,426,868 of NC_090397.1, read as the reverse complement.
GGATGATCTACGTCCCAGTGTGTCGGAAGAGGTTTGCTGTAGAGATAGTGGCTGCGTTGGTAGTCATCTTCCAAAATTCTATAGAATCCGGAACAGTTCCTGGAGATTGGAAGGTAGCAAATGTAACCCCACTATTTAAGGAGGGAGAGAGAAAACAGGGAACTACAGACCTGCTAGCCTGACATCAGTAGTAGGGAAAATGCTAGAATCTATGATAAAGGATGTTATAACTGGACACTTAGAAAATAATGGTAGGATTGGGCAGAGTCAACATGGATTTATGAAAAGAAAATCATGTTTGACAAACCTGTTGGAGTTTTTTGATGATGTAACTAACAGAATATAAAGGGTGGAACCAGTGGATGTGGTGTATTTGGATTTTCAGAAGGTTTTCGATTGGGTCCCACACAGGTTAACAAGCAAAATTACAGCATATGGCATTGGGACTAATATACTGGCATGGATTGAGAATTGGTTAATGGACAGAAAACAGAGAGTAGGAATAAATGGGTCATTCTCAGGTTAGCAGGTTGTGACTAATTGGTACTGCAAGGATCAGTGCTTGGGCTCCAGCTATTCACAATTTATATCAATGATTTGGATGTGGGGAACAAATGTAATATTTCCAAATTTGATGACATAAAACTAGGTGGGAATGTGAGTTGTGAGGAGGATACAAAGAGGCTTCAAAGGGATTTAGACAGGCTAAGTGAGTGGGCAAGAACATGACAGATGGACTATAATGTGGAAAAATGTCCAAGTTTTCCACTTTGGTAGGAAAAACAGAAATACAGGGTATTTCTTAAATTAAGAGAGATTGGGAAGTGTTGATGTCCAAAGGGACCTGGGCGTCCTTGTTTATAAGTCACTAACATGCAGGTGCAGCAAGCAATTAGGAAGGCAAATTGTATGTTGGCTTTTACTGCAGCAGGCTGTAAGTCATTCTGCAATTGGAGAGAGCCTTGGTGAGACAGCACCTGGAGTATTTTGTACAGTTTTGGTCTCCTTACCCAAGGAAGGATACATTTGCCATAGAGGGAGTACAATGAAGGTTCATCAAACTGATTCCTGGGATGGCGGGATTGTCCTATGAGGAGAGATTGAGGAGACTGGGCCTGCATTCACTAGAGTTTAGAAGAATGAGGGGTGATCTCGTTGAAGCATATACAATTTGTACAGGGCTCCACAAGGTTGATGCAGGAAGGATGTTTCCCCTAGCTTTGCAGGGGTGGGGGGAGGTTTGAACCAGGGAACGCAGTCTCAGAATATGAGATAGGCCATTTAGGACCGAAATGAGGAGGAATTTCTTCACTCAGAGGGTGGTGAATCTGTGGAATTCTCTACCCCAGAAGACTGTGGAGGCTCTTGCTCCTATTTCATATGTTCCTACACTCCTCCTTTATTTGGCTGAGAACAGAGAATTTATCCAATCAAAGGTAGACAAGCTTTGGCAGCAGACAACACTTGAAACAGAACCCACAACTTCATTAGGATGTGAGTACTTACATCAACTGCATCACAAAGCTTTCCCGATTCTATATTCCCAGTATTCAACCACATTCTGATAAAATCAAGCATGGAGGAGAAGGGCAGTGCGTGCAGAAGAGAAAAGGACAAGAGGTCATGCTTTGCCTTCTGTTTTAAAATAGACTTTTTCACCTCTAGGAAATGAGTTTGAATCAAACCTCACTTCTAGGCATGGAATTTGCAGTATTGAGTTTTTCTTTTTTTTAAAAATAAGCCCATGAGAATCAGGAGACTGCAGGGTGGTGTGATTCATTTCAAGCCATGCATGGGATTTCTTCACACAATTGTTAAAAATAAAATTTGGATGTAATTTTTTAAAAAGTCAGCTCAAAGGTTAGAATTGAATTACATGGAAGCATCATTAATTATAATTGAAAAGATTCAATGGCTAGTCATAAGACAACTATTAAAGATTACTACATGTAAAAAAAAGTTATAAAAATCAAATATCTAGTTATACAAATTGCAATTTGTGCTTTCTCTCTTATAACATTAAAAATTAAGAACAGTACAAGCAGCATAAATGGCAATATTGGAAGCATGTTTTTTCCAATCATTTGTTCATGGGATGTCCCTGGGGTTAACTCAATATCCTCCAAAAGTTAAACTGCTGCGAGCCCTTCCCTCGGAGTGGGCCTGGTCACACGTCCTCAGTTTCCCCAGGCTATTTTTGTTTTGGAAAATTTGTTTTTGAGATGCGAGTATCTCTAGTTAGGCCAGCATTTATTACCCATACCTAACTGCCATCGAGGTGGTGGTGGTGAGCCACCTTCTTGAACCACTGCAGTCCATGTAGTGTAAATACACCTACAGTACTGTGAGGGAGGGAGTTACAGAATTTTAACCCCAGCGACGGTGAATGGACAGCAATATAGTCCCAAGGCAGGATGATGCATGGCTTGGAGAAGAATCTGTAGGTGGTGGTGTTCCCATGGTTCTGCTGCCCCTCTTCTTCGAGTTGGCAGAGATTTTGGGTTTAGAAGGTACTGTCAAAGGAGGATTGGCAAGTTTCTGCAATGCATCTTATAGGTGATACACATTGCAGACAAAGTGCACCAGTGGTGGTGGGAGTAAATGCTTAAGGATGGGATGCCGATCAAGCGGGCTACTTTGTCCTGTCTGTTGTTGAGCTTCTTGAGTGTTGCTGGAGTTGCATTTATCCAGGCACGTGGAAAGTATTTCACCACCCTCCTGACTTGTGTCTTGTCGATGGTGGACAGGCTTTGGGGAGTCAGTAAGTGAGTTACTTGCCAAAGAATTCTCAGTCTCTGACCCCATTACAATATGGAATAAAGTACTATTACCAGTGGCTTGAACCTGTTTTAATCATGACATTCAGGAAGAGATAAGTCACTTGAAAAGAAAAGCCATGGAGAAGCAGCATAGCAATGCGATGAGCATACATAGCTCTGACATAGATCAATCACCAAGACAGGCATATGGGCCAAATTATTTTTAAAGATAATCAGCCATGATCTCATTGAATGGTGGAGTGGGCTCGAAGAGCTGAATGGCCCATTCCTGCTCCTATTTCTTATGTTCTTAAGCTGTCCAGTTACATCAAATACATTCACATCAGAAATAGTATAGTGAGCTAGATTCAAAGTGGAGCCCCTTCTCCTCTACTTCAAGCATGTGGCTTACCCCAAAACACAAAGGAGCATCTCCTACTGCAGCAGTAGGACACCATTTCTCACATTGGTCATCCTTGTGGCACCTCTGTGAAATTGCCAATTTAATGCCAATTGGGGAATTTTTGTGCTGTAGGCCTTTGTTGAACTGATGTTAGGAGATTGGGAGTTTCAAACCTATTTCTGGTAGAACCTTACAAATGGAAGAGTCAAAGTTTCTGCCGTACCAGTCTAAGCCCAGATGTGAAAGGATGGTCTACTAACCCAATATATTAGGTATGTACAATCTTTTGGAGTGGGGCCAAACATGTGTCAAAACCACTGAGTGGGCTGCATACGATTATGCAATAATGCAAGCACCATATTTAAAAATGAAGTACAACCCCACCCCACAAACAACTCTGTCTTTATCCTTGATTCTCCATTGTCCTACTTCCTTTTCCTGGACATCTCCTTCCCCTTACCCTGTGGGCCTCGCTCACCCCTCTGCTTCTGTGTCCTCTTTTAAAGTATGTCTTTAGAAAGATTCACTAATCTTAAAGAATGTAATCCCCACCCTTGTGAGCACAGGCAGCAGTGGATACGCGATGGAGGCCATTAAAGCGGCAACGGAACTGAGAATACTTCAGCTCTTTTAAGCTTCTCAGGCCTGGAGAAATGGTAAAGCCTGGTCATCAATTGGTTGATTTTAACCAATCATGGCACAGCCTTTACCAACCTTTCATGCCTGACAATTTCAGACCGGTTTAAGTTGGTTTTGTATACAAGAATAAAGCATGAGTTTCATGAGCAACAGTAAAGTAGTTTGCAGGTTGTATTTAAAAGAAAAAAAGTCTTGCATTTATATAACACCTTTAATGATCTCCGAAAATCTCAAACTGCTTGACAGCAAACAAAGTACTTTTTGAGGTGTAGTCGCTGTGGTAATATAGGAAATACAGCAACCAATTTACTCACGGCAAGGTTTTATAAATGGCAATGTAATGATGAACAAATAATCTGTTTTTGTGATGTTAGTTCAGGGATAAATATTGGCCAGGATACGGGAGAACCCACCCTCTTCTTTGAATAGTGCCATGGAATCTTTTACGACTATCCGAGAAATTTAACGTCTCATCTGAAAGACAGCACCACCGACAGTGCAGCACTCCCAGAGTAATGTGCTGGAATGTGAGCCTAGATATTGTGCTCAAATCTCTGACAGCAACCTGAACATACAATGTTCAGTGACTCAGAGGCGAGAGTGCTACTCACCAAGCCACATTTAGCCTGCAGACCATGTCTTGGACACCATTATATTACATCATCCAAGCAGTATGTGAAATAAATTGTCACAAAAACAATTTATTGCTCATGAACTTCAGTGCTTTGGCTTGCGTCATGGAAGTTTTGTTTCTGTTTAAAAACTAAGGGGGGGGGGAAATCTGTGTGCCTTTAAGGCTGAAAGAGGCTTATATATTCTCTGGGAATAGTGTGCGCGAACTGTAAGCCTGTTCCTAAACAACAGCAAGAAAGATGCGGTCACATGCCTTATTGCATCAGTTTGACTGTGTAAAGATTGGCTAGAACCAGTTTTATCTGGTAGACCAGCGAAGCATGCTCTACTTGAAGGAAGGATTTCTCTCTCTCAGCAGAAAATCTACATTGGCCTACAGGCTGCTTTTCGCCTGGAGGAAAAGACACCTGGAAATGAATCTTTGCATTGTTGGAGGTAGCAAATTCCTTTTTACTTCCATCTCTAAAAAGTCTCTGCCTCTGGAGTGACTTTGTTGTCTTTTGTGTTTCTGAGAGTTCTGGAAACTCAGTAAAGTTTCTACTGATAGACTGCTAATGCAAAGACTAAATAGACCTGTTGTTATAATCCTTATTGAAAGATTGTTGCCTACTGCAGCCGAAGTGCCTTGAACGCCTATCCATTACAAACTGTTCATCTTTCCTGGAGACTTCAAGTGGTGTATGCCTATTTGATTCTGGGACACCTCACTGATGCGGGAAAGTAACGACCAGGTGAGAAAGGGGTCTAGGGGTTCCCTCTCAGCCTTTGCCTGGTTTAACTGGAACAGGGGTTTAATTTTAAAAACACTTCTTAGCTCCCCCTCAGTGAATCCTTGTTCACTGCTTTCCAATTGTAAGGCAGAGAAATCAGACAGGTTTTCTTAGATTTAAACAAAGTGGAAGTTTATTAATCTTAAACTCTAATTCGGTTAACAACTACGAATATGCAGCACGACCACGCTAGCATGCATACGCGATAGACACACGCGGATAAAGACAGAAAAAGTAGAAAGAATAAAGGTGAAAAGCTAGAGGCAATAGATGGGTGTATTTACAGTCCTTTGAGCTCAACGTAGAGTCTTTGGTTGCCAGTAAGTCTTGCTGTTTGTTGGGGCCCAGTACACGCTTTAAGTTGTTTCGATGTAGGAGTCTTTTCTCTAGAGGTTTAAGCGACCTCAGGGGCCAGAGGTTTGTGAGAAAACGAGTGAGTGCCAGTCAGGAGAGAGGCTCTCTTGTTGCAGGTTCAGTTGCAATCTGCAGTCTGTCTTCAAACTGTCCTGTGAGCACAATTCAAAACTCCAAGTTGGCCAGCAGGTTTGTCATGCGACTAACCCCTTATTTGGGAACAACCGCTCCTATGGATTGTGGATTTCAAAGTTCTCGGTGGGGGAGCGGGGGTGGTGGTGTAGTGCTGTCTCATATATCAACAAAATGTGGATCACCATTGCCCAATACAAATCTCTGTTAATTAAATCAGTGACCAGTTCTTTTGTCTCTCCAAGCACTGTCCCTTAGTATGCAAATGTTCTCCAGCCTGGTGATCTCTTTAAACAAGTCATTTCTTCACTCCAGCAAGTAAAATGTTCATATGACAAAATTTTTATTTATTTTTTTATTTAGAGATACAGCACTGAAACAGGCCCTTCGGCCCACCGAGTCTGTGCCGACCAACAACCACCCATTTATACTAACCCTACAGGAATCCCATATTCCCTATCACCCACCTACACTAGGGGCAATTTACAATGGCCAATTTACCTATCACCTGCAAGTCTTTGGCTATGGGAGGAAACCAGAGCACCCGGGGAAAACCCACGCGGTCACAGGGAGAACTTGCAAACTCCGCACAGGCAGTACCCAGAATCGAACCCGGGTCCCTGGAGCTGTGAGGCTGCAGTGCTAACCACTGCGCTGCCCTACTGCGCCACTGTGCCTCATTCTTTGCAGGTGGGGGTCTTCATGACAGGACTTAAACCCAATTGTTTTATTATTCCTAAGAAACACCTCTAATTTAAAACATCATTTTACAACCAGTTAACTGTTGGTTTTTGAATATATGTGTGTGCATCAGGGTTAGGAGGAATAAGAAGTTATAAAGTCTTTTCAGACATAGATTCATCTCAGTATTGTTTAAGATTTTGTTTATTCATAAAGTTAATTTGTTGTTTTTAAAGATACCTGGTTTGGTGTGTTTTATTCTGGGGTTAATAAAAAAGTTTAATTTGGCTAATATCTGGTAGGTGGGAAACTTTAATAATATGCTGTGTCCTGTGGAGTAATGGGACTGAATTGATAGTGCATTACTCCTGCCTCGGTCGTAACATATTAATTGGGGGCTCGATTGTCCGGGATCCAAATCCAACGGCAATTATGTGAAAGGTAAGGGTAGTAATAAATTGAAAGGAAAAAAAAAAAGGTTTCTTGAAGAGGGTAAAGGCTGTATTATCAGAATGGCATTAGCAGTTGCTCAGAGTTTCTGGGAAAGGAGAATGTGTCCCTCAGTGACTTGACAACTTTAACTAAGAATAAACTAAAAGATTTGGCAGCAAAATTGGGGTTAGAATTGAAATCAAGTGCTAAAAAAGCAGAGCTAATTGACAAAATAGCCCAACATTTAAAATGAGAAGATAGCAAATCAGGAGGGTGATGCAGTATAAGTGGCTAAGATTCAGTTAGAAATAGAAAAACTTAGGCTTCAACAGGAGAAAGAAAAAGCAATAAGAAAACTTGAACTTCAGAGAGAAAGTGAAAGAGAAGAGAGGGAATTTAGATTAAGAGAGATGGAACTAAGACGAAGGGGTAGCCTCGGCTGCAGGGAAAATTCTGGTCAAGAGGAATCTGAATCCAGCCCAGGACCCAGCAAAAAGCTGTTTAAATTCATACAAGCTCTCCTTAAGTTTGAGGAAAAGGACGTAGAGGCATTTTTCATTTCTTTTGCAAAAATAGCCAAACAAATAAAATGGTTAAAGGAAAGCTGGACACTGCTTATGCAAAGCAGGTTGAAGGGCAGAGCTCATGGAGTGTATGCCACGCTTCCTGAAGAGGCCTCTGCAGATTATGAGATGGCAAAAAAGGCTTTTCTCAATACATATGAGTTAGTCCCTGAAGCTTACAGTCAGAAGTTTCGGAACTAACGGAGACTGGCTGGGCAGACGTATGTAGAATTTGAGAGTGTGAAACAAATTAATTTTGACCGTTGGATACGGGCATTAAAGACTGAAACTATGCACGAGAACCTTCGAGAATTGATTCTCTTGGAAGAGTTTAAAAATTCAAGTCCTTCAGTAGTGAGAACTCATGTAGATAACCGGAAAGTTTTAAAAGCTAGGCAAGCAGCGGAAATTGATGATTTTGAGCTTGTGAATAAGCCAAAACCTTTTGTCCATCACCCCCATAAACCCAAGAAGAATGGAAAGTGGGAGAGTGAAAGGAAGGCAAGTAGCTGAGGACGAGAAGAAACAGCTGGGAATGCCCCAGGATCATCACCTCAGGCCAGAAAGGAAGGTGCTGAGATTAGAAGTGAAGTCCACAAGCCCAAGTGTTATCATTGCCACAAAATGGGTCATCTTCATTCAGAATGCTGGAAACTGTGAGGTAAAACCATAGGACCTGTTGAGGTACAGAAAGGAGCTCTGACTGAGATTACAGCAGACCAGACTATAGCTTTAATGGCAGCTGTAAAACCAGATACAAAAACTAAAGTGAATGTAGAAGTTAAGAATACAATACCCGAATGTTATAATGAATTCTTAAGTGAAGCAGGAAAATCTATTATAATACTTAGGGATACAGGAGTAACCCAAACATTTTTTCTGGGGTAAGGTACAAAGTTTCCACCAGAGAGTGCCCTGAATGCTAAAGTTTTGGTTAATGGAATTGGCAGAAAGTACATACCCGGACCTTTATATAAAGTACATCTAGAGAGTGACCTAATATCTGGGATGGTAACTGTAGGAGTTATCCATAGTTTGCCAGTAGGAAATGATTTGACCAAATCAAAAGTATCAGTTTAAAGAAATGGAACAATCACAGGAACAAGTTCCAGGAATATTTCCTGCGCATTTAGTTACCCGAGCAATGGCTAAACAGGATCCATTGTCGGAGGTAAAACTGGCACCACAAACAGATAGCCAAGTATCTGAAACCTTATTTGGGAATTTAGATAAGCCAAATGAGATGTTTAACAGATCTTCTATAATTGCAGCACAGCAAGCTGATCCAGAGTTATACAGAATAGCACAGTCAGCTCTCTCAGAAGCTGAGGCGAAAGGAGTTCCAGAAGGCTATTACATTGAAGATGGGGTTTTGAGGAGGAAATGAAGACTGCCTCATAGACCTGCGGACCAAGACTGGACAGTTGTTGAACAGATGGTGGCACCACCTAAATATCACCAGGAATTATTAAGGCTAGCACATGACATTCCTTTTGCAGGGAATTTGGAAAACTAAATCATGTATAAGTCAACATTATTACTGGCCAAGCCACACAAAGGAGGTGAGGCAGTTTTGTAGGACATGCCATACATGACAAATGGTGGGAAAACGCAACCTACCATAAAACCGGCACCACTAATTCCCATGCCAGTGATTGAGGAACCATTTAGTGGAGTATTGGTAGTGCAGGACCCTTGCCAAAAACAAAAGCGGGATATCAATACATACTTATTTACTTTCATGTATATGGCTATTCGATTTCCAGAGGCCATTCCTTTGAGGACAATTACTGCTAAAATGGTCGAAGAAACGTTAACCCAATTCTTTACGAGATATGGATTACCACTTGAAGTTCAATCGGATCAAGGTTCTAACTTCATGTCGAAGATATTTCAAGACGTCATGGGCAATTTGGGTATCAGACAGTTGAAATCTTCAGCAGATCAGCCACAGACACAGGGAGCTCTAGAGAGGTACCACCAAACTCTCAAAACAATGATTAGAACATATTGTCACAAATGACTAGGATAAAGGGCTAGACTTTCTTTTATTTGCCACCAGAGATTCACCGAATGTGTCGACAGGTTTCAGTCCTTTCGAATTGGTTTACCGCCATGAAGTAAAAGGTCCTCTAAAAATCAAAGACAGATTCTGAGGACAAAGGAATTAATCTTTGATACTAGACTATGTACCTGTGTTCCAGGAAAGGCTCATGAAAGCTTGCGGTGAGGCTCAGGAACACCTTAAAGCATCCCAAGCCAAGAAGAAAAAATTGGCTGACAAGAATGTAAAGACCCACATTTTTCAACCAGGCCATGAAGTAATGGTATTGCTACCATTACAGGGTGGATCATTAAAAGCATGGTTCATTGGCCCACATAAAGTGATCAAAAGAATGGGTAAGATATGTTACTTGATTGACACCCCTGATCGCCAGAAGAAGAATTGGTTGTATCATATCAATATGTTAAAGCAATATTATCGCAGGAAGGAGGATAAGCCAGTACAGGTATGTCAGGTAATGAGGACTGTTGAGAAGGAAAAGGATAATGAGGATGAGGCAGAAGGAGGCCTAGACAATTCTCAGATTGAACCTCCAACTATCCGGTTAGCAAATACAGAATGGCTAGGAAAATTGGACAACATGCTTCTGTACTAAGATGCAAAACAACAAGATGATCTAACCAGGCGTTTCACAACATTAAGAAGTATCTGTAGGGATATGCCAGGATGTACAACCTTAGCCACACATGACGTGGATATAGGGGAATCTATTCCTATAAAGCAACATCCTTACCGCGCAAGTCCAGGTAAACAGGCTCAAGTAAAAGCAGAAATCCAATACATGCTGGAAAACAACTTAACTGAACCTAGCCAAAGCAGCTGGAGTTCACCAATAGTCTTTGTGCCTAAAGCTGAGGGATCAACACAACTTTGCAGACACTACAGAAAGTCAATGCCGTAATGAAGGCAGATTCCTACCCAATTCCTCGCTTAGATTGTCACACATTTAACCTTAAGTTACATGAATAATGATGGTAGAAAGAAAAATTTTGTTGATTACTAATGGAGTGAATGGGGGCATGAATGTGAAAATATATAGAGTGTTTTTTCAGTTTCTATTTTGCATCGTCATGAAACGTATTTTAAGAATGGCGTTTCATTTCGCTAAGGGTGGAGGTGTCATGTAAGTGTTATTTTTTCTCTGTTTAAAAACTAAGGGGGCACGCTATGTGCTTTTAAGACTGAAAGAAGCTTTTATATTCTCTGGGAACAGTGTGTGCGAGCTGCAAGCCTGTTCCTAAACAGCAGCAAGAAAGATGGGGTTACATTTGGTGACACCTGGAAATGAATCTTTGCATTGTTGGAGGTAGCAAATTCCTTTTTACTCCCGTCTCTAAGAAGTCTCTGCCTCCGGAGTGACTTTCTGCTGCCTTTTGTGTTTCTGGGAGTTCAGGAAACTCAGTAAAGTTTCTACTGATAGACCACTAATTCAAAATCTAAACAGACCTGTTGTTATATTTCTTGTTGAAAGATCTGTGTGACGCCTACTGCAGCTGAAGTGCCTTGAATGCCTATCCATTACAGACTGTTCATCAAATCGCCTGGAGACTTCGAGTGGCATCTGACAATTCGACTCTGGGACACCTTACTGATCCAGGAAAGTAACCAACCAGGACTTACAACCTAGTTGTTTTATTATTCCTAAGAAACAGCTCTAATTTAAAACATAATTTTAGAACCAGTTATCCGTTAGGTTTCATCTATATGTGGGTGCATGAGGGTTAGAAAGAATAAGAAGTTATAAGTCTGCTCAGACATAGATTTATCTCAATATTGTTTAAGATTTAGTTTATTAATAATTAGTTGTTGTTTAAAGATATCTGGTTTGGTGTGTTTTATTCTGGGGGTTAATAAAGTGTTTAATTAGGCTAATTTCCAGTAGGTGGGAAACTTTAACAATATGCTGTGACCTGTGGAGTAACAGGACTGAATTGACAGTGCATTACTCCCGCCTCGGTCGTAACACTTGCCTTACACCATATTGTGTTACTAACAATACACTGGTATTCCACAAGTAATAAGAAAGCTCAACAGTTTACAGCTCAACAGTTTACAGCTCTGCAATACTGGCTGCCTGTGCAAGCTCCTCCAAGAGAAAGATCGTAACTGAAAACTCAGTAAAATCCAGAGATAAGTCTCTCAGCATAATCTTTATAACATGCTCATTTTACAGCAGCCAATCAAATCCCACAAAGGGCTGTGTTAAGCAAGTTCAATTAGCATGAATGGATTTCAAAAGCTGGTTAAAACTTCATTCGCAGATCAATGTTTGTGGAACTAGGTGACCCAAACTCCCTTTTCTGTGACAAATTTTTCTGTAATTATGTTTTCTTATCTTAAGTTATGTCACCACCTATACTGCATGCAAAATCTCCGATGGAACCTCGAAGGAGTTGCGAACAGGCAATTAAAAATGCATTTATGAGCAACAAAAAGTTATGGAGACCTTGATAATGTAATTTAGGCTCTATATTTGTTTGTAGTTTAGTTTAGAGATACAGCACTGAAACAGGCCCTTCGGCCCACCGAGTCTGTGTCGACCATCAACCACCCATTTATACTAATCCTACACTAATTCCATATTCCTACCACATACCCACCTGCCCCCTATATTTCCCTACCACCTACCTATACTAGGGGCAATTTATAATGGCCAATTTACCTATCAACCTGCAAGTCTTTGGCATGTGGGAGGAAACCGGAGCACCCGGAGGAAACCCACGCAGACACAGGGAGAACTTGCAAACTCCACACAGGCAGTACCCAGAATTGAACCCGGGTCGCTGGAGCTGTGAGGCTGCGGTGCTAACCACTGCGCCGCCCTACTGCGCCACTGTGCCGCCACTGGTTAGGATGTGGGTGTCGTTGGATTGGGGACATTTAAAGTGAACTAATCAATTAAGTATAGCCTACTAACAAAATAACCTCGGAGCTGCAGAGACAGTTTATCAGAAATGACTTCATAACTTCAGGGCTGCAGAGGCAGCTTATCAGTAGAAATAGACTAACAAGCAGAAACTATCAGGACAGCCGTATACTGCTTAATAATAACCCTTTGAATAACAGTCAGCCTAACGGTTCACAAGGAGACAAGGGGATGGGAAACTGGAGTACGAAGTTAAAAACAAATTGACAAGGCAGTACCCCAATCAGGCCCCGACACCAAGAAACTGCAGAAGTTTGTCGACCAATTGGGAACAAAGAGTAGGTGTTACTGATTTGTATGAATAACTATAATAAGGCTTGATTTGGCGCGAAGAGTTCAGTTCAGGGGGTGGGGGGGGGGGGGGGGGTGGTTAGTTCAGTGTATGTGTTGCTTTTAGTTTTAGTTCAGTTCATTGTTAATTGTTACATCTTCAGAAAACTTAAGTACTGCAATAAAGTTTCTTAAAGCTACAGTCGGACTTCGTCTCTCTTTGTGCAACTAATGGGATCCAACACCTTGATGATGTAATTTAGGCTCCATATTTGTTTGTAGGATGTGGGTGTCGCTGGCTAGGCCAGCATTTATTTCCCAGCCCTAACTGCCGTTGAGAAGATGGTGGTGAGCTGCCTTCTTGAATCGCTGCAGTCATGTGGTGTAGGGAAGTTCCAGGATTTTAACACAGCGACAGCTAAGGAACGGCGATATAGTTCCGAGTCAGGATGGTGCATGGCTTGGAGGGGAACTTGCAGAGATGGTGGTGTTCCCATGTATCTGCAGCCCTTGTCCTTCTACTGTTGAGGTCGCAGGCTTTGAAGGTCCTCCAGAAGAAGCCTTGGTGAGTTGCTGCAGTGCATATTGTAGATGATACACACTGCTGTCACTGTATGTCGGTGGTGGAGGGAGTGAATGTTGAAGGTGGTGGATAGGGTGCTAGTCAAGCAGGCTGCTTTGTCCTGGATGGTGTCAAGCTTCTTGAGTGTTGCAGCTGTACCCATCCAGGCAAATGGACAGGATTCCATCACACTCCTGACTTGTACCTTGTAGCTGGTGGACAGGCACTGGGGAGTCAGATGGTGAGTTGCTCGTTGCAGAATTCCCAGCCTCTGACCTGCTCTTATAGCCACAGCATTGATGTGGCTGGTCCAGTTCAGTTTCTGGTCAATGGTAACCCCCCCCCCCCCCCCAAGGATGTTGATAGTGGGGGATTCAGTGATGGGAATTCCATTGAACAAGGGGAGATGGTTAGATTCTCTCTTGTTTGAGATGGTCATTGCTTGACATTTGTGTGGCGCGAATGTTACTCGCCACTTATCAGCCAAAGCCTGTCTTGCTGCATCTGGACATGGGCTGCTACAGTATCTGAGGAGTTGTGAATGGTACTGAACATTGTGCAATCATCAGTGAACATCCCCACTTCTGCCCTTATGATGGAGGGAAGGTCATTGATGAAGCAGCTGAAGATGTCCTGGGACTGAGATAATTGACCTCCAACAACACAATCTTCTTCCTTTGTGCTAGGTCTGACTCCAACCAGTGGAGACTTTTCACTCTGATGCCCATTGACTCCAGTTTTGCTAGGACTCCTTGATGCCATACTCGATCAAATGCTGTCTTGATGTCAAGGGCAGCAACTCTCACCTCACGTCTGGAGTTCAGCTATTCTGTCCACGTTTGGACAAAGGCTGTAATGAGGTCAGGAGCTGAGCGGCCCTGGCGGAACCCAAACTGAGCGACAGTGAGCAGGTTATTGCTGAGCAAATGCTGCTTGATAGAACTGCTAACAACCCCTTCCATCACTTTGCTGATGATCGAGAGTAGACTGATGGGGCAGTAATTGGCCGGATTGGATTTGTCCTGCTTTTTGTGTATAGGACATACTTGGGCAATTTTCCACATTGCTGGGTTGACGCCAGTATTGTGGCTGTACTGGAACATCTTGGCTAGGTGCGCGGCTAGTTCTGTAGCAGAAGTCTATAGTACTATTGCTGGAATGTTGTCAGGACCCATAGCCTTTGCAGTATCAGTGCCTTCTGCCATTTCTTGATATCACGTGGGGTGAATCAGATTGGATGAAGACTGGCTTCTGTAATGCTGCAGACCTCAGGATGAAGCAAGATGAATCATCGACTTGGCATTTCCGGCTGAAGATGGAGGCAAATATTCCAGCCTTGTCTTTTGCATGGATATGCTGGGCTCCTCCATTGTTGAGGATGGAGATATTTCTGGAGCCTCCTCCTCCTGTTAGTTCTTTACTTATCCACCACCATTCATGATTGGATGTGACAGGACTGCAGAGCTCAGATCTGATCCCTTGGTTGTGGGATAGGAACATACAAATTAGGAGCAGGAGTATGCCAATTGGGCCCTCGTGGCTGCTACGCCATTCAACAAGATCATGGCTGATCTGATTGTAACCTCAACTCCACATCCCCGCTTACCCCCAATAACCTTTCACCCCTCGCTTATCAAGAATCGATCTGCCTGTGCCTTAAAAATATTAAAAGACTCTGCTTCTACTGCCTTTTGAGAAAGAGAGTTCCAAAGACTCACGACCTTCAGAGAAAAAAATTTCTCATCTGCTATTAAATGGGTGACGCCTAGTTCTAGAACCTCCCAGAAGAGGGAACATCCTTTCCACATCCACCCTGTCAAGACCTCTCAGAATCTTATATGTTTCAATCAAGTCGCCTCTTGCTCTTCTAACCTCCAAGCCTGTCCAATCTTTCCTCATAAGACAACCCACCATTCCAAGTATTAATCTAGTAATCCTTCTATGAACTGCTTCCAATGCATTTACATCCTTCCTTAAATAAGGAGACTAATACCGTACACAGTACTCCAGACGTGGTCTCACCAGTGTCCTGTACAACTGAAGCATAACCTCCCTAACTTTTGTATTCAATTCCCCTCGCAATAAACAATAACATTCTATTAGCTTTCCTAATTATTTGCTGTACCTGCATACTAACCTTTTGCGATTCATGCAATCGGACACCCAGATCCCTCTGTAGTTCAGAGCTTTGCAATCTTTCACTATTCAGATAATATGCTTATTTTTTTATTCTTCCTGCCAAAATAGACAATTTCACATTTTCCCACATTATGCTCCATTTGCCAGATCTTTGCCCACTCACTTAACCTATCTATATCCCTCTGTAGCCTCATGTCCTCTTCACAACTTACTTTCCTATCTTTGCGTCATCAGCAAATTTAGCAACCATACTTTAGGTCCCTTCATCCAAGTCATTTATATAAATTGTAAAAAGTTGAGGCCCCAGCACTGATCCCTGTGGCACAACACTTGCTACATCTTGCTAACCAGAAAATGACCCATTTATGCCTACTCTGTTTCCTGTTAGCTAACCAATCTTCTATCCATGCCAAAATGTTACCCTCTACACTATGAGCTTTTATTTTCCTCAATAACTTTGATGTGGCACCTTATCAAATGCCTTCTGGAAATCCAAGTACAATACATCCCCTTTATCCAAAGCATGTTACTTCTTCAAAGAACTCCAATAAATTGGTTAAACATGATTTCCCTTTCACAAATCCATGTTAACTCTGCCTGATTACCTTGAATTTTTCTAAATGCCCTGCTATAATGTCTTTAATAGCTTCTAACATTTTCCCTACGACAGATGTTAAGCTCACTGGCCTGTAGTTTCCTGCTTTCTGTCTCCCTCCCTTTTAGAATAAAGGAGTTACATTGGCTATTTTCCAATCAAATGGAACCTTCCTGGAATCCAGGAAATTTTGGAAAATTAAAAACAATGCATCAACTAGCTCATTAGCCACTTCTTTTAGGACCCCAGGATGAAGTCCATCAGGGCTCGGGGACTTGTCAGCCCGCAGCTCCCACAATTTGCTCAGTACCACTGCCCTGGTGACTGTAATTTTCTTGAGTTCCTCCCTCCCTTCCATTTCCTAATTTACAACTATTTCTGGGATGTTACTTGTATCCTCTATGGTGAAGACCGATGCAAAATACCTGTTCAGTTCATCTGCCAGCTCCTTATTATCTATTATTAATTCTCCAGACTCACTTTCTATAGGACCAACACTCACTTTGTTAACTCTTTTCTTATTTAAATATCTCTAGAAACACTATTTGTTTTTATATTTCTAGCTAGCTTTCTCTTGTACTCTAATTTTTCCTTCCTTATTAATCTTTTAGTCATTCTTTGCTGTTTTTATATTCTGTCCAATCTTTTGACCTGCCACCCATCTTTGCACAATTATATGCTTTATCTTTTAAGTTTGATACTATCTTTAACGTTTTTTAGTTAACCATGGATATTGGGTCCTCCCCTTGGAAATTTTCTTTCTCGTTGAAATGTATCTATTCTGTGTATTCTGAAACATCCCTTTAAATGTCTGCTACTGCATCTCTACTGATCTATCCCTTAATGTACTTTTCCAGTTCACTTTTGCTTGCACCACTTTCATGCCCTCATAACTGCCCTTATTTAAGTTTAAAATACTAGTCTTAGACCCTCTCTTCTCTCCCTCAAACTGAATGTAAAATTCAATCATATGATCGCTGCTGCCTAGGGGTGACTTCCCTATGAGGTCATCAATTAATCCTATTTCACTGCACAATACCAGGTCTAGTATAGCCTGCTCTCTGGTTGGCTCCAGAACGTGCTGTTCTAAGAAGCTATCCTGAAAACATTATATGAACTCATCTAGACTACCTTTGCCCATCTGATTTTCCTCTTAACCTTAGCTGTTCTAAGGAGTACAACCGCACCTTCTCCAGTCTATCCACATAACTGTAATCCCTTGTCCCTGGTATCATTCTAGTCAATCTCTTCTACGTCCTCTCTAAGGCCTCGACATCCTTCCTAAAGTGTGGTGCCCAGAATTAAACACAATACTTAAGCTACAAACTAACCATGTTTTATAAGGGTTTAGCACAACTTCATTGGTTTTGCACTCTGGGAATAAATGGGTTATTTTCAGGTTGGCAGATGGTAACTTGTAGGGTACTGCAAGGATCAGTGCTTGGGCCACAGCTATTTACAATCTGTATCAATGATTTAAATGAGGGGACTGAGTGTAATGTATCCAAGTTTGCTGACGATAGAAAACTAGGTGGGAAAGTAAGCTGAGAGGACGATGCCTCCACTATTTACAATCTATATTAACGACTTAGATGAAGGGACTGACTATATTGTCGCCAAATTTGCTAACGATACAAAGATAGGTAGGAAAGCAAGTTGTGAGGAGGATACAAAGAGTCTGCAAAGGGATATAGATAGGTTAAATGAGTGGCCAAAAATTTGGCAGATGGAGTATAATGTGGGAAAATGTGAGGTTGTCCACTTTGGCAGGAAAAATAGAAAGGCAAATTATTTAAATGGAGAGAGACTGCAGAATACTGCGGTACAGAGGGATCTAGTTGTCCTTGTACCTGAATCACAAAAAAATCAGCATGCAGGTACAGCAAATAAATAAGACGACGAATGGAATGTTGGCCTTTATTGCAAGGGGGATGGAGTATAAAAGTCTTGCTACAACTGTACAGGGCATTGGTGAGACCTCACTGTGTACAGTTTTGGTCTCCTTGTTTAAGGAGGGACATACTTGCATTGGAAGCGGTTTCAGAGAAGATTCAGTAGGCTGATTCCTGGGATGAGGGGTTTGTCTTATGAGGAAAGGTTGAGTGGGGTGGGCCCATACTCACTGGAGTTTAGAAGATTGAGAAGTGATCTTTATTGAAACACAAGATTCTGAGGGGGCTTGACAGGGTAGATGCTGAGAGGATGCTTTCCCTCATGGGGGAATTTCAAAATACAGGGCATAGTTTCAAATTAATGGGTCTCCCATTTAAGACAGCGACGAGGAGGAATTTCTTCTCGGAGGGTCATTAGTGTTAGGAATTCTCTTCCCCAAAGAGTCATTGAATATATTCAAGGCTGAGGTAGACAGATTTTTGATTGACAAGGCAGTCAAGGGTTATTGGGGGGGTGCAGGCAGGAAAGTGGAGTTAAGGTCACAATCAGGTCAGCCATGACCTTATTGAATAGCGGAGCAGGTTCAAGGGGCCAAATGACCTACTCCTGCTCCTATTTCTTATGTTCTTCAGAGGCTGGAAAGGGACATACAGAGGTTAAATGAGTGGGCAAGAACGTGGCAGATGGAAGATAACGTAGAGAAATGTGGCTATCCACTTTGGTAGAAAGAACAGAAAAGCAGAATATTTTATTAAAAGGTGAGGGACTGGGAAATGTTAGTATTCAGAAAGACCAGAGTGCTCTCGTACACAAAACAGAGAAAGTTAACATGCAGCATAGTAAGCGACTAGGAAGGGAAATTGTAGGTTGGCCTTTATTGTAAGGGAGTCAGAGTACAAGAGTAAGGAAGTCTTGCTGCAATTATATAGGGCTTTGGTGAGACCACATTTTGGTGATGGTACAAGGACTAGGGGACACAGATTGAACGTTCTGGGCAAGAGATGCAGGGGGAACATGAGGAAGCACTTTTTTTTTTTTTTTTATACACAGTAGGTGGTAATGACCTGGAACTTGCTGCCCACTAGGGTGGTGGAAGTGGAAACAATCAACGATTTCAAAAGGAAATTGGATAGGCACTTGAAGGAAATAAACTTGCAGGGCTACAGGGATCAAGCAGGGGGAATGGGACTGACTGGATTGTTCTGTGGAGAACCAGCATGGACCTGATGGACCGAATAGCTGCCTTCTGTGCCGTAAATGACTCTCTAGAGTAGTGTGTACAGTTTTGGTCTTCTTACCTAAGAAAGGATATATTTGCCTTACAGGCAGTGCAACAAAGGTTCACTAAACTGATTCCAAAGATGATGGGTTTGACCTATGAGGAGTGATTGCATAGACTAAGCCTATATTCTCTAGATTTTGAAGAATGAGGGGTAATCTCATTGTAAGAGAGAAAATTTTTAAGGAGCTTGACAAGGTGATGCTGGGAGGATGTTTTCCCTGGCTATGGAGTCCAGAACAAGGAGGTTACAACTCAGAATAAGAGTTCAGCCATTTAGGGCTGAGATGAGGAGATAGCTTTACACTCAGAGTCGTGAATCTTAGGCATTCTCTTTCCCAGAGGGATGCAGACGCTTGGTCATTGAGTATAGTCAAGACAGAGATTGATAGATATTTGGACACTAAGAATAAAGGGATATAGGGATAGTGTGGAAAGGTAGTGTTGAGGTAGATCAGTCATGATCTTATTGAATGGTGGAGCAGGCTTGGAGAGACGAGTGACCTACTACTGCTCCTATTTCTTATGTTATGTATTCCTCTATTGATAAAAAAATGGAATCCTTGGCTTTAAGATTTCTCAACTTATCCTGCCATCTTCAAAGATTTATGAACATAGACCCTGAGGTGTCTCTATTCCTGCACCCCCTTTAAAATTGCACCATTTTGTTAATATTGCTTCTTCTCATTTTTCCTACAAACTGTATCACTTCACATTTCTCTACATAGAATTTTATTTGCCTGCGTCTCCCCATTTTACCAGTCTACAACCTCCTGAAGTTTGGTGCCATCTGCCTTATTGTGTATTACATTTCCAAGTTTTGTATCATTTGGAAGCTTAGAAATTACGCCTTGTATATTCATGTCCAGGTCATTAATACATATTAAACAGAGCAGTGGTCCTAATAACAACTCCTGAACACCAATGTATACTTCCCTCCAGTCTGAAAAACAACCATTCACCAATACTCTTTGCTTTCTGCCCCTTAGTCAACTTTGTATCCACACTCCATTGTCTCTGTAATCCCATGGGTTTTTACTTCACTAACAAGTCCACTATGCAATACTTTATCAAACACATTTTGAAAGTCCATGTACAGATCTGCCCTCATCAACCCTCTTGTTACTTCAAAGAATTTGATCACATTAAACACAATTTGTCTTTAACAAATCCATGCTGACTTTCATTTTTTAGCACATACTTTTCTAAATGCTAATTAATTTTGACCCAGATTATTGTGTCTAGAAGTTTCCCCATCTCCAACGTTAAGCTAACTGGCCTGTAATCTCCAGGTTTATCCCTCTCCCCCTTTTTAAACCAGAGTGTAGTGTTTGCAGTCCTCCAGCCTCAGCATCACCCCTATATTCAAGGAGGTTTGGAATATTGGGACAAAAACCTCAGCAATTTCAATCCTCAATACCCTCAGGATGCATCCCATCTGGACTGGATGTCCCTCCTATGTCTAAAGTACTCTTTACTCTTGTGCTAGTTGTCTCTCCCAGTCCAAAGTGCATCTTGTTTCACCTCTCTAATGTTTTATCCTGGCTCCCAGCCCCCTGTAAAATTTGTTTAAACTCTCACCCTCACTAGTTAATTTTCCCGCGAGGACATTGGCCCCAGCTCTGTTGGGGGGCAACTTGTCCACCTTGAACAGGTCCTACACCTGGTCCCAATGGCTTAGTAATCTGAAGCCCTCCTTCCTGTACCATTTCTCCAGCCTTGCATTAACCTGGTTTACCCTACTATTCCTATGCTCATTAGTGTGTGGATCTGGGTCTAATCCTGAGACTACTATCTTTGACTGCCTGTCTTTTGACTTCCTTCCTAGCTCCTGAAACTCTGACTGCAGGACTTCAACCCTCATGTTTTTTTTTAATTCATTCATGGGATGTGGGCATCGCTGGCCAGGTCAGCATTTATTGCCCATCCCTAATTGCCCTTGAGAAGGTGGTGGTGAGCTGCCTTCTTGAACCACTGCAGTCCATGTGAGGCAGGTACACCCACAGTGCTGTGAGGAAGGGAGTTCCAGGATTTTGACCCAACGACAGTGAAGGAACGGCGACATAGTTCCAAGTCAGGATGGTGTGTGACTTGGAGGGGAACTTGCAGGTGGTGGTGTTCCCATGCATTTGCCGCCTTTGTCCTTCGAGGTGGTAGAGGTTGCGGGTTTGGAAGGTGCTGTCTAAGGAGCCTTGGTGCGTTGCTGTAGTGCCACTGTGCACCGGTGGTGGAGGGAGTGAATGTTTGTGAATGGGGTGCCGATCAAGCAGGTTGCTTTGTCCTGGATGGTGTCGAGCTTCTTGAGCGTTGTTGGAGCTGCATCCATCCAGGCAAGTGGAGAGTATTCCATCACACTCCTGACTTGTGCCTGGTGGACAGGCTTTGGGGAGTCAGGAGGTGAGTTACTCGCCGCAGGGTTCCTAGCCTCTGACCTGCTCTTGTAGCCATGGTATTTATATGGCTACTCCAGTTCAGTTTCTGGTCAATGGTAGCCCCTAGGATATTGATAGTGGGGGATTCAGTGATTGTAATGCCATTGAATGTCATGGGGAGATGGTTAGAATCTCTCTTGTTCGAGATGGTCATTGCCTGGCACTTGTGTGGCGCGAATGTTACTTGCCACCTATCAGCCCAAGCCTAGATATTGTCCAGGTCATGCTGCATTACTACACGGACTGCTTCAGTATCTGAGGAGTCACGAATGCTGAGCATTGTGCAATCAGTGAACATTCCCAATTCTGACCGTATGATTGAAGGAAGGTCATTGATAAAGCAGCTGAAGATGGTTGGGTCTCGGAGACTACCCTGAGGAACTCCTGCAGTGATGTCCTGGAGCTGAGATGTTTGACCGCCAACAACCACAACCATCTTCCTTTGTGCTAAATATGACTCCAACCAGCGGAATGTTTTCCCCCTGATTCCCATTGACCTCAGTTTTGCTAGGGCTCCTTGATGCCATACTCAGTCAAATGCAGCCTTGATATCAAGGGCAGTCACTCTCACCTCACTTCACCTCTTTTGTCCATGTTTGAACCAAGGCTATAATGAGGTCAGGAGCTGAGCGGCCTTGGCGGAACCCAAACTGAGCGTCACTGAGCAGGTTATTGCTAAGTGCCGCTTGATGGCACTGTTGATCATAAATAATGACATATGGATGACATACATGATGTGTGCTCATGGTAATTCAATTTTTATCTGTTTTCTTTAAACTTGGGACTTCGAACTTTGCACAGAAGGCAAATAGACAGAAAAAAGAAACATCTAGGAATACAATCTACTAATAAGCACACATGCTAGCTAGGCAATCAGCTGCAGCAGATATGTTTCTTTTAGGGATTCTGTATTGCAATTTTTACACCCATTTCATAGTTCAGATCTCATGCAGGACATTATAGGGCGGGAGTTTTTACATTGAAAAAGAGCCAATACCGCATCTAAAGATCAACGGGTGTCAGTCAACTTTGATCCACTTACTGTCTCACAACAGATACTGCAATGACGGGGCAAATGCTGCAGGAAAAAAATCCAACAGACTGCTAGTTGAAAGGGGAAAAAATGGAAAGTAAAAGAAAATGAAGAGAGTCTCATACACTGGGGATAGAACCAGATTGGAATTTTATCCAAGGTTCAGCAATGACAACTCCTGAGACACACAACTCGCAAATGAAATGAAACACGCAAGTAAATAAATATATAACTAGAAAAGCTATGGCATAAACCTAAGCAGTACATAGCGCACAGGTATGTTATCAATAGATTGAAACAGCTTTAATTATTTTCAAATGTTAAAGTCAGAAACATGGTTTTATGTTAAGTGCATTACGCAGCAACATTTATTAGAATTCCTTGAAAATAACTGTATTTGGTGGAAGATAGTTCCCCAATCTGAGGAGAATATTTGATAAGATGCCTCACAAGAAATTCATAGCTAAAGAACATGATTACTATTGAGTGGTGTTTAGAAGATCAAAAAGGTAGCATTTAAATGCAGTTCTATTTGGACAGTAGTCCATGGCAAAATACCCAAGAATAACCATAGGCTCAAATGGTTAAATACTTTAAGAGGTTATGAACAGGATACTGAAAATAAGTTTGTAAATAATATCAAGTTGTGTGTAAACTTAAAAAAGTAGTACATTTTTCATGGCTTTGCTCAGTCGGTTCATGACTAAGCTTTAAATAATATACAAGATGGTAATGGAGTTGAGAGAGAGACTTCAGAAGTTCCCTGAAGTCATATGGCGGCTAGAACAACTAACTACATTGTGATAGTTGATAAATTGAATGGGATGTGTTGATATTGCAATTTAAAGTTCTAAATGTTGACAGAAAAAAGTATCTGAAAGTTCTGACAATAGATAATGCTTGTGGACAGGAAAAGCAAGACCTACATAAATATTGTTACATATGCAAGTCAGAGCATGTGATGTCTGACCTCCATCAGAACTGGGAAATCATCAAGCAGTTTGGACCCCTCATACTCCCCCACCCTGTTCTGGAAGCCCACGTGAGCACTCAACTACCACATATTCATGCAGAGGGAGGGGTAAATTAAGGCAAAGTAGCAGATGGGAACACACCATCACATGGTCCCAGCTGCACAACACACCAAAAGAATGATATTTTCAAAAAAAACAAAACAGAATACTCTGCAACTATGTGCGCCCATCCTTCCACTGAGCACATACATACAGATATATGTAAAACTCCTACACAAATGTACACTCTTTGTTGTCAATGTACCCTCCTGTATTGTACAAAATTGTACTACATACCAGTACATAAAGCAATGAATGACCTTTATCACAATTTCCCCTCCAACAAAAATGTACTTATAGCTCTAAAACGCTGAGATAGAAGATTAAACATAGAGTTAAAAGAATAGCATTTAATAAATTGGATTTATTTTATGCAATCATTATAAATCAAAGACTCTAATGTTATTTCCTACATGGTATAAAAGATCCCTATTGTTGAGCACTGCCACAGCAGATCTACTAGAATTATATTTTGAAAAACTTCTGTCTTGAAGAACCATACTAAATATAACAAGCTACCTGCTTCTCATCTTGCTGGTCCAGTTCCCCTTTGCTTGTATCTGAACTGGTATCATCTTCATCAGAGCTAAAAATGATTTCTTCCTCATCTGAGTTGATGTCCATTTCTGAAGAATGGTTATCCTGATCCTGTACAGGGCTACAAACAAGTTAATCAGAGCAAGGCAGAGTCTTATCATTTCAGGTGCCATTGAATATAACGATCCACACCTTACTTTTCCTTTTTTGGGGGGGGATGGGGGTTTATTTTGAACTCAGAGGATGTCAATGTTAGGAACGAAACAGTAAACCCTCCTGGAAATATAGTTCAAGCCAAAAGCAATGTAAACTTGCGTTCTTCTGCTGTAATAACTTGAAAAGAGGATCCTCTAGTACATTAATATGGTTCTTTCCCCTCCTTCCCCACTTCTCACACCAGCCAGCCTTTCGCCCAAATACTGGAAATAGAAAAGCAATTTGTGCTAAGAGCATATGCTTACTAAGAGTTGGGTTCAGGTAAGCCAAGTTCATTTCAGTCAAGGTGGGCATAAAGCAGAGGTAAAAAAAAAATGCATTACCCATTCCCTACATGGGCACTCCAAATGCCACATTAAGGGATATTAGAGAGAAATACAGCACCGAAACAGGCCCTTCGTCCCACCGAGACTGTGCCGACCAACCACCCATCTACATTAATCCTACATCAATCCCATATTCCCTACCACATCCCCACCTTCCCTCAATTCTCCTACCAACTACCTACACTAGGGGCAATTTACAATGGCCAATTTACCTATCAACCTGCAAGTCTTTGGCTGTGGGAAGAAACTGGAGCACCCGGCGGAAACCCACGCAGTCACAGGGAGAACTTGCAAACTCCGCACAGGCAGTACCCAGAACGGAACCCAGGTAGCTGGAGCTGTGAGGCTGCGGTGCTAACCACTGCGCCGCCCCTGATATTGAGAGGACATACCTAATGACGGTGTCTGTTACTGAGGTATTGTGATGTTTAGTTACTTGATAGTTATTTACTTAGTAAGTAGATTTTAATTATTTTATTTCAATAATGTTACTTTTTAAATTATTTTAAGTAAATTATTTACTCAAATAATTACTTAACAGTTATTTGACTATTGTGGTAATTTTCTATTTTTCAATAAAACTAATGCACAGATTAAAGGCTGATGTATATGGCCTGTCAGAGTATTTGATACCTGTCAGTTGAAGAGGTCTGGAGAAAGCATGATGCAGCTCATAATGCGATTGGTGGGTTTATCAATAACAAAGAATTTGTTAATCCTGTGGAGAATACCTTCCCGATTTCTCCTGAATAAGGGAATATTTCCTTCATGTAAGGTGTGGGGTTGGTTGTAAAAGCAGCCCTTTTGCACTGGTCAAGAGATAAAGTTGAGCTCTTGAATAGGTCACATAGCAATATTGACAGTAACTGTGGGACTATGCGCAGCAGCATTTCCCTCCTAGCTAATAAAACATGGCACTGAGAAGTAACAATAGCAGACTTCAGTATGGATAAGTGGAAAATTAATATATATTTAACCTTAGCATGCTGAAAAAGTGCATAAAAGTTTTCAAGCCTGCAAATAGAATGTGCACATTTCTATGCAAAACGCTTATCAATCACTCAACAATTCTGGTGAAAGTAAAAATAGCTCAGTTAATGTTTAGCCTCCTCATCCCGAGTTATAAATAACATATCCTATTACATCAGCTATAGTGCCAGCAATAAACAGGAAATTTACTGAGGCCTCCTTCTGCAGTATAACTAAAATAGAAATCTTCGCATACCATTAATTCCATTGCCATGAAAATAATTAAGGATTCTCTATGACTAACTATCACAGAGCAAACCAATTCAAGACTAAGTAAAATTATTTTTGTTATTTTAATGGTTGCACCTAAGTAAAAGAGGTGCCCATATAAATATATTGTAATTGTAGAACTGCATGTCAATGGTGGATCTCTCTGCTCGAAAGCCGCATTGTGCCTCAGGGTAGACACGCTCAACCAGCTTCTGGAGTCTGTTTAAAATGACTCGAGCGAAGACTTTCCCCACTATGCTGAGCAGGGAGATTCCACGGTAGTTGTTGCAGTCACCGCGATCACCCTTGTTCTTATAGAGGGTGATGATATTGGCATCACGCATGTCCTGTGGTACTGCTACCTCATCCCAGCACAGGCAAAGCAGTTCATGGAGTGCTGAGAGTATAGCAGGCTTGACACTCTTGATTATTTCAGGGGTAATGCCATCCTTTCCAGGGGCTTTTCCACTGGCTAGAGAATCAATGGCATCATGGAGTTCCGATTTTGTTGGCTGTTCGTCCAGCTCATCCATGACTGGCAGAGATTGGGCTGCATTGAGGGCGACTTTAGAGCAGCGAGATCCACCATTGACATGCTGTTCTCCCTTCACCAGCTACAGGAGAAATGCCGCGAACAACAGATGCCCCTCTACGTTGCTTTCATAGATCTCACCAAAGCCTTTGACCTAGTCAGCAGACGTGGTCTTTTCAGACTACTAGCAAAGATCAGATGTCCACCAAAGCTACTAAGCATCATCACCTCATTCCATGACAATATGAAAGGCACAATTCAGCATAACGGTGCCTCATCAGACCCCTTTCCCATCCTGAGTGGCATGAAACAGGGCTGTGTTCTCGCACCTACACTGTTCGGGATCTTCTTCTCACTGCTGCTCTCACATGCATTCAAGTCTTCAGAAGAAGGAATTTTCCTCCACACAAGATCAGATGGCAGGTTGTTCAACCTTGCCCGTCTTAGAACAAAGACCAAAGTACGGAAAGTCCTCATCAGGGAACTCCTCTTCGCTGACGATGCTGCATTAACATCTCACACAGAAGAGTGTCTGCAGAGACTCATTGACAGGATTGCAGCTGCCTGCAACGAATTTGGTCCAACCATCAGCCTCAAGAAAATGATCATGGGACAGGACGCCAGAAATGCTCCATCCATCAATATTGGCGACCACGCTCTGGGAGTGGTTCAAGAGTTCACCTACCTAGGCTCAACTATCACCAGTAATCAGTCTCTCGATGCAGAAATCAACAAGCGCGTGGGAAAGGCGTCCGCTGCTATGTCCAGACTGCCCAAGAGGGTGTGGGAAAATGGCGCTCTGACACGGAACACAAAAGTCCGAGTGTTTCAAGCCTGTGTCCTCACTACCTTGCTCTATGGCAGCGAGGCCTGGACAACGTATGTCAGCCAAGAGCAATGTCTCAACTCATTCCATCTTCGCTGCCTCCGGAGAATCCTTGGCATCAGGTGGCAGGACCGTATCTCCAACACAGAAGTCCTCGAGGCGGCCAACATCCTCAGCATATACACCCTACTGAGCCAGCGGCGCTTGAGATGGCTTAGCCTTGTGAGCCACATGGAAGATGGTAGGATCCCCAAAGACACATTGTACAGCAAGCTCGTCACTGGTATCAGACCCACCGGCCATCCATGCCTCCGCTTTAAAGATGTCTGCAAACGCGACATGAAGTCCTGTGACATTGACCACAAGTCGTGGGAGTCAGTTGCCAGTGATCACCAGAACTGGCGGACAGTCATAAAAGTGGGGCTAAAGAGTGGCGAGTCGAAGAGACTTAGCAGTTGGCAGGAAAAAAGACAGAAGTGCAAGGAGAGAGCTAACGCTGTAACAGCCCCGACAACCAATTTTATCTGCAGCGCCTGTGGAAGAGTCTGTCACTCTAGAATTTGCCTTTATAGCCACTCCAGGTGCTGCTCCACAAACCACTGACCACCTCTACCCATTCTCTCTCGAGACAAGGAGGCCAAAGAGAAAATTATTATTTTTTTTATTTAGAGATAAAGCACCGAAACATGCCCTTCGGCCCACCGAGTCTGTGCCGACCAACAACCACCCATTTATACTAATCCTACATTAACCTCATATTCTCTACCACATCCCCACCATTCTCCTACCATCTACCTACACTAGGGGCAATTTATAATGGCCAATTTACCTATCAACCTGCAAGTCTTTGGCTGTGGGAGGAAACCAGAGTACCCGGCGGAAACCCACGCAGGCACAGGGAGAACTTGCAAACTCTGCACAGGCAGTACCCAGAACTGAACCCGGATCGCTGCAGTCGTGAGGCTGCAGTGCTAACCACTGCGCCACCCAAACAATCATAGAACGATCATTTCAGTTCAGGCTTTTATGAACTGAAACTTGGCATCAAATTCACAGCTGGACTAATGTTTCAACAGATCCTGTGAAGCTTGGTCTTCTGGTCACTGATTGAACACCTTTGACAGACTAGTCTGCTGCAAGCAACCACACCTTCATCTCAAACTGCAAAATCTCAGTTCCGGAGAATGAGTCACTAGTTCCAGTTTTATCTATCCGATAGTAGCTAATGCATAACTGGTGGTAACTTCTCTTCCAACTTCTACACCACCACCTTTGGAATCTCTGCAAAGGTATATGAATGGTTCAATTTTCCTCTTCACCTTGGCAACATCAAAGACATGGAGTCAGCTTTACATTGAGACTGACACCACTCAGGACCATCTCTGTCGACCCCTCTACTGCCTCTATACTGGCAGACTGCTTTTTGACCACCAGTCCTGAATGAGTCAATTTCCTCCACTAAACGTTAGGAATTCAGAAGCCATAGCCTTCAGCCCCCACCACAAACTTTGTACACTCTCCACCAATTCCATTCCTGTCTCTAGCCACTGTCTAAGACTGAATCACAGTGTTTACAACCTGTGTCCTGTTTGACCCACAACCCACAAGCGGAACGTCTGAAACCTACATACCAATGGCACCTCCACACTTGAAACTCCCATGCTCTGCTGGCTGGCCTCTCAAACTTCACTTTCCAGAACTGTCAACTCACCCAAAATTCCACTGTCTGTGTCCCTAACTCGCATGAAGTCGCATTCATCCATCAGCCCTGTGCTGACTGAACTTCATTGACTCCCAGTTAAGCAACAGCTGGATTTTAAAATTTTCCACCCTTATTTTCAAATCCCTCCATGGCTTTGCCTCTCCCTATCTCTGCAATCTCCACCAACCCTACAACTCTGAGCCCTGAGATATCTGTACTCCTCAAATTCTGGCCTCTTAAGCACCTCTGACTTTAAAATCACTCCACGATTGGAGGCCATGCTTTCAGCAGCCAAGGCCCTAAGCTCTGGTACTCTCTCTCTAAACCTCTCCACCTCTCTTTCCTCCTTTAAGATGCACCTTAAAATCTACCTCTTTCATCAAGCTTTTGGTCATCTGCCCTAATATTTCCTGAAGAGGCTCGGTGTCAAACTTTGTTTCAAAACACTCCTGTGAAGCATCTTGGGGTGCTTTACTCTGTTAAAAGCACTATATAAATACAAGTTGTATTTATGCTCGGCCATCACCCCTTCCTTGCTGACCTACATTGGCTTTCAGTTCCCCATAACACCTTAAAATTAAAATTTGCACCTTTATTTACAAATCTCCAGGGTCTTAATCCTCCCTACATTTGTAATAACCATCAGCCTACAATCTCCCCCAAACTTTGATTCTGGCCACTTCAGCACATACTTTTCACTTTCGACCTTCAAATGCTCATACCACACATTCTAGAATTCCCTCCCTACTCTCTCTGCCTCACCAACTTTTAAGAAACACTTCTTAAATTTGATTAAGTTTTCGGTTACTCCTCCTAATCTCTTTCTTTGGGTCAGGGTCTGTTTTTCTGTTTTAGGTACACTGTGAAGAGCCTTAGGACAATTTGCAGGATTTTGATATTGTGTTTTCCGACAGGTTTTTTTTTTAAAAAGAAAACTAAGTGAACTTACACAGGTCTAAAAGGAAAGATCACAGGCTCTTTGGAGAGTATATATTAAAACAAGATGAACCAGTTTGGGAAATGACATAATTAACAGCCTATTTCAAACTGATATGAGGATCTATTATCTCACCCAGGTACATTGTCAGGATGACTAGGGACATCAGCAATTTGTCATCTTCTGAGTTGACCAAACAAATATTCATACTTTTTGTGAGGAAGACTTTATGCAAGCGGGCAAGGCATGAAGTGGCTGCAGAGGATATTTCCCAGCGAGGAGGTAGTCAGTTTGGTTTTACAGGCCTGCTGAATCCTTCTGCTCCGCAAAGCCAGAATTAGAAGATCAAGAAAAAGGACAATGGGCAGGCAAGCAGGGTTTGAAGTCTTTGAGACACAGCCCTTGGTCTGAAACTAGAAGCTACATTTTCAAGTGATCAGTTCTGGCAGTCAGAAGTAGTCTTAGGAAGACACTGCTAAAACAAGTCTATATAGTGTTTCTTCAATGGGACTACCCCCTTGCTTAGTTCCAGTCTTATCTGTACTATTGGATTGTATCCAATGCATGACTAACAATGAGTTGTCTTCCCACTCTCATATCACATCTGGAGTCCCCAAAAAGATACAGCCTTACAGCCCTGGCCCAATCAAAAACCAAGTAAGCCAATCTATGAAAGGGATAGTGGAAAAGGTTTACTATTTTCTCTCCATGCTATCAGAGAGAAGCAAGACCAAACTAAGAGCACTTGCTTTAACTTTTACTCTATGTTCACTTGCTGTCTGTGCAATAAAGAAATGTAAAGAAATAAAGAATGATTTATATTCAGCTTCATCTCATCATGTGCCCCAGTCTGTCTTAGAAAAGATTGGATGAGTGCATAATGGCATTTGGATAATTATATGAAAAGGAAAAATTTGCAGGGGAAAAGGCGGGGTGTGGGACAAGGTGAGTTGCTCTTGCAGAGAGCTGGCACAGACATAATGGACTGAATGATTTCCTTCTGTGTTCTATGATTCCATGTCTTTCAGCTAAGATACCAAACTAAGGTCCCATCTGCCTGTCCAGATCCCACAACACTATTCCAACAAGAAAACAGAGCACTGCTCATATCCCAGGCAACCAGTCTTACTCAATTACCAGTATCAAAAAACAAATTAAATGGTTTTTTACCTGATTCTCCATTTGTGAAATCTTGCTGTGCCACAAAGATTATATGTCAGAAAGTAATTCATTAATATATTCCTATGTCTGTGTATTTGTTGTTTTTGACGAGGGGGTGGTAGCAATGGTTTGAAAGCAAAGGGGAGAAATAGTTTACAGCAGCTAGCATGGAGCCAGGAAGGGAAGTTGGGTAGTCAGCAGTTTAGTGGCAAAGGGGTCAAGGGAACAGGTGGTGGACCTCATGGGCAAGATGAGCTCGGAGATGGTAGGAGAGGAAATATAAAAGAGAAACTGAAGAGAAATGTGGCTTAGGGTTCGGAGGGCATGTTGAAACAGCAGAGGCAGTTGAACAGATGATCTCAATCTTAGTGTTAAAGAAGTCTAGAATATTCTCGCACTCATTATTGAAGATGAAGATGGAGATGGTGGGGGTGAAGGGTTTAAGGAAATGGTTAATAATGGAGAAAAGAAGCCCGAAGTTCGCTTTGCTCTCCAAGATGATTCTGGAGTGGTATGCAGTTTTGACAAGAAGCAGTACAGTCCAATAGTACTTGATGTGGTCCAACCAGATGGTGAGGGACAGCCAAACCAGTTGTGCACCATTTACATTCAAGTCTGCATCCCTATAATTTGATGAAGCAAAGACAGGGGCCATAACAGAGGGATCAACCAGGATGAGAGACAGTAAGCTTTTGCTGCAGACAAGGCCATAAACAACAAAAACTTCATTTATGCCGCGCCTTTAACGTAATAACACATCCCAAGGTGCTTTACAAATGTTTTGAAACTAAATTTCACACCAAATCACATGAGAGCAATGAGCAAAAGCTTGTTTTAAGAGCTTGAAGGAGCATCTGAAAGGTGCAAAGTGAGGCAGACCAGTGGAAAGATTTACAGAGGGAATTCCAGAACTTAGGGCATTGGCAGCTGAAGGCATGGTCACCAATGGTGGAATGATTAAAGTTGGGAATGCTCAAGAGGCCAGAATCGACAGTGCACAGAGCTCTTCGGGGACTGCAAGGCTGGAGGAAATCACACAAGACACAGGAGCAGAAGTACACCATATGGCCTGTCAAACCTGCTCCGCCATGCAATACGATCATGGCTGACCTTAGGCTTCAATTCCACTTTCCTGCCCACTCCCCATATTCCTTGATTCCCCATGAGACCAAAAATCTATCTATCCCAGCCTTAAATATATTCCATGATGGAGCATCCACAACCATCTGGGGTAGAGCATTCCAAAGATTCACGACCCTTTGAGTGAAGTAATTTCTCTTCATCTCAGTCCTGAATGTTGACCCCTTATCCTGAGACTGTGTCCCCGTGTTCTATATTCCCTGACCAGTGGGAACAATCTCTCAGCTTCTACTCTATCAAGCCCTTTCAGAATCTTGTAAATCTTTGCTGCACTGCCTCCAGTGCAAGTATATCCTTTCTTAAATGTGGAGACCAAAACTGCACACAGTATTCCAGGTGTGGTCTCACCAAAGCCCTGTACAATATTAGTAAGACTTCTTTATTCCTGTACTCCAATCCCCTTGCAATAAGGGCCAACATGCCATTTGCCTTCCTAATAGCCTGCTGCATCTGCATGTTAATGTCCCTTGAATGAGTTCCCCCAAGTATCTCTGAACATCAACACTTACCAGTTTCACACCTTGTAAAAATATTCCACCTTTCTATTTTTAGGACCAAAAGTGAACTTCACACTTCCCTACATTATACTCCATTTGCCATCTTGTTGCCCACTCACTTAATCTGTCTATATCACTTTGTAGCCTCTCGACATCCTGCCCCCAGCTTACCTTTCCACCAAGCTTTGTATCAGCAAACTTAGATACATTACTCTCTCTCTTCATCCAAGTCATTAATATAGAGAGTAAGTAGCTGAGGCCCCAGCACTGATCCTTGCAGCACCCCATTATTCACTGCCTGCCAACTTGAAAACGCCCCATTTATGCTCACTCTCTGCTTCCTGTCTGTTAACCAATCCTCTATCCACGTCAATATATTACACCCAACACCATGAGCCCTTATCGCCTATTAATCTTTTATGTGGCACTTTATCGAATGCCTTTTGAAAATCAAGTATATTACATCTACTGGTTCCCCTTTATCTACCCTACTAGTTACATCCTCAAAAAACTCTATAATAAATTTGTCAAACAGGATCTCCCTTTCGTAAAACCATGCTGACTTGTTCTAATCATACTATGCTTTTCCAAGTGCAATGTTAAAACTTCTTTAATAATGGTTTCCAGCATCTTCCCAACAACTGATGTTAGGCTAACTGGCCTGTAGTTCCCTTTTTTCTCTCTACCTCCTTTCTTGAAAAGCGGTGTAACATCACAAGAGATACAGAGGGGGCGAGGCCATGAAGGAATTGAAAACAAGGATTATAATTTTAAAACTGAGACACTGCTTAACTGGGAGCCAATGTAGATCAGCAAGCAGGACTTGGTGCAAGTTAGGACATGGGCAACCGTGTTTTGAATGATTTCAAGTTTACGGAGGATAGAACTAGGGAGGCCGGCCAGCAGTGTGTTGGAATAGTCAAATCTGTAAGCAAAGGCATGGATGAGGGTTTTAGTAGCAGGTAAGCTAGGTGATGTTACGGAGGTGGAAATCACAATCATACAGTGCAGAAGAGGCCCTTCGGCCCATCAAGTCTGCACCGATGCATTAAAGACACTTGACCTGTCTACCTAATCCCATTTGCCAGCACTTGGCCCATAGCCTTGAATGTTATGACGTGCCAGGTGCTCATCCAGGTACTTTTTAAAAGTATGTGAGGCAACCCACCTCTACCACCCTCCCAGGCAGGGCATTCCAGACCGTCACCACCCTCTGGGTAAAAAAGTTCTTCCTCAAATCCCCCTTAAACCTCCCGCCCCTCACCTTAAACTTGTGACCCCTCGTAACTGACCCTTCAACTAAGGGGAACAGCTGTTCCCTATCCACCCTCCTCATAATCTTGTACACCTCGATCAGGTCACCCTTCAGTCTTCTCTGCTCCAGCAAAAACAACCCAAGCCTATCCAACCTCTCTTCATAGCTTAAATGTTCCATCCCAGGCAACATCCTGGTGAATCGTCTCTGCACCCCCTCCAATGCAATCACATCCTTCCTATAATGTGGTGACCAGAATCGCACACAGTACTCCAGCTGTGGCCTTACCAAAGTTCTGTACAACTCCAACATGACCTCCCTGCTTTTGTAATCTATGCCTCGATTGATAAAGGCAAGTAAGTGTCCCATATGCCTTTTTCACTACCCTATTAACCTGCCCTTCTGCCTTCAGAGATCTATGGACAAACACGCCAAGGTCCCTTTGTTCCTCGGAACTTCCCAGTGTCAGGCCATTCATTGAATACTTCCGTGCCACATTACTCCTTCCAAAGTGTATCACCTCACACTCTTCAGCGTTAAATTCCATCTGCCACTTTTCTGCCCATTTGACCATCCCGTCTATATCTTCCTGTAACCTAAGACACTCCACCTCACTGTTAACCACTCGGCCAATCTTTGTGTCATCCGCGAACTTACTGATCCTACCCCCCACATAGTCATCTATGTTGTTTATATAAATGACAAACAATAGGGGACGCAGCACAGATCCCTGTGGCACGCCACTGGACACTGGCTTCCAGTCACTCTAACAGCCATCTGTCATCTACTACAGCTAAGCCAATTTTGAATCCACCTTATCAAGTTACCCTGTATCCCATGTGCATTTGCTTTCTTGATAAGTCTCCCATGCAGGACCTTGTCAAAGGCTTTGCTGAAATCCATGTAAACTACATCAACTGCACTACCCTCATCTACATACCTGGTCACATGCTCAAAAAATTCAATCAAATTTGTTAGGCATGACCTCCCTCTGACAAAGCCATGCTGACTATTCCTAATCAAATTTTGCCTCTCCAAGTGGAGATAGATTCATCCTTCAGAATTTTCTCCAATAGTTTCCCTACCACTGACGTGAGACTCACTGGTCTGTAGTTCCCTGGCTTATCTCTACAACCTTTCTTAAATAATGGGACCACATTAGCTGTTCTCCAGTCCTCTGGCACCTCCCCCGTGGCCAGAGAGGAATTAAAAATTAGGGTCAGAGCCCCTGCAATCTCCACAGTCTTGTGGACAGTCTTGATGTGGATAGGTGGTTGGAAGCTCATCTTGGGGTCAAATGCAACATATTTGGATAGCACTGTTAATGTAATAAGACGTCTTAAGGTGCTTCACTGCAGCATTATAAAAATATGATTCCAAGACACATAAGGAGATATCAGGGGAGATGATTAAAAGTTTGGTCACAGAGGTTAGGTTTTAAGGAGTGTCTTAAAGGATGAAAGCGAGGTAGAGAGGCAGAGAGGTTTAGGGACAGAATTCCAGAGCTTAGGGCCTAGGCAGCTGAAGGCATGGCCACCAATGGTGAAGTGATTAAAATTGGGTATGCTAGTGGGTCCAGAATTAGACGAGAACAGATATCCCAGAGGATTCTAGGGCTGGAGGAGATTACAGAGACAGGGAGGGAAGAGGCCATGGAGGGATTTGAAAACAAGATGAGAATTTTAAAATCAAGACGTTGCTTAACCGGAAGCCAATGTAAGTCAGTGAGCACAGGGGTGAAAGATGAACATGACTTGGTGCGAGGTGCCAGTAAAGGCACAGGCAGCAGGGTTTTGGATGACCTCAAATTTATGGAGGGCAGAATTTGACAGACTAGCCAGGAGTACAACGGAATAGTCAAGTCTAGAGGTATTAAGGCATGAATAAGGGTTTCAGCAGCATATGAGCTGAGGCAAAATTGGACAATGTTACGGAGATGGAAATAGGCAGGCTTAGTGATGGCACAGATATATGGTCGGAAGCTCAGCTTGGGGTCAAAAATGACACCAAGATTGAGAACAGACTGAATTAGTTTCAGATGGTTGCAAAGGACAGCGATGGATCTGGCAGTTAGAGAACAGAGTTTGGAGCATGGACTGAAAACAATGGCTTCAGTCTTCCTAATACTAGATTGAAGGAAATTTCTGCTCATTCAGTACTGGATATCAGATAAGCAATTTGATAATTTAGCAACAGTGGAGGAGTTGAGAGTTGGTGGTGAGGTACAGCTGGGTGTCATCAGCATATATCCAGAAACTTACACGCTTTTGGATGTTGTCATGTGTAGATGAGAAATTGGAGGAGGCCGAGGGTAGATCCTTGGAGGACACCAGAGGTAACGGTGTAGGAGTAGGAAGAGAAACCACGGCAAGTGAATCGCTGGCTACAATTAGATAGATGATAGGTGAGAGCAGCCCCACCCAGCAGGACGACTGTGGAGAGGCTTTGGAGAAGGATGGTGTGGTCAATCGAGTCAAAGGCTGCAGGCAGGTTGAGAAGGATGTCACGCCAACGTGCTTTGTTGAATGATAATTTTCTTGGATCCACTGACTGGAGACCTGAATTTATTTATTTTTTTAAAGAAATTTAAAAAGGAACAGATAATAGATGACTTTGCGAGCAACTTAAGATGGCCACGTAATTTGCAACACTGTATCCTACATTGCCAGGCCTGTGAGGTAGAGACGAAATGTCTACTCATCCCGGTAAAAAACCAAGATCCAGGAAGTTTAAGGGAACTGCCTGTTCTCTAGCAAGAATACACTGCTAACGACCATGCTTGAATCACTGGGCGCCTGTCATGTGACAAGTGCCCCCTCCCCCATCTGTGGTTTTAAGCTGGTATTTCTCTGCAGCAGGTTCAGAAGCATTTGGACTCTGACACGTGTAGACCCAAATCGGGGTCTCTCTCTCTCTCCTTTTCAGCTTACAAGCTTCGAACCCTGCTTGTTGACTGACCACCTTTGCATACTTCCGCTACAATCAGAAACCTCTTTGCAGGAAATCATCCGCATCGCTATCTCTGAGAGACCCACCGAGTCAGTCATCTACCGCTTCAACTAAAAGCCTCAGGACTACCAAATTCAGCTAGAAGCCAACTGAATCACCAAACTCCACTGATTGTATACCCCTTTTTCTATGGGCTCTAACTCGACCAATTTATCCTTCCCCACTCAGTAACCTATTTGTGTGTGTGTAAACCTCTAGTGTGTGCGTGTGAAAGTTGGTGTGTAGTTTACTATTTTACTTAGTTTGGTTTAAATACAATAAAGTTAATCTCTTTCTTTGTTAAACTCAAGAAAACCTGCCTAATTGGTTCTTGTTATGTTCATAGCATGTAAGTAATCAAACACCTACTGAATTGGCCAGTATATCCACTTTAAAGAAGAATTAAACCTGTTGTGGTCAAACAAGGAGAGGGAAAAGAGGGAAGCCCTTCAACCCCTCTTCACCTGACCATAACAAGGATAAGGCGTGACAGTTTACCTTTGTCAGTCACGTAAGATTTTATTTTTGAATTTGTTAAGAGCTGTTTAGGTACTGTGGCACGGCGGAACCTGATTGGAGGGAAAACAGAATATGAATGCAAGTTAGTGAGAAACAAAGGCAGACTGTAAAAGCTTCTTTAGGTATGTGAAAAGGAAAAGATTAACAAGGACAAATGTGGGTCCATTACAGGAGAATTTATAATGGAGAATAGGGAAATGGCAGAGAAACTAAAAAATTACTTTGGGTCTGTCTTTATGGAGGAAGATACAGAAAATCTCCCAGAAATACTGGAGAACCAAGGGACTTGTGAAAATAAGGTACTGAAAGAAATTAACTGATTTTTGATGACCAACGGGTTACTCTTTTCAAATAGTGCCACAGAACTGGTAC
Source organism: Heterodontus francisci (assembly GCF_036365525.1). Classification (NCBI taxonomy): domain Eukaryota; kingdom Metazoa; phylum Chordata; class Chondrichthyes; order Heterodontiformes; family Heterodontidae; genus Heterodontus; species Heterodontus francisci. The sequence continues at coordinate 10,388,988 of NC_090397.1, read as the reverse complement.
ACGAAAACAGACAGATGCTACCTTCAACAAAGCAGTGCTCTCTTAGTACTGCACTGGCTTAGTAGATTCCACAAATAGCAATGAAATAAATGCTGGTTAATTTATTTTTTGGTGTCGGCCCGTTTATGGTTATTGGATGTAATTAATGAAAATGTGCATGTAAACTGGCAAAATTACGTTGTTCAGATTCATGCATGATGAAACACCAGTGAATATTGGTACTTTTTAAAAATTCATTCATGGGATGTGGGCATCGCTGACTAGGACAACATTCATTGCCCATCCCTAACTGCCCTCGAGAAGGTGGTGGTGAGCCGCCTTCTTGAACTGCTGCAGTTCATGTTGGGTAGGTACACCCACAGTGCTGTTAGGAAGGAAGTTCCAGGATTTTGATCCGGCGACAGTGAAGGAATGGTGATATAGTTCCAAGTCAGGATGGTGTGTGACTTGGAGGGGAACTTGCAGGTGGTGGTGTTCCCACGTATTTGCTGTCCTTGTCCTTCTAGGTGGTGCCTAAGTCGATGCCGGGTGGTCTGTCTGGTTTCATTCCTTATTGATTTTGTGGTGGTTAGATACAACCGAGTGGCTTGCTAGGCCATTTCAGAGGGCATTTAAGTGTCAACCACATTGCTGTGGGTCTGGTGTCACATGGAGGCCAGACCAGGTAAGGACAGCAGATTTCCTCCCCTAAAGGAAATTAGTGAACCGGATGGGTTTTTACGATTATCGACAATGCTATCATGACCATCATTAAACTAGCTTTTAATTCCAGATTTATTAAATTGAACTCAAATTCCACCTTCTGCTGTGATGGGATTCGAACCCATGTCCCCAGAGCAATACCCTGGGGCTCTGGGTTACTAGTCCAATGACAATACCACACCACCACCGCCTCCCCCTGTTGCTCCAAAATAAACAAGGGCCAGAGTTTTACCTCTCCCGGCAGGTCCGGGAGGCAGAAGCGGGTGCCAAGGTTGCTCCCGCTCCGCGCTCAGTTGTCGCCCCAATCGAGCGCTAAGGGTTCAATTAGCGTGTCGGCAGCAGATTAATGGCTGAAAAGGGCGCTCACAGGACAGTGAGCGTCGGCAGGGGCGCTGCGAGAGCCTGAAGAAAGTGCTGAAAGCCATTTAAAAGGGCTTTCAGCACTCCCAGTGGTTCTGAGAGGGCTACTTACATCAAGGTGGACAGCGGGAGGAGCTGGAGCTGAGCATACGAATATTCCTGGCCGAGGGGGAAAAGATGTGCAATTACATTTAAAGGGGCGACCCATTCAATATCCATCAAGCTAACGGAGATCTTGGAGGATCAGAACCTGCTTGCGGCAATGGCAGAGAGGCAACCATTGCCCCAAGGTTCTCAGAAGACACCCTGCATGTCCACCTCCAAGAGGCTGAGGCAAGACAGGAGGTCCGCTTACCAGCAGACAGAAGGAGAAGGCCTCCCCAGGTTACCAAGAAGGCATGGTTGGAGGTTGTAAAGGAGGTCAGCAGTCGTGGGGTTGAGAGGAGGACATGGCTCCAGTGCTGCAAGCAGCTCAACGATCTTCTGCACTCTGCCAGGGTAAGGGGCATGTTGCAGTCATCGTATCTTTGAACTAATATGGGAGGGTCAACAGGTGTTGATGCTGCAAAGTTGAAGCCATCCATCTAGCATGAACGGCTGCAGCCCTGTCATGGGCCATATGCTGGGCGCATCTGATAAGCAACATGGTCCAGATGTGTGCCAACCGTACACATCAATGGCAATGGTTCCAGATGCAGCATGCAGCACAAGGGATGAGTGGGTGCTCCTTCAAGTCAAGGAACTGAACGCCATGTGTTTCCACAGGAAAAGAGGGCACGGTCCGGTGGCAGTGTCGCCAACATGGCAATTCTCACGAGTTTGGAGGACGATGCATTGCTGCTTGCTGGGGAGGTTGGAGGACGCTCAGTAGCCAACGGAAAGGCCGGAGCACCTGGCCAGGAGGGGGAGTTCCCCAGCGTGCGGGCGAGGGTGGGGGGGGGGGCTTCAAGCAATGAAGGTTGCTCACGAGTTCAAAGTCACACACATGTGGCCACACTGCAGTCCAAGACATGCCCTTCAGTCTGGAGTGTTAATCAGACTGGCCAGGCAGCATCGCCGGGCACATCCGTCCACCTCGGAGGAGGAGGGGGGGACCTCAGAGGGTGCAACATCACATCTTTTCCCTGCACCAAGCACCATCGGATACAGATACAGTCACCTCGGTTGGGCTGTCCTTGGATGCATGGTCACAACCTGGTGCCAGCACCACACAAATACCGGACCAGCTGCCAGAGGCAGTATGGGCCGAAGCCTGACACTGGGAAGGCTGTGGGATGCCAGGCCAGTGCTAAGCCCCATGCTGAGCCTCTGCAGACATCCATTCAGCAGGAGATGCTGCAGGTGCAGCGTGAGGTGCGTGAAGATCTGGCAGAGTTACCAGAAACGATGCATGCTCTGGCACGGTCTTTGGAGATCTCCATCCAGGCCACGAGTACCACACAGTCCCCGTCATCTGAGCAACTGGCCTCCTCAATTAACAGATTGGCGGCTGCAGTGGAGTGCCCAATCCAGCAGTCCCTGCAGAGCCTCACAGAGAAAGTGAACTCCATGGAGCAGTGCCTCAGCGAGCTGTCGAAAGGCACCTGTGAGATCCAGCAGCTGCTCATCCCTCTGAGGTAAGCAGGGAGGCCCAATTGAGCCTCTCAAGGGCACAGGAGCAACAGCAGTATGCATCTGGGAGCTCCTGATGCGTGCAGCAGCTCCTTATCCCCTCTGCCAGTGACATTATGACCTCAGAATCCCAGGGTGTCAGTGGGCGGTCCTGCGACTGCTCAGGGTCACCTCAACATGCCGAGGCCCTCACGGCCTTGGACAGTCAGAGGACGCCTGCCAAGGCCATCCCAAGCCACAAGGCATCCTGAGCAGCCACCTGCCTCTGCCGTGGCTGGTGGCGTGGGGTCGTCAACATCCGCGAGCACGCGCAAGCATTTCAAGAAATCACATTAACTGCACTGAGGGTCACTAGTGTGATTTAGAATTATTTATTTGCTGTTCGACTTCACACAAAACTTATTTAATTTCTCACTTGGCATTTTTATCTGTCTCAAGTCAATGATGATGTTTTAGGCGATCTTGTTGTTCTGCAGGAGGAGATGGAGACTTGGGAGAGGAGGCACATTTGTGCCTTGTTGTGTTTGAGGGAAAGTTAAACTGTTACAGCTGAGATTAACACCTGCAGGTGAGTGCTTTAGCGCTTCCAGCTGATGTGAATGCCTGAATTCAGATTAACAAGACAGTCGCTGGGTGATGAACCTCCAATGAGGAGAAACGCCCGAGTATTAAAGCCTCCCTTGCGTTCAACTCCTGCACACCTCCAACTCCTTTCCTGACATTCAGGTGGCTACACCCCCTCCTCCTCAATCCTTTCAACATCCACGTCTGCGGATACCTCGTGCTGAACAATGTCCTCAGCCTCCAGGGACTAGCCCCTCTGCAGCGCCAGGTTATGCAAGGCGTAGCAGACAACAACAGTGCGAGATACCCTTGCTGGCGAGTACTGAAGGGCACCACCTGTGCGATCCAGGCACCTAAATCTCATCTCCAGAAGTCCTATGGTCTGCTCAATGGCGACCTTGGTGGTCACATGGCTCGTAAGGTACCGTTTCTCTGCTTCATTCCGTGGTTCCTCAAAGGTGACATCAGCCACGTCATAGAGTCATAGAGAGATACAGCACTGAAACAGGCCCTTCGGCCCACCGAGTCTGTGCCGACCAACAACCACCCATTTATACTAATCCTACATTAATCCCATATTCCCTACCACATCCCTATCATTCTCCTACCACCTACCTACACTAGGGGCAATTTAAAATAGCCAATTTACCTATCAACCTGCAAGTCTTTGGCTGTGGGAGGAAATCGGAGCTCCTGGCGGCAACCCACATGGTCACAGGGAGAACTTGCAAACTCCACACAAACAGTACCCAGAACTGAACCCGGGTTGCTGGAGCTGTGAGGCTGCGGTGCTAACCACTGCGCCACTGTGTCTTTTCAGCGGCAACCCCCGTCGCCAAGTAACCATCCTTGCAAGCACTCGGGGGGTGAGGGGTGGTTGCTGTATAGTGCTGGCATTCTGGAGAATGAATGCATCACGACTGCTTCCTGGATAATGAGCACACACCTGCAATATACTCCTACAGTGGTCACAGATAGGTTACACATTCATTGATTGAAACCCCTTTCGATTAATGAAGGCCCCTGTCAGACCTGCAGGTGCTCGAATGGCGGCATGTGTGCAGTCAACCACACCTTGGACAATGGGGAACCAACAATGGTGCTGAAACTTCTGGTACTCTCGGCCTGACTAGTAGAATCGTCTGGAACTTAACGAACTGGTTGGTAAGCCTGAATATGGCATCAGTTACCACCTTGATGCAGTGCTGCACTGATGACTGTGAGATTCTGCACACGTCTCCTGTGGAAGCCTGGAAGGAGCCTGATGCGTAGAAGTTCAGAGCAACTATGATCTTGAATGCGACCAGCATTGGATGGCCACCCAGAGTTGGATGTGGCCTGCACTGCCAGCATCCCTCAGAGATGTGACAGTCTCTTGGGACTGGCGCTCCGACATCTGCAGAAAGCTCAACCGTGGGCGGTAGACTCAGCCTACTTAGTAGACTCGTATCCTTACAGGTGGTTTCTCCCGGCGCATTCAGTGACCTTCTGCTCCTCCCCCATTCCCAGGCTGCAGTTGACCAGCAGGTTGCTGATTTCCCTGGCCACGTCCTCCTGTCCCTCCTCCTTGTGGCATCCTCTTCCTCACGAGAGGAGCTGCCTTCAGAGTGGACAATTCCCATAGCTGCAGTGTCCCAAAGATGTAATGAGGACAGCTATTTGCTGCCTGCTGCAAGGACAGGCACTCACGGCCCCCCTCCCCTACACAGAATAAATCACTGATGCTGTGGCCCTACCAGGAGTTTTACTCATTCAAGTGAACCCCAGAGAGCCAGCAATATCAGCCTCGACCTTGTAATCAACTCATACATCTGCCACAAATAAATGAAAAATACAGTACCTCCAACTCCTTCACAGACACACTGGTTGCCGCTCTTTTAAAGCTGACGGGTTTCTGACTCCCCCTCGACCCATTTGCCGCATGTAAAATGAGACAGCCGACATAAAATGGCTGTCTTTTCGATTTTCACATACTTCAACTGGCTCTTAATTGATGCAAATTGGACAGTGAGCGGCGCCTCGATCTCACCCGCCATTCGACAGGCATAAGATGGGGATTGGGCGTCATGATGTCAGGGACCCGACGTCATCACCCGCCATTTCTCAGCTTGGTTGCCTCAGAGGACGCCCGAATTGACCAGGTAAAATTCCAGCCAAGATGACAGTACTAAAAATACAGTTTGATTTGTCTTAACTGAAAATCATTTGGCTCAAAGCAATAATAGTACCAATTAAACATCATGAAACCATAATCAGGAGATTGCATCTCAGAAACATCTCAAAGAACTTCAAAAACATTCAATTACACAGAGATGCTGTGACATGTTATATATGCAAACACAGGATCTAACTGTGCCCAAATGGCTATGAAGTTTCCCTTACCTGACATTAAAAAAGCAGGCCTGATGAAAGGTCACTGAGCTGAAATGTTAACTCTGCATCCCTCTCCACAGATGCTGCCAGACCTGCTGAGTATTTCCAGCACTTTGTTTTTATTCCCTCACCTGTTCGCTTAGATAATATGCTGAGGTCCTGACGTACAGTCTGAACTATTTTGATGCAGAGATTTGAGTACTAACATCAAGGCAAGCTACCACACAAGCCTGCATACACTAAAACGTTTTCACAAAAAATTTATTTGTAGAATTGTAGGATAATACAGCACCAAAAGGAGGCCAATCAGCTTATCGTGTCTCTGCCAGCTCTTTGAAAGACCTATCTAAATAGTCCAACTTCTCTGGTCTTTCTCCATAGCCCAACAATATTTTCTTTTTCAAGTAAATATCCTATTTCCTTTTAGAAATTACTATTGAATCCTTACAGGCAAAACACTGTAGGTCATAACTTGCTGCAGTAAAAAATTTCCCATCTCCTCTCTGGTTCCTTTTGGCAATTATGTTAAATCTGTGTCCTCTGGTTATGGATCCTCCTGCCAGTGGAAACAGATTAGCCTTAATTACGCTATCAAATCCCCTCATAATTTTGAAGATCTCTATTAAATCTTCCATTAATCTTCTATTATTTAAGTCACATGTATGCAAAGAGAAGGGAACTGAAACCGATCAGGCTCTGCAATTAGATGATGCAACCTCATGCATCTCCCTTCCCAATTGATTATGGGGAGGGAGGTGAAAAATATCTGTGGCCAATTTCAGGGTCAACTTTGGGAATTTCTCCTGGGAGTCCACAATCAAGCACAATGTTTAGTATGATGCCCTTCCCATAGCCACCCACTCCCAAATATCCTAACATCTGCCACCCTAAAGTTCTTCTGAACCCCCTTCTTAAAGAACAGCAGCATACCCAGACCTGCCACATCCATCTGCTCCAGACGGCAACAATTCAGAGAAGAAATATTTCTCAGTAATGAACCAGACTCTCTTGGACTCACAACTACTTGAAACGACACATATTTGTTTGACCTTATTTATACTGATTCGTACAGAAGTAAGCTGTGCTTCTGAATATATTGGGATTGGCAACTTAGTCAATCCATTTATACTGCTGTTTCCTGGTAGCGTAAATCAGAGGATATATATTTCTGGACGTACAAGTATGGAATATTTTTCATATTCTTAAATTTTTAACATATAGTGAACCAAACACACTGATCAACTGTATTAGACAGAGGCAAAGCAAACATGACCACAACAAGCCTTCGAACTGATCGAACTGTTTATGTTGAGATATTAGTAGAATGCAACATTCTGAGCATTTACATTGATTGGGCTGAAGATGATTTCAAGATGACACCGATTTCTAATTGTATATATATATTTTTTTCTACTTCTATTATATATATATATATATATATATATATATATATATATATATTTCGGAGACATGGGTAGAGCAGGGGCAGGAATGGATGTTGCAGATTCCGGGATTTAGATGTTTCAGTAAGAACAGAGAAGATGGTAAAAGAGGGGGGGGTGTGGCATTGTTAATCAAGGAGAGTATTACAGCGACAGAAAGGACGTTTGAGGACTCGTCTACTGAGTTAGTATGGGCTGAGGTTAGAAACAGGAGAGGTGAGGTTACCCTGTTGGGAGTCTTTTATAGACCTCCGAATAGTTCCAGAGATGTAGAGGAAAGGATAGCGAAGATGATTCTCGACAGGGGTGAGAGTAACAGGGTAGTTGTTATGGGGGACTTTAACTTTCCAAATATCGACTGGAAATACTATAGTTCGAGTACTTTAGATGGGTCAGTTTTTGTCCAGTGTGTGCAGGAGGGTTTTCTGACACAGTATGTAGACAGGCCAACCAGGGGCGATGCCACATTGGATTTGGTACTGGGAAATGAACCCGGCCAGGTGTTAGATTTAGATGTAGGTGAGCACTTTGGTGATAGTGATCACAATTCGGTTAGGTTTACCTTAGCGATGGGCAGGGACAGGTATATACCGCAGGGCAAGAATTATAACTGGGGGAAAGGAAATTATGATGCGATTAGGCAAGATTTAGGATGCATAGGATGGGGAAGGAAACTGCAGGGGATGGGAACAATCGAAATGTGGAGCTTATTCAAGGAGCAGCTACTGCGTGTCCTTGATAAGTATGTACCTGTGAGGCAGGGAGGAAGTTGTCGTGTAAGGGAGCCGTGGTTTACTAAAGAAGTTGAAGCGCTTGTCAAGAGGAAGAAGGCGGCTTATGTTAGGATGAGACGTGAAGGCTCAGTTAGGGCGCTTGAGAGCTACAAGCTAGCCAGGAAGGATCTAAAGGGAGAGCGAAGAAGAGCAAGGAGAGGACACGAGAAGTCATTGGTGGATCGGATCAGGGAAAACCCTAAGGCTTTCTATAGGTATATCAGGAATAAAAGAATGACTAGAGTTAGATTAGGGCCAATCAAGGATAGTAGTGGGAAGTTGTGTGTGGAATCAGAGGAGATAGGGGAAGTGTTAAATGAATATTTTGCGTCAGTATTTACAGTAGAGAAAGAAAATGTTGTTGAGAATACTGAGATTCAGGCTACGAGGCTAGATGGGATTGAGGTTCACAAGGAGGAGGTGTTAGCAATTTTGGAAGGTGTGAAAATAGATAAGTCCCCTGGGCCAGATGGGATTTATCCTAGGATTCTCTGGGAAGCTAGGGAGGAGATTGCAGAGCCTTTGTCCTTGATCTTTATGTCGTCATTGTCGACAGGAATAGTGCCGGAAGACTGGAGGATTGCAAATGTTGTCCCCTTGTTCAAGAAGGGGAGTAGAGACAGCCCTGGTAATTATAGACCTGTGAGCCTTACTTCGGTTGTGGGTAAAATGTTGGAAAAGGTTATAAGAGACAGGATTTATAATCATCTTGAAAAGAATAAGTACATTAGAGATAGTCAGCACGGTTTTGTGACGGGTAGGTCGTGCCTCACAAACCTTATTGAGTTTTTCGAGAAGGTGACCAAACAGGTGGATGAGGGTAAAGCAGTGGATGTGGTGTATATGGATTTCAGTAAGGCGTTTGATAAGGTTCCCCACGGTAGGCTATTGCAGAAAATACGGAAGTATGGGGTTGAAGGCGATTTAGAGCTTTGGATCAGAAATTGGCTAGCTGAAAGAAAGGTGGTGGTTGATGGCAAATGTTCATCCTGGAGTTTAGTTACTAGTGGTGTACCGCAAGGATCTGTTTTGGGGCCACTGCTGTTTGTCATTTTTATAAATGACCTGGAAGAGGGTGTAGAAGGGTGGGTTAGTAAATTTGCAGATGACACTAAGGTCGGTGGAGTTGTGGATAGTGCCGAAGGATGTTGTAGGGTACAGAGAGACATAGATAGGCTGCAGAGCTGGGCTGAGAGATGGCAAATGGAGTTTAATGCGGAAAAGTGTGAGGTGATTCACTTTGGAAGGAGTAACAGGAATGCAGAGTACTGGGCTAATGGGAAGATTCTTGGTAGTGTAGATGAACAGAGAGATCTTGGTGTCCAGGTGCATAAATCCCTGAAGGTTGCTAACCAGGTTAATAGGGCTGTTAAGAAGGCATATGGTGTGTTAGCTTTTATTAGTAGGGGGGTCGAGTTTCGGAGCCACGAGGTCATGCTGCAGCTGTACAAAACTCTGGTGAGACCGCACCTGGAGTATTGCGTGCAGTTCTGGTCACCGCATTATAGGAAGGATGTGGAAGCTATGGAAAGGGTGCAGAGGAGATTTACTAGGATGTTGCCTGGTATGGAGGGAAGGTCTTACGAGGAAAGGCTGAGGGACTTGAGGTTGTTTTCGTTGGAGAGAAGGAGGAGGAGAGGTGACTTAATAGAGACATATAAGATAATCAGAGGGTTAGATAGGGTGGATAGTGAGCGTCTTTTTCCTCGGATGGTGATGGCAAACACGAGGGGACATAGCTTCAAGTTGAGGGGTGATAGATATAGGACAGATGGGAGAGGTAGTTTCTTTACTCAGAGAGTAGTAAGGGCGTGGAACGCCCTGCCTGCAGCAGTAGTAGATTCGCCAACTTTAAGGGCATTTAAGTGGACATTGGATAGACACATGGATGAAAATGGAATAGTGTAGGTCAGATGGTTTCACAGGTCAGCGCAACATCGAGGGCCGAAGGGCCTGTACTGCGCTGTAATGTTCTAATTCTAATATATATATAATATGAAGTAGAAAAAAATTCAAATAAAAGCAAAATACTGCGGATGCAAATTCAGTCGGTGTGCTGCTTTAACGCAAGGCACCAGTTTAGCTTATACAGTCTACAAGGCATGTTCTCACTTCTCTACGGTAGAAACAATGGAAGGGTCCTTATATATGCTGTTTGTAGTATATATAAATGATTTGGAGGAAAATGTAGCTGGTCTGATTGGTAAGTTTGCGGACGAAACAAAGGTTGGTGGCGTTGCGGATAGTGATGAGGATTGTCAGAGAATACAGCAGGATATAGATCCGTTGGAGACTTGGTCGGAGAAATGGCAGATGGAGTTTAATCCGGACAAATGTGAGGTAACGCATTTTGGAAGATCTAACACACGTGGGAAGTATACAGTAAATGGCAGAGAGATCTGGGCGTACAGGACCACAGGTCACTGAAAGTGGCAACGCAGGTGGATCAGGTAGTCAAGAAGGCATACGGCATGCTTGCCTTCATCGGTCGGGGCATAGAGTATAAAAATTGGCAAGACATGCTGCAGCTGTATAGAACTTTAGTTAGGCTACACTTAGAATATTGCGTGCAATTCTGGTCGCCACACTACCAGAAGGACGTGGAGGCTTTGGAGAGGGTACAGAAGTGGTTTACCAGGACGTGGCCTGGTCTGGAGGGCATTAACTATGAGGAGAGGTTGGATAAACTCAGATTGTTTTCAGTGGAAAGACGGAGGTGGAGGGGCGACATGATAGAGGTTTACAAAGTTATGAGTGGCATGGACAGAGTGGATAGTCAGAAGCTTTTTCCCAGGGTGGAAGAGTCAGTTACTAGGGGACATAGGTTTAAGGTGCGAGGGGCAAAGTTTAGAGGGGATGTGGGAGGCAAGTTCTTTGTACAGAGGGTGGTGAGTGCCTGGAACCTGCTGCTGGGGTAGGTGGTGGAAGCAGGTACGATAGCGACGTTTAAGAGGCATCTTGACAAATACATGAATCGGATGGGAAGAGGGATACGGTCCCTGGAAGTGCAGAAGGTTTTAGTTTAGATAGGCATCAAGATCGGCGCAGGCTTGGAGAGCCGAATTGCCGGTTCTTGTGCTATACTATTCTTTGTTCTTTATAAGAACATTTAAAATAGGAGCAGGAGTAGGCCATTCAGCCCTTCGAGCCTGCTCTGCCATTCAGTGAGATCATGGCTGATATACCACTTCAACAATATTTTCCTGCACTATCCCCGTAACCCTTGATGATTTTAATTTGTAGACATCTATCGATCTCAGTCTTGAACATACTCAATGACTTAGCATCAACACCCCTCTGGGGCAGGGTATTCCAAAGGTTCACCACCCTCTGTGTGAACAAATTCCCCCTCATCTCAGTCCTAAATGGCCTGTCCCCTATTCTGAGACTGTGTCCCCTGGTTCTAGATTCTCCAGCCAGGTGAAACATCCTTCCTGCATCTACCCTGTCAAGCCTTGTAAGAATTTTGTATATTTGAATGAGATCACCTCTCATTCTTCTAAACGTCAGAGAATAAAGGCCCAAACTATTTAATCTTTCCTCAGAGGACGATCCCTCCATCCCAGGAATTAGTTTGGTGAACCTTTGTTGCACTCCCTCGATGGTAAATATAGCTTTCCTTAGGTAAGACCAAAACTGCACACAATATTCCAGGTGCGGTCTCACCAAGGCTCCATATAATTACAGTCGGACATCGTTACTCAAATCCTCTTATAATAAACGCCAACATACCATTTGCCTTCTTAATTGTCGTACCTGCGTGTTAGCTTTCAGTGACTCATGAACAAGGAGACCCAAGTCACTTTGAAGTTCAAAACTTCCCAGCCACCTCCTACACCAGGAGGCGGTGGCGTAGCGGTATGGTCACTGGACTAGTAACCCAGAGACCCAGGGCACTGCTCTGGGGACATGGGCTCGAATCTCAGCACGGCAGAAGGTGGAATTTGAAATCTGGAATTAAAAACTCATCTAATGATGGCCATGAAACCATTGCTTTTAGTCATAAAGGGGGAGGTGGTGGCATAGTGGTATTGTCACTGGACTAGTAACCCAGAGATCCAGGGTATTGCTCTGGGGACATGGGTTCAAAATCCCACTACAGCAGAAGGTGGAATTTGAATTTAATTAATAAATCTGAAATTTAAAGCTAGTCTAATGATGGCCATGAAACCATTGTTGGTTGTTGTAAAAACATCTGGTTCACTAATGTCCTTAAGGGAAGGAAATCTGCTGTCCTTACCTGGTCTGGCCTACATGTGACTCCAGACCCACAGCAATGTGGTTAACTCTTACATGCCCTCTGAAATGGCCTAGCAAGCCACTCAGTTGTACCTAACCGCTACGAAGTCAATAAAAAGGAATGAAACCGATGGACCAACCGGCATCGACCTAGGCACCGGAAACAACAATGGCAAACCCAGCCCTGTCGACCCTGCGAAGTCCTCCTTACTAACATCTCGGGGCTTGTGCCAAAGTTGAGAGAGCTGTCCCACAGACTAGTCAAGCAACAGCCTGACATAGTCATACTCACGGAATCATACCTGACAATGTCCCAGACACTGCCATCACCATCCCTGGGTATGTCCTGTCCCACCGGCAGGACAGACCCAGCAGAGGTGGCGGCACAGTGGTATAGTCGGGAGGGAGTTGCCCTGGGAGTCCTCAACATCGACCCCAGACCCCGTGAAGTATCATGGCATCAGGTCAAACATGGACAAGGTAACCTCCTGCTGATTACCACCTACCTCCCCGCCCTCAGCAGATGAGTTAGTACTCCTCCATGTTGAACAGCACCTGGAGGAAGCACTGAGGGTGGCAAGGGCACAGAATGTATTCTGGGTGGGGGACTTCAATGTCTATCACCAAGAGTGGCTCGGTAGCACCACTGCTGACCAAGCCCTAAAGGAGAAATCTGCTAGACTGGGTATGCAGCAGGTGGTGAGGGAACCAAGAGGGGAAAACATACTTGACCTCGTCCTCACCATTCTGCCTGCTGCAGATGCATCTGTCCATGACTGTATTGGTAGGAGTCACCACCGAACAGTCGTTGTGGAGACAAAGTCCCACCTTCACATGGAGGACACCCTCCTTCGTGTTGTGTGGCACTACCACCGTGCGAAATGGGATAGATTTCGAACAGATCTGGCAATGCAAAACTGGGCATCCATGAGGCACTGTGGGCCATCAGCAGCAGCAGAATTGTACTCAACCACAATCTGTAACCTCATGACCCGGCATATCCCCCACTCTACCATTACCATCAAGCCAGGAGACCAACCCTGGTTCAATGAAGAGTGCAGAAGGGCATGCCAGGAACAGCACCAAACATACCTCAAAATGTGGCGTCAACCTGGTGAAGCTACAACACAGGACTGTCTGTGTGCCAAACTGCATGAGCAGCATGCGATAGACAGAGCTAAGCGATCCCATAACCAACGGAGTAGATGTAAGCTCGGCAGTCCTGCCACATCCAGTCATGAACGGTGGTGGATTATTAAACAACTAACTGGAGGAGGTGGGTCCACAAATATCCCCATCCTCAATGATGGGGGAGCCCAGCACATCAGTGCGAAAGATAAGGCTAAAGCATTTGCAACAATCTTCAGCCAGAAGTGCCGAGCTGATGATCCATCTCGGCCTCATCCTGAAGTCCCCAGCATCACAGATGCCAGGCTTCAGCCAATTTGATTCACTCCGCGTGATATCAAGAAACGACTGAAGGCACTGGATACTGCAAAAGCTATGGGCCCTGACAATATTCTGGCAATAGTACTAAAGACCTGTGCTCCAGAACTTGCCACGCCCCTAGCCAAGCTGTTCCAATACAGCTACAACACTGGCATCTACCTGGCAATGTGGAAAATTGCCCCTTCTGTCCTGTACACAAAAAGCAGGACAAGTCCAACCCGGCCAATTACTGCCCCATCAGCCTACTCTCAATCATCAGTAAAATGATGGAAGGTGCCATCAAGCGGCACTTGCTTCGCAATAACCTGCTCACTGACTCTCAGTTTGGGCTCTGACAGGACCACTCAGCTCCTGACCACATTACAGCCTGGGTCCAAACATGGACAAAAGAGCTGAATTCAAGGGGTGAGGTGAGAGTGACTGCCCTTGACATCAAGGCAGCATTTGACCGAGTATGGCATCAAGGAGCCCTAGCAAAACTGGAGTCAATGGGAATCAGGGGGAAAACTCTGCTGGTTGGAGTCATACCTAGCACAAAGGAAGATGGTTGTGGTTTTTGGAGGTCAATCATCTCAGCTCCAGGCCATCACTGTAGAGGTTCCTCAGGGGGTAGTGTCCTAGGCCCAACCATCTTCAGCTGCTTCATCAATGACCGTCCCTCCATCATAAGGTCAGAACTGGGGATGTTCAATGATTGCACAATGTTCAGCACCATTCGCGACTCCTCAGATACTGAAACAGTCCATGTGGAAATGCAGGAAGACCTGGACAATATCCAGGCTTGGGCTAAATGGCAAGTAACATTCGCGCCACACAAGTGCCAGGCAATGACCATCTCCAAAAAGAGAGAATCTAACCATCTCCCTTGACATTCAATGGCATTACGATCACTGAATCCCTCACTATCAATATCTTGGGTGTTAGCATTGACCAGAAACTGAACTGGAGTTGCCGTATAAATATCGTGGCTACAAGTGCAGGTCAGAGGCTAGGAATCCTGCAGTGAGAAACTCACCTCCTGACTCCCCAAGGCCTGTCCACCATCTATAGGGCACAAGTCAGGAGTGTGATGGAATACTTTCCACTTGCCTGGATGGGTGCAGCTCCAACAACACTACAGGACAAAGCAGCCCGCTTGATTGGCACCTCATCCACAAACATTCACTCCCTCCACCACCAATGCACAGTGGCAGCAGTGCGTGCCATCTACAAGATGCACTGCAGCAACACACCAAGGTTCCTTAGGCAGCACCTTCCAAACCCGTGACCTCTACCACCTAGAAGGTCAAGGGCAGCAGTTGCCTGGGAATACCACCACCTGCAAGTTCCCCTCCAAGCCACACACCATCCTGACTTGGAACTATATCGTCGTTCCTTCACTGTCGCTGGGCAAAAATCTTGGAACTCCCTTCCTAACAGCACTGTGGATGTACTTACCCCACATGGACTGCAGCAGATCAAGGCTGCAGCTCACCACCACCTTCTCAAGGGCAATTAGGGATGGGTAATAAATGCTGGCCTAACCAATGATGCCCAAATTCCATGAATTAATAATCTGCATTTCTGGTTTTCCCACCAAAGTGGATAACCTCACATTTCTCCACATTGTATTCCACCTGACAAATTTTTGCCCACTTGCTTAGTCTCACCAAATCCCCTTGAAGTGTCTTTGTATCCTCCTGACAACTAACATTCGCACCTAGTTTTGTGTCATTTGCAAACTTGGAAATATTAGATTTAATCCCCATATCCAAATCATTGATATAAATTGTGAGTAGCTGGGGCCCCAAGCACTGATCCTTGCAGTACCCCACTAGTCACAGCCTGCCAATCCAAAAATGACCCATTTATTCCTATGCTTTGTTTGCTGTACGTTAACCAGTTCTCAATCCATGCCAGTATATTCCCCCCATCCCATGTGCTCTAATTCTGTTTACTAACCTCTTGTATGGGACCTTATCAAAAGCTATCTAAATACCACATCCACCAGTTCCCCCTCATCTATTCTGCTAGTTACATCCTCAAAAAACTCCAAAAGGTTTGTTAAACATGATTTCCCTTTCATAAATCCATATTGACTTTGCCCAATCCTACCATTATTTTTCAAGTGTCCTGTTATCAAGTCCTTTATAGATTCTAGCATTTTCCCTATGACTGATGTTAGATTAACAGGTCTGTAGTTCCTCGTTTTCTCTCTCCCTCCTTTCTTAAATAGTGGGGTTACAATTGCCACTTTCCAATCTGCAGGAACCATTCCAAGTTTATGGAATTTTGAAGGATGACTGTATCTACTATTTCTACAGCCACCTCTTTCAACTCTGGGAAGTAGATCATCAGGTCCAGGGGATTTATCTCCTTTTAAGTCCCATTAATTTCTCTAGGACTTTTTTTTAAAAAAACTAATATTAACGTGTTGCAGTTCCTTGTTTACACTAGTCCCTTGATTCTCCATTATTTCTGGGAGGTTTTTAGTATTTTCCTCCATGAAGACAGACACGAAGTAATTGTTTAGTTTCTCTGTCATTTCCTTATTCTCCATTATAAATTCTCCTGACTCCACTTGCAATGGACCAACATTTATTTTTGATCATCTTTTCCTTTTTATATACCGAAAGAAGCTTTTACAGTCAGTTTTTATGTTTCTTGTTAGTTTACTCTCATTCTATTTTCCCTTTCTTGGTCCTCCTTTGCAGAATTCTAAAATGCACCCAATCCTCAGGCTCACTTTTTTTTGGCAACTTTATACGCCTCTTCCTTTGATCTAATACAATCCTTGATTTCTTTCGTTAGCCACGGTTGGAACACTTTTCTTGCTGGGTTTTTGTACATTGAAGGAATGTATTTTTGTTTTAAACTATGTATCAGTTCTTTAAATGTTAGCCATTGCCTGTCTACCATCATACCTTTTAATATAATTCCCCAACCCACCATAGCCATTTTGCCCCTCATACCTTCACTGTTCCTTTGCTTAGATTTAAGACCTTAGTTTCTGATTGAACTACATAACTTTCAAACATAATGTAAAATTCTATCATATTATGGTTACACTTTCCTAAAGGTTTCTTTACAAGATTATTAATTGGCCCTTTTGCATTGCACAATTCTAGAGCTAAAATAGCCCGTTCCATTGCATCCTCCTCACAACCCACATTCCCACCTAGCTTTGTGTCATCTACAAACTTGGAAATATTACATTTAATCCCCACATCCAAATCATTGATGTAAATTGTGAATAGCTGGGGCCCCAAGCACTGATTCTTGCAGAACCCCAAGAGTCACAGCCTGCCAATCCGAAAATGACCCATTTACTGGTTCCTCAATGTACTGCTCTAGAAAACCATCTCGCATACATTTCAAGAATTTGTCCTCCATAACATTAGTACTAATTTATTTACCCAACCTATCCCCTATGCTGACTGAATTACCCTTGTTACACACACCTCTATTTGCAGATTTATACTGTGATTTACATTACCACTGCTGTTTGGTGGCATATAAACAACTCCCACCGATATTTTCTGTCCCTTGCTGTTTCTTAGTTCCACCCAATCTGATTCTACGTCTTGATCTTTCGAACTAAGGTCATCTCTTACTACAGTAAGTATGCCCTCTTTAATTAACAGAGCTACCCCACCATCTTTTCCCGGCTTCCTGGTCTTTCTGAATGCCACGTACCCTTGGATATTCAGGTTCCAGCTTTGCCTTCTTTGTAGCCACATCTCTGTAATGGCTATCAGGTCTTACATATGAATTTCTATTTGAGCTGACAATTCATCTGTTTTATTGCAAATGCTGCCGACATTCAGATACAGAGTCGTTAATTCCGTTTTTTTTTTCAGTGCTTTTGTAAATTCTGGCTCTACCTACTGGCATACTCTTAAGTTTGCAATCACTGCCCCTTCCTGCCATACTCTGATTATCATTACCTTTATTGCTACCTTGATCTATTGCCTTGTCATTTCTCTTTAATTTACTCAATCTTCCCATATATGATCCCTTCCCCTCTCTATTTAGTTTAAAGCCCTCTCTACTTCCCTAGTTATACGACTCACTAGAACACTGGCCCCAGCATGGATCAGGTGAAGTCTGTCCCAGTGGTACAGCCCCCACTTCCCCAGTACTGGTGCCAGTGCCCCCACAAGTCAGAACCCACTTCTCCCACATCAATTCATTTCTCTAATCTTATTTACCCTATGCCAATTTGCACGTTGCTTAGGTAATAATGCAGAGATTATTATATTTGAGGTTCTGCCTTTTCATTTAATGCCTAGTTCCTCGTACTTCCTATGCAGAATGTTTTTCCTCGTCCCCTCATGCCATTGGTACCTACATGGACCACGACAACTGGACCCTCCCCCTCTCCCTGCAAGTTCCTCCCCAGCCCTGAGCAGATGTCCCAAAACCTAGCATCAGGCAGGCAATACAGCCTTCTGAATTCTCGCTCTTGACTGCAGAGAACAGTGTCTATCCCCCGACTATACTGTCCTCTACCACCGCATTCCTTCTAACTCCACCCCCCCCACCCCCCACATGAATGGCTTCCTGTACCATGGTTAGTCTGTTCATCCACACTACAGCCCTTGCTCTTGTCCATACAAGCTGCAAGAACTGCGAATTTGTTGCTCAATTGCAAAAGCTGAGGTTCCTCCACTCCCACCTTTTCGATCCCTTTACCTGCCTGAATTGCAGTCACATCCTCCTGTCCCTGACCAAATCAGACGAACCTATCCTAAGGTGTGTGACTGCCTTCTGGTACAAAGTGTCCAGGTAACTTCCCCCCCACCTGGATGCATCGCGATGTCTGCGGCTCAGCTTCCAGCTCATTAACTCTGAGCCAAAGCTCCCCAAGCCGCAGATACTTACTAGAAATGAGGTTGCCACGGATTATAGTGGCATCCAGGGGCTCCCACACATTGCAGCCGTGACACCACCTGTCCTGCCATCTTTGTGTTAAATTTATCTTCTTAATTAATTTATAGTTCCGCTCTTCACCAAACTCCCTCACTCACCAAACTCCTGATTTTACACTCTGTGCACTCAAGCAGCATTCAGTGCAGACCTTGTAGTTCAGTGGTTAAAAATCAGCAGAATATGCTGGGGATGGGAGTAATTTTCTTTCCTATCCATTATAAGCAGTTTCATTATAACCAGAAGTGTTATTCCAAACAGTCATACCGCAAATGGATTAAGACACTGAAATTTAGGCCATAAACAGCTTTACTAGAATCAAATTTAAGATAATCAGAAGCAAAAATACTGTGGATACTAGAAATCTGAAGTAAGAGCAAAAAATGCTGGAAATACTCAGCTAGTCTGGCAGTATCTGTGAAGAAAGCTAATTAACCTTTCGGCTTGTGATCTTTTATCTGAAAGGTCGCAGATCTGAAACGTTAACTCTGTTCCACTCATTTCATGCAGGTTTATAATGTACTATTATTCTCATAATTACCTGATACACTGGTTCGTCTGTGGGGTTCTGTATTTTTGATAGCAGGTTGATACTGCATAGGGTTCTATGTCATAAATAATAGTGTCACAGTCTTCAACGCTAGAAGAACTTTTCCAATCAAAATTTGTACATATGTTTTCATATTTAGGGAGAGAGGCAGACTGTGGTTTAGAATTAAGTGGACATTGTTTTTGCAGCTCAATACGAGATTCCTGTTGAGTGGGAAAGTTATTTGGAAGGTCAGCGAGGTTTTTGGGTACGTGGCCTTTCTTTGCAGTTTGGCAGTAGGAATCCGCAGAATACGCTTTCACAGGTTTATTTTTTCGATCACCAGTCACTGACGCTGGAATGCAGTGATTATTGTCTTTACTTTCCACAGAAGGAAGTACATCCGGTGAGTTGTCTAGTGAATAGCTGCCTTTTGTCAAACATTTCTGAAAGTCAGATTTCATTTTAGCAGAGAATTTTATACCAAGAATCCTCTTAAATGAATTTTTCTTTGAAGACTGTTTTGGTGACTTTTCCAGCTTTTCAGAATCAGCAGATGACAAGGATTTAGCTCTTGGCTTTGTAATAATAGCCTCATTATTTTGTGAAGTCCCAGTTACTGTCACAATGCTGGGTCTCCCCAGAACAGGCAAGATAGGTTGTGGCAGTTTCCATACAGGTTTCTCACTCAGACGAATTTCTTTGTTTTCATTACTGGACTTCGTAGTACCTCTGCTGGATAAACTGCCAAGTCCCTCTTCTGAATCATTTTCCACTGAACCACTTGCATGCCTATCATTGCATGCTGACAGATCCCTTTTAACTATTACAGATGCAGGCAGGCTGTGACGCTGTGGTTTTTCTGGAACAGCCTTTGTAGAATGGTCTGTCTTAGTGGGTATTTCATCACTGCTCGTTACCCTTTCAAAATCTGAACCAGCCTCACTGTTTGACACAGGCACTTGCAGTGCATATGACAAACAGAGGTACTTGGGCAAACTCATAGAGAGGGAAGTACTTCTAATAAAACTGCCCTTTTTGTCTGCTGGGAATGTTCTGTTGCCACTTTCCAAATCTTTCTTTATTTGCTCTATTTTACTTTTATTTTGTAAGTCTGAAGAGATTTTGACTTTAGAGACAGAGCCCAGAACTGGTTTTATGGAGGACAAGCCACTTCGATTACAAGATTCGTTTACCTGACTTGGCTCAGCAATATTATCTTGTAAGGATGCTCTATTCATGTCGACAGTCTGACATGAATTTTCACTGTTATACTTAGAGACACTGCCAGCACCCATAGAAACAAACGATTTCTTGAAATCTACAGCAGTTCCATCTGGAGCCTTGAAACAAGAATCATTGCATGTCATATTAGGAACCACAGCATTTTCCACACAATCGTCTATACAGTTTTGCCTGATGAGACCAACTAAGCGTGTTTTTTTTGGCTTTGGCATAGGAACTGGTTTGGTGCAAGGCACTGAAGTAGATGTAGTAATTAAGGAGTTAATATCCTGAAATATTAGTTTGTCCTTTTCTGCAACTGTAAAAGGAACTTTTTGCTGACTGTCATGCACCCTCTCTTTGTGGTCAGTACCAGGTGAACGGCAATTTTTCCCATTTTTCGTCACTTCTTCTGCTTGTTGTGCAGCATTTTTAACCTCATAGCCTTTATCACCATCAAAGGGTTCTCTTGTATTCTTTTTAGAAGTTCTTATATTTCGGAAGGTTTGGTCAGTATGAAACAGTTCACTTTCCCCATTGCTGCTACTGTGCAATTTGGCATCCATATCACAATGTGCATCTTTATGCTTTGGAAGATAATTGTTTGGCGATACAACCTGAGTTAAGACATCTTTACATTTCTGCTCTGGGAAACCAGTTTTGCTAATTACCTGGTACTTGTTAACCGTTTTGCCACACTGAGTCTCTGGCCTGTGTCGTGTCCTAGAGGAATATTTTGTTTGATCGCATTTTTTGCTATTTTCCAAAGCTTCCTGTTTGGACAATTGGTCAGTGACAGTTTGGGTTCTATATATATTTTCACCATTTATGTATTTATGTTCATATTCAGTTTTACATGAGCAGTTTGATGTAATGTAATGATGAGTCAATTCACAGCCTCCTTTCTGTGTTCCATCACCATCTTGGCAAGCTGGACACTTCACATTTTCATTCAATTCTCCCTTAATTCCCTCTGAGCATTTATTATTTCGCAGAGGTGTTGGTTTCACTTCAGCCACGGGTGCAATTTTTGGAAATATTGGTTTTGGTGCTAATGCTGGTTTTGGTCCCTTGTGCATTGATAATGGATCAGAAATGACGATGTCTGGTTTTGGTGCAACCGGAGGAGGTGGTTTCTTGCCCAAAACAAATCGTGGTTTAGGGGCCACTGGTGGCTTCTTAATTTCTACAGGAGAAAGACACACATAAAAAAAACTTATGTTTTTATAGCTTAGATGAGACAAAAACTGACAATATACAGTGTTTTGGAAAAGCATGGTTTCAATCAAAAGCGTACCCGCACGGACTAAGTTACAGCACAGTGTATATATTACTGAAACAACTAAAGTAACTTGGAATATGATTTAGTAACATTGGCACTGTTTTAAAAAAGATGATAGTGGACAAGAGTGAAAACTAGTGTGTGAAAACTGCCAATGATAGAGCAAGTGGACAATGCAGAAGAGGAGCGAGAGGGATAGTGAATACAAACAGAAAAAAAAAGGGACAAAAAGAGGGAAAAAGCACCAAAAGGATAGAACGAGGTAGCGTGGCTAAAGCACAGAGCTAGGATGCAAGCTGACTAGAGACAGAGCATGAAGTGGAATAGAAAGCACAATCACACACAGGCAAGAGAAAGTAAGTGAGTATACATGGGAACAAGGATATGCATACATCAGAGCACACAGGCATGTGGATGACAGTAAGTCCAGTGGGGGGGGGGGGGGGGGGGGGAGCAGTGGTATAGAGAAGAGAGATATAGTTGATAGATTGAGGACAAATGGATAAGATGGTTAAAAGAGAATATGTGTTACTTGGCTTTATAAGTAAAGGTATAGAATAGGCAAATAGATCATGGTGGTAGAACTCTGTAAATCAATGGTTTGGCCTCAGCTGGAGTATTGTGGACAATTCTGGGCACCACACTGGAGGAAAGATGGAAAGGCATTAGAAAGGGTAGAGAGCAGACTTACCAGAATGTTACAAGGGATAAGGGACTTCAATTGAGAGGTTGGAAAGGTTAGGCCTGTTCTCCTTGGAAGAGAAGGTTAAAAGGTGACTTAATAAGGGTTTTCAAGATGATGAGAGGTTTTCATAAAGTAGAAAGAGAAAAACTAGCAATTGGGCCACTAACCAGAGCTCACAGATTTAAAATCATTGGCAAAAGGTCCAGACAGGAGATGACGAGAAAGGTTTTCATTTAGAGCACTGTCAGGATCTGGAAGGCTCTCACGGTAAAGTGGTGGAAGCTGATTCCATAAATAATTTTAAAAGGGAGTTGGACAGGTACTTGAAGATGAAGAACTTACAGGGTTACAGACAAAAAGTGGGGGTATGGGGCTAAGTATGATTATTCTTTCAAACAGCCAGCACAGGTAGGATGGGCCAAATGGCCTACTTTCTGTCTGTTTCTATGATTCTTAGATATGTACACAAACAAGGAGAATGAAAGCAGAGAAACCACAGTTAGAGAGAGCATAAAACAACAGGTGCATAAGTGAGGGAAAGCATAATTGTGCACTTTGGATAGGGGACAGATACACAAAAGGAAGTGATCAAGATATGGCCAATCAATAGTAGTGGGCAAACTTCAACAATTAAATCTAATCAAACACCAGGAGACATTCTATACTACACAATCCTTTAAAGAGTTTATGATATTAACATCTTTCTGATCCAAGTACCAACTAGAGTTGTCAAAAGGAAAATGTGGCCATGGTACATTAAGAATTGAAGCAAACATCAAGTCCCAAACATTTTATCTACTTCCAGCTGTTAATAAAATGGCTCATGAACATGGAACATCAGTTGCACTTAGGTAGCAATCCAAAAATGTAAACAAAGGTCACAGGAACTTACACAGCAGCCAAAACTATTCATCGTAGCAACAACTGTGGAAAAAGAAAGTAAGATTAACAAATGCAGATGTTTAACAGGTTTGTAGGTGAAAAAAGCTTAGTATTTTCAAGTGTGGTTGATTTGCAATGCAAGCAGTGATTGGCATACTAACCAGCTGCAAATTAAGTTGAAAACCAGTTTCCCTATGGAAAGAAAATGTTGTCATCCAAGATTTTTATTTACACTGAAACTTTACGCCTTAAATATTTCATGTATTCAATTAAATCCCTTTTCGCTATGTACAGGACACATACAAACTATTCTTGAATATCTGTAACTTACTGGCAGTACAGGGAATTGTAACTTCAAAGCAATATTCATGGCGCTGTGGATAAATTTGAGTTTGAGATCCCATCCATACCGTCAATGGAAAGACAATGAACAAAGACCAGGTTTCCCCCCACAAACAGCTTCAAACGAGTTACCTAGACCACTCTCAATCACTTCCTCGCAACCAGTTAAAATCGGATACTATACATTGATACTATTCTCAGGACAAGTGTGGGAGAAAGATATTTTCAAAACTAAACAGAATGACAGCATATTTATGTATATGCAAATATTTAGACTTAAACACCTTAATCTAGCTATTTATCCCAAAGCTAGAACACATTTATAAAATACTGGTTCAGCCTCAACTGGAGTATTCTGTCCAATTCTGGGCACCACACTTTAGGAAGGTTCTGAAGGCATTGGAGAGGGTGCAGAAAAAATTTACGAGAATAGTTCCAGGGATGAGGGACTGTGGATAGAAGCTGAGGCTGTTCTTAAAGAAGAGAAAGTTGAGAGGACATTTGATAGAGGTGCTCAAAATCATGAGGGGTCTGGACAGATGGGGCTAAACTGTTCCCATTGGCGGAAGGGTCGAGAGCCAGAGGACAGGGATTTACAGTGAATGGCAAAAGAACCAAAGCTGGCATGAGGATCTGGAATGCACTGCCTGAGAGCGTGGTGGAGGCAGATTCAATCATGGCTTTCAAGAGGAAACTGGATAAACACCTGCAGAAAACAATTGTAGGGATACAGGGAAAAGGTAGGGGAACGGGAATAGCACTGACACAGACCTGGTCGGACACGGTGGGCCAAATGACTTCCTTATGTGCTGTAACTATTCTATGCTTCTAGTCGAAGATTCTATGAGAAAGTGGTGGCTTACTTAGTATAAAACCTCACACTTCTAACTTCTTTGCATCTTTATTGAGTACCCATATCAGATAGAGTACAAACCAAACAAGGTTATAGCTGAAACAAGAAATATGTTAATGTTGCACATCAGATAAAAGTCCAGATGCTGGAACTGCACAATAAGTCAGACAATATTTAATGTTCTGATGAAAGGTCTCACCTGAAACATTAACTCTACAACTCTTTCAGAAACTGTCGAACTTGTGCATTACCAGCATTTTCTACTTTTAGTTACAGTTGTACTGTTGGTATATTAGTCATTGGTCAGATCTCATCTAAATGATTGTGAGGGAATTAAAGCTATAAAGAAGCGCTGAGGAAGTTGGCCGTTTGCTATAGAAAAAAGGCTACATGATAATCTAGTTGCAACTTATTATGAAGGGAATTGACTAAAATTATTAAAAATAGTTTTTCAAAAACCAGGGAACAAAAATTAAAAATTAGGAATTAACAGCTGTAGGGAAGCAGTTGGAACTCTTGTACCCAAAGGGCAGCAAGAGTTGTGAAAAGTCACGAGGAATGGTCATTGAAGCAGAAAGCATAAACAGGTTCAAAAGCCAATTAGAGAAAAAGAAGTCAGGAACATTCTGAGAAGGTGGGAAAGTGGAGTCGACCTATTGCGTACCTAGAAAGTTACATGGATATATTTAACTCTTCACACAAGTCAATGGATTGGCTCATTGCTTCCCTGTCGTGGACAAAAATTTAACCAGCTGTAACTTTTTTGTACTTCTGTTGTCAAAGGATTGATTGAAGATGTTGACTCCACGGATGCCGGCAACTTTCTTGCACCTTGTCCAGGTGATCATTCTTCACATCTGGCAAGCTATAAGACTAACAAAGCTAATCATGTCCTCACACTCTCCAGCAGGAGTTACTGGATAGAAATCAGGAGTGGAACTGCAGCCAATTTTCCATTCCCTTGCCAAGAAGTGCAAAACTGAACAGTCGCAGTCCTCCCACTGACCCAGTTAGATCAGCTATGCAATCAAAGAACAGAAACCAAAACTGGAGCCTTCCTGGCATGGTTTACCTAGACACTATCTTAACTACTTAAACAACCATAAAAGTGCTAAAGGAATTTCATGCTTTGTCAATATATGACTGGGACACAAAAATTTAACTATCGCCAGCACTACTCAGTTTATAAAGTATGGTTGAAAATGCTCACTTTTTCTGGTAATTTTTTTTGTAACACAAAATACTCAATTCAAACATTTTTTAATTGTTTAAATCCATTTTAGGCTTTCAAAAATTTGAGATTAAGGATTGTCCCCTCTGAGAACAGACAAAGCTCCGTTGAATACTAAAGAATGGGTTTCAATGTCAGCTGTGACCAGGCGTTAAACCAGTGGTCACAGCAATAGGAAGGAAGCACGTGAGTTCTGGGTTTAATAGCTAGACAATCACAAGTGCCAAAGACACAGCTGCTCCCCCTAAACTTTGACAATTGCTACTTTAATGCAGCCCACTTAAAGTCACTGAAAGATCCTCACAATACATCGTTTTAAACAGTTTCAAAATACAAATCAGATGTCACACAGAAACAAAAGGGCCACTGTCTTTCAAAGCCAAAGAAATTAAAACTTTTTGAGTTGCAAAATCCTGGACAAGAAAACCCGAGAAAGGATGTAATGTACTTTAACGTAGATCTCGTCAATTTTATAATCCAATTTTCTTTAAAATACTAATTCTCCAGATTTGTACCAACACTGCCAGTTGCACATAGACACTTTCTGAGTTAAATGAAGATCGCGCTGCAGTAGTAAGTAGTAAAGTTCAGTTAAACCTGACGCTCATTTTGCGTTGATCACTTCAAGAAAACTTACTTAAAATTACATCTAGATCGTTTGAATGAAAAAAGGTGTTATTTTTCTTACATATTCCAGTCATAATATGCAAACTGGATACAAGAATATAGATGACCTTTGCACAAAAGATCCTGCGCAGCTGATGTTGGTTGGAATTTAGGGACTGCCTGTCGAAGGACTGAAAGACAAACTTGGACAGGGCTGTTTCCCCAAAAGGAGCTACTGCAGACTCTACCGAGAAAAGTGACAGATGGAAAATGATGTGTTCAATGGGAAGATGCAAATCACTCTCCCGTTACATCTTGTATTCCAGAGAAAATATCTGCCGGTTGAAATCGGGCATTTAAAATTAACAAACCAGCAACATTGCAAATTTGCAGCAAACAAAACACCTACACCTTCATGGTGGCGCCGTCATTGTTGATTTAAATATTTCTCGGAGGAAAAAGTCTCCTTGACCAAAAAACGATTCGGTTACATTACGAAATAACTCGCAATACCAAAACAAACATTGTAAGTGGGAGTCGGTCTGTGATCGCCCAGGGTAAAGGGGATGGGCGGGCGCAGAGAAAACCTGATCAACAACTTCTGGACATAAAGACATCAGAGAACCAGTTCCCCCCATCACAAGGCAGCAGCAAAGCCCCTGAAATCACTGCACCCTCACTCCCTTTATATGGTATGACGGCCCCGCACAAAGTTCAGCGGAACCGAGCTCAGGCGCGAAACCTGCACCGGCGGAAAGTTGGCGAACAACTCACCTGCGCTCATACTGGGGACGCCGTGCGCTCCTACCGATCCATCTCCAGCGCTGGCTTCCCGGCCATTGCCGCGTGCTTCCTTCAAATAAAACCACTCCCTGCGACAGAAGCGCGAATCAGTGCTGCTGAGCTGTACAAGAGGATTTATATATCACATAGAGATTTTTTTTTTAAATCACCGTCCGTGAAGCAGCCACTTCTCCGTCTCTCTCGCTAGCACCGTCTGTCCAGCGGCAGCTCCGCTCGCGCAGGCGCCCCCTGCAGCCCAACCGCCAATCCTTCCACGGCGCGAGCGCTCCTCCTGACGTCACCTACCCCCTCCCCCGGCGTTGCCGCTGTTCGTCCCAACGCCGAAAACGGCGCGTGCGTTTGCGCTCTCCGCTCCGCAGCATCACGGGATATGTAGTTCATCTAGTCTCCCTTCTCCTCCCCGCTTTGCAGGTTCAGCCACCCAGCTGGACTACACCTCCCACAATACCAAGCGCGGCCAACTCCCCCCCCCTGCCTCCACGGTGTTTATCCACTTCAATGGCGGATGTTGAAGAGTTTGATGAAGAGCTGGTGTTGGAGGTAAGTGCTACCTTGCTTTTTGTTTTTTCGTCCAAATGATATTTATCAATTCAAATTCTAGGGTTACTGAAATGATAGCAATATTAATCCTTTAACTTCACAATGATAGGTTTGATTGATCTGTTACCTTGCTTTAGTCTAATGACTGTTTTTGTAAAATGTGTAGAAATGAATGAACGTGTCATTTCAGCTGATCGAGTGAGCACTTCAGTTACTATACGCTGTCATTCTACCAGTGAATATTGTTGAACTATAGTACTAAAGTCTAGCATAACTCATCAAGGACGTTTAAAATCAGATTTTATTGCCCATTGAAAAACACAGGATTTTTTTGTGTTTTTCAGTTTTTATTTTCATTTTTAAAAATCAAAGAAATGGCAGCTTACAAAGCATGGGTAAATTTGCAAAAAAACAGTGAAAATTAGTCTTTATTCTGAATGGCGGAGTCGGCTCGAGTGGCCTACTCCTGCTTCCAATTGGTATGTTCGTATTCAGACGGTCATGAGTCTTTGGAATTCTCTTCCTCAACAGGTAGTGGAAGCAGAGTCTTTGAATATGTTTAAGGCAGAGGTAGATAGATTCTTGAGAAGCAAAGGGGGTGAAAGGTTATCGGGGGTAGGTGGTCATATGGAGAAATCAGCCATTAAGTTATTGAATGTCAGAGAAGGTTGGAGGGGCCGAGTGGCCTACACCTGCTCCTAATTTGTATGTAATATCTAAAGTGTTACTTGGATGCTTCATGGATAGCATTTTAATGGGTCTCAATGGCAGTTTGAAACAACAACAACTTGCATTTATATGGCACCGTGAATGTAACAAAATGTCCTGAGGTGCTTCATACGAATGTTTGTTTTTTTTGCCAATCAGGAAAAAAATGGTGAAATAAAGAAAAACTTCTTTATGCAGCGAGTGGTTAGGATCTAGAATGCACAACCTGAGAGTGTGGTGGGAGCAGATACAATCAGGGCTTTCAAAACAGAATTGGATAAGTACCTGAAGAGAGAAAATTTGCAGGTGTATGGGGGATAGGGCAGGGGAATGATACTAGCTGAGTTGCTCTTGCAGAGGGCCAGCATGGACACAATGGGCCAAATGGCTTCCTTCTTTGCTGTAACAGTTTATGATTCTATGAAAATTTAACACTCAGCTACATAATGAGATTTTAGTAGAGTTGACCAAAAACTTAGTCAAAGAGGTAGATTTTAAGGAGCATCTTAAAGAAGAGGGAGAGGCAGAGAGGTTTAGGGAGGGATTTCCAGAGCTTAGAGCCCAGGCAGCTGAAGGCACGGCTGCCAGTGTTGGAACGATTTAAATTAGGGATTGCAAGAGACTAGAATTGGAGGAGCTCAGAGATCTCAGAGGATTGTAGGGCTGGAGGAGGTTACCGTGATGGGAAGGGATGAGGCCATGGAGGGATTCGAAAACTAGGATTAGAATTTTAAAATCAGGGCATTGCTGGACTGGGTGCCAATGCAGGTCAGTGAGCATAGGGTGATGGCTGAATGGGACTTGGTGAGAGTTAGGACAAAGGCAGCAGCATTTTACATGAGCTGAAGTTTATGGGAGGGTGGCCAGGAGAGCATTGAAATAGTCAAGTCTAGAGGTAAGAAAAGCATGGATGAGGATTTCAGCAGCGGATGAGCTGAGGTAGGGGTGAAGTCAGATGTGCAAGTAGGCAGTCTTGGTGATGGAACAGATATGTGGTTGGAAGCTCATTGTGGGGTCTAATAATTAATGTAAATTTTTATGATCACAATGTAATGTCAAACTATTTTAGTAGTAACTTGCATTTATAGCTTTTGTGAATGGTTTGTGTGCTATTAAATATTGATTTCCAAAGTGTATGCTGAAGTAGCATAGTATTGTGAAACACAAATATTGGAAGTCTCACTGAAGCGTGATATAGTTGATGCTAAATTCTAATTTTACAGTTTGTGATATGATAATTGCATGTCAATGTATACATTTTATTAATTGTGTCATGTGTTCTAACATTGTGGATGCAATGCGTACGCACCTCCAGAACAAAATAATGGGAATTTGTTTTAACCAGTTCATCGATGTGCAGTAATGAACATCTGTTGCAATTCATCCATTTACATACACTTCAATTGTGAATCTCATACTGTTCGCAGGTTTATTTATTTTTTTATTGTCCATTGAGATAGTAACAATTTGTAATAGAGAGAAGGATAACATTCTGTTTTATTATTATTACAAAACATAGAGTCCAGCTACATAAAGACATCATAGTTTTAGACAGTATGTACCCAGTCGCTATATAGTAATTTTAGCTTTTTCATTGTTGTCTTTATCAGTCCAGGCACTCTGACAAATCTTTGGAGATTTGAACCTTTGAAGTCTTTTTGATTAGATATTTCGGACAATGTATTTTGATATAAAGCAAATACTGCAGATGTTGGAAAACTGAAATAAAAACAGTAAATGCTGGAAATACTCAGTAGGTCAGGCAGTATCTGTGGAGAGACAAACAGTGTTAACATTTCAAGTCAATGACCTTTCATTAGAAATTAAAGATGTTGGAGATTAACAGCTTTTAAGCAAGCACAGAGCCAGGGAAAAGGAGTTGGGGGTGGGGAGGATGGGTGGCACAATGGTTAGCACCGCAGCCTCTCAGCTCCAGCGACCTGGGTTCAATTCTGGGTACTGCCTGTGTGGCGTTTGCAAGTTCTCCCTGTGTCTGCGTGGGTTTCCTCCGGGTGCTCCGGTTTCCTCCCACCACCAAAAGACTTGCAGGTTGATAGGTAAATTGGCCATTATAAATTGCCCCTAGTATAGGTAGGTGGTAGGGGAATATAGGGACAGGTGGGGATGTGGTAGTATAGGATTAGTGTAGGATTAGTATAAATGGGTGGTTGATGGTCAGCACAGACTCGGTGGGCCGAAGGGCCTGTTTCAGTGCTGTATCTCTAAATAAAATAAAATAAGATGGTGGTTGATGGAGGGAAATAACAAAAAGAAGGCCTGTGATAGGGTGGAGGGGGCAGGAGTGGTTGAATGACAAAAGGGATGATAATGCAAGGCAAAAGGGAGTGGTAATGGGACAGGTAAAGAAATAAAAGATAGGCCCAGAAGATTGTAAATGTATTGTGATACTTTGTGCAAGTAGCTATTTCTTTTGCAACCCAGTGTGTCAGGAATGCCATAGGAGATGATTCCCCTCTCAATGTCAGCAACAAGTGTTAGTAGGCTATTTAACCACAGTTAAACTGAATCTAGCTAGCCCTCCCTAATATCCACATACATGCTTTCCTGTTAGCAACATTAGCTTGCAATCAGGATTTCCCACCTTTGTCAGTTCTGTTGAAAGGTCGCTGACCTGAAACGTTAACTCTGCTTCTCTCTCCATAGATGCTGCCAGACCTGATGAGTGTTTTCAGCACTTTCTGTTTTTATTTCATGCCATTCCGTTCCCTGTCCTTTCCCTTTAACCTGGTGACACTGTGGGAAATTGTACCACACCCAGCCAATACTGGGTTATGCAATATATGGCGGGGATTAACCTCAGAGCCTCCCTGATTGCTGTGGATTGATATCACCCATACACTGATCTGTGGGTGAGCCTAATTTGATTCTTTAACTCTGTTCAAATTCTACCGTTGTTTCCCATACCACATTTACTTGGTATACCAGTTACATAAAATAACTGACTTAAGGTCAAATTTCCCACATTTGGAAGCCAGTCAGGTTCCCAGCTATGTCATTTGGGAATTTTTATCAATTGCAAGTTGGAGGCTTTTAGGAACAGTAAGTTGTTCTTTTTAGATTGATCTGAACCCCCACTTGCCTGCCTTCTCTCCAAATCCCTCAATTCCTTCTCTCTTTAGAAATGCATCCAGTTGTCTCAAGAACTCATTTATATGGTATTCTTCAGTGGGTTTCCCTGGTAACTTGTTTCATTAGTATAACCTTTGTGTTAAAAAAAAATCCTGTTGACCTTCCTTTGTTGCTCCTAAATTCCAACTCGTTACCTAATACATAAACCCTTTGCCATATTGAATATTTTGGCTAAATCAACTTTGTCGATTCCTTTCATAACGTTTGAAAAGTTGTTTTAGGTCAACTCAAAATCTCGTTTGTCTTGGAGAAAAGAAACAATTTCCTTTCCCCTTGGAACAAAGGAGATTGAAAGGAGATCTGATAAAGGTGTACAGGATTATGACAGGTTTAAATAAGTAGACGAAGAAAAGCTCTTCCCATTATTTGATTGTACAGGGACTAGGGGGCTCAGATTTAAGGCTTTGGGCAAGAGATGCAGGGGAATGTGAGGAAGAACTTTTCTTACTCAGTGAGTAGTAATGACCTGGAACTTGCTGCTTACAAGGGTGGTGGAAGTGGAGACTATTATTGATTTCAAAAGGAAATTGGATGGGCATTTAAGAGAAATAAGCTTGCAGGACTATAGAGATAGAGTGGGGGAATGGAACTGACTGGATTGCTCGACAGAGAGCTGGCATGGATTTGATGAGTTGAATGGCCTCGTTCTCTGCCGAAATGGCTCTATAACTCTTAACTGTTACTCACAACTACTCGTTACGTATCAAAATTATCTGACCAAAGATTTGTGATTCAATTAAATAACCCACTGCGAATGTGATCCAATATTTTATTCACTTTTTTAAATGCGAAGTGCTGTTTTTCTTAGATTTATGTAGAACTCTTGCATCTCTTTCCTGGTCACCGCATTGTGCAATGATTTCATTTAACACATATTTGCTCTTTTGGTTCCTTTGTCTCATACTAATTGTTTAAATTATTCTACACACTTTGCAGTAGACTGAGAGTACTGAAACAGTTTATATTCTGGGTTAATAAGTGTATTGTCTGACTGCTTACCGATCCAGTGTGCCAGAGATGCCACAAAGAGGCAATTCCCATCTCAACGTGGTCATGTCAAGTGATCTGGGGTACATTTACACTTCAAGTTTATTCTTGGTATAAAGCAGTTTTAGGTTAGTCATGTTGGCAGATGCTACTAAATTAGAAGCAGACATGTCTGATGAAGTTGCCAAGGAATTGCAGGAATACACTTGCCATTGTTATGTACAGTGTTTGCAGTGGAGCAATCAATAAAGCCAACAGGATGCTGAGCTATTTTGCCAAATCAATCAATTTGAAACTGTATAGGGCTCTGGTCAGGCTGCATCTTGAATTTAAATTCTGTTCTGATCATCGCATTTAAAGAGATACAGCCAAACCCTAGAGGTGGTGCAGAGAAAAGCCATATGTTTGTTCTCTAAGACTGAGTTATGAGAAATGGTTAGAAACAATTGAACACTTCAGCTTTCAA
Source organism: Heterodontus francisci (assembly GCF_036365525.1). Classification (NCBI taxonomy): domain Eukaryota; kingdom Metazoa; phylum Chordata; class Chondrichthyes; order Heterodontiformes; family Heterodontidae; genus Heterodontus; species Heterodontus francisci. The sequence continues at coordinate 10,356,278 of NC_090397.1, read as the reverse complement.
AGGGGATGAATGAGCTGGATACCTTTATTGAGGTATAAAAGGTATTAAGTGGAATAGAATAGCAGAGCACTGTTTCAACCAAAGTCATAAGTACAAACGACCAAAAGGATAACTTCAGGTGATGGGAAGCACTTCTTGTTGGACTGGTCCTTGTGTAGAGTTGTTCAGGCAAAAATGCTAAAATCATTCAAGAGGCACTGTCATGAAGACCCCTCCTGTCAAGATTGAGCCATATTAATTTTGTCATAGGAACATTAATTTTAAACTATTGTTGGAGTGAAGAACTGTCTTGTTTAAAGAGATCAGCAGTGGCTGGAAAACATTTGCATACTAAGAGACAGTGCCTGGCGACAATAGACCCTGGTCCAATTAACCCAAATGGATTTTGATCACATCATTGAATGCGTAAGAAAGCCAGCATTCCTGGGTGTCTGCTAAGATGGAGAATCCACAAACACAGTAGTTTGTTAAAACAGCTAGTCACATGACTAACCTGCTGGCCCAGGTTTTGTTTGAACTGTTCACAGCACAGTTTGGGAGATTGCAACTGAACTTGGAGGAAGAGAGCCTCTCTCCCGGCTAGCTCTCTCTAACGATTCTCTGGATCCACTGAAGTCACTTAAACCTCAAAAGAGAAAGACACGTATATCGAAACAAGTTTTAACATGTACCTGGGCCCCAACGAAACAGCAAGTCTTACTGGCAATCAAAGACGACATCAAACTCAAAAGACTGTAAATAAATCCCAGCTATTGCCTCAAACTTTTCCCCTTTTATTCTTCTTTTCTGTCTCTATCTGCATGTGTGATTATCACGTTTGCATGCTAGCGTGGTTGCGTCGTGTATTCGTAGTCGTTAACTGAATTAGAGTTTAAGGTTAATAAACTTCAACCTTTCTTGTTTAAATCTAAGAAAGCTTGTCTGGTTGATTTCTTTGCCTTACAATTGGAGAGCAGTGAACAAGGATTCACCTGAGAGGGAGTTAAAAACACAGTGTTTTTAAAATTACACCCTGTTACGGTTAAACCAGGTCGTAACAGGCATGTAGATGTTGTTGGGAGGGGGGTAACAACATTTCTGTGGCAGCATCATGTTAATGGACCGAACAACCTCCTCCTCTGTACTTATTAATGTGGTGACCTTTTCACCATTGCAGGTAGCAGTTTAGAGGCACAGTACTTTTCATTAAATATTGTCTCCTTTTATGCCACATATTGTCATAATTATCCTATAATCAATAACTACTATCAGCCTTGAACAGATTCACTCTGTAACAACTACTTACACTAGATAGCGAGATGACTGAACTAATATACAAATTTCTGTATCGAGGCACAAGTCCCATGAAAATGTGCAGTAAATAAATACCTGAACCATTACTGTGTTCATTAATACAATAGATATTTGGGTTCTTACCATAAACCTTCAAAGTTCACAAGTGTGTCTGATCAACATACCAACCTTGAATCAGAAGATTTTTAATAATGGGGAAGCTGGTGAGGCAATCTGTCAGTTCTCTTGTTCTTTGCTGTAAGTTGGTGAAGATTCCAGTTGTTTGCTCACCTTGCAAGGCTCAATCTACAGAGTGCCTCTTACAGCTCTTTGACATCCAACATCCCTGCAATTGGTGAGCTTCTGATCCTGCTGTATATCTTCAAAGCTTGCATTTGAATTTGTTAGGAAATTGTGCACACTTTACTCACATGATTTACAAAATGAAAGTAAAGCTACAACAGACATCCACTAGTTTACAGTTTGGGACTAATCATTTGAAGGTTTTGTTTTGCACACTAGAAAAGCATTCTCCAGTAGTTTTTCAACACTGGCCCCATCAAAAGCAGTAAACTACAACACCTGGCACTATTGGTTTATTTGTCCAGTAAACATGGAACTTTGTACGTTAAACTATGTCTCTGCTTGTTTCAATTTTGTCGTAGCAGCTGTTTTGACTGGCAAAACCATTTAAATGGTAATGTAGTCATGAAGTGTCTTTCACTTGAAGCACTGATATCTTGACAAAGGTGCCCAAACACAACCTAATATTCCACGTAATTTGTGCAAATAATAACAGCATGCATTTACATAACACCTTATAATGTGGTAAAATGTCCCAAGGAACTTCATGAGCATTATAAAATAAAGAAATTGACAGCCAGCCAGCCACATAAGGAGATATTAGGACAGGTGACCAAAAGCTTGGTCAGATGTAGTGGTTAAAGAACATCTTAAGGGAAGAGAGCGAGGCGGAGAGGTTTAGAGAGAATTCCAGAGTTTAGGTTCCAGGCAACTGAAGGCATGGCTGCGGGTGGTGGAGAGAAAGGGACTAGAATTGGAGGAACCCCATTTTTAAAAAAAATTCATTCATGGGATGTGGGCATTGCTGGCTAGGCCAGCATTTATTGCCCATCCCTTAATGCCCTTGAGAAGATGGTGGTGAGCTGCCGCCTTGTACTGCTGCAGTCTTTGTGACCTGGATGGTCTGGGAGAGTTGTACAGCTGGAGGAGGTTAGCAACAGGGAGGAGTAAGACCAAATAAAAAATGAGGAAGTTGTAACATTCTGCCATAATAAATCTGGAGATATCTGTTGATTTGCATAACCTGGTCCTTTTCAATTTCACTTCTAAATGAATTCAATTACTTTATCACTTCCACCTTCATGCCATTCTCCCCAGTAAAAATTTTTACTCTCTCCATTTCTGGTCATTTCACGCCCCTCCCCCAAAATATGGTCCCCATCCTTGCTTCCTCAATTCTATGGGATGCAGGTTTCAGTGTATCTGACAGTACAAAAAAAACGACACTCAATCCCCTCTGTTGCTGTGGTGTATTATCCCACTCCTCAATGCCTCCACATCCTTTGACACAGTTGATCACGTTACCCTCTTTCAATGCCTTTATTCTGGTTGGAACCAGAACTTTTCCAGCAAATAGCACATCTTCCTGCCCCGGCATTGTTATATCTGGAGCCATCTATGCTTGGCCCCTTCTTCCTCATCTATATGCTGCCTCTTGGTGACATAATCTGAAGACATGGGATGGGGACAGCTACGACATGTGCTGGTGACACCCAGCTCTATCTCTGTGTTACCAGACAATTAATCCGGCATCCAATTTCCTCCAGTTAATCATTGCTTCTTGTGCATCCTTCCCCACACCCCTCCACCACCCTTTGCCCCACCATCAGCGGCCGTGCCTTCAGCCATCTAGCCTCTCTGCTTTGAAGTTACCCCATTAAACCTCTCCATTTCTCCACCGCTTGTTAATTGTATATCAGTTGTTTACATGTATGCAGGTGGAGGGTGTTAATTGGATTCTTACTTGAGCACTTATAAGCAGACACTTACTGAGACTGGTGGAGGGTTTGAGTGAGGAGCTACATGTTTGTAATCCTTTTCTGATGAAGGGTCACTGACCTGAAACGTTAACTCTGCTTCTCTCTCCACAGATGCTGCCAGACCTGCTAAATTTTTCCAGCATTTCTTGTTTTTATTTGTAATCCTTTTACTCAGTACAATAAATGTGAAACTGAGTAAAGTTTGGCTCCAGCATCATCCTTCCACAACAAGCTTTCTAGAATTTAACACCACTGTCTCTTCCTTTAAGAGTCTCCTTTCAACTGAACTCTTTGGCCATGCTGTTGATGACCCCTCTAATACCTCTTCCTTTAGTTTCTATTTTTTTCTGATTAGGCTTCTGTGAAATCCCTTGAATTTTTTTTTTGTTTTAAAGGCAGTTAACAAATTCTGAAGTTGTTGTAAATGGACTCAGATTATGTGAATAGTGAACCAAAGCATGAATTCTCCACTTTAAAGTGCTGTTTTAATTTTGCAAGTTGAAACATCTGCATTTCACTTGTGTTTTCATTCATGCCAGCTCATACCATAACAATTTTATGAATCGTGAAGTTGTAAAATTTGTTGACACAGCTGAACCTTTTATTTTCTACCTTGGTATGTAATGGTAGTCACGGATAAAAGCTGAGAGTGAGTAGGTGCTCAGTTACCAGTACATTTATACAATTCAGACCATATCAGCTTCTCTTTAAAAATAATGATCTATATGAATGACCTGTGTTAGGCCTCTGTACTTCCCTAAATTATTTCTTTTTCACCCACTGCCCACCCCAACATATTCAGCCCGATCAAATCTTGCTCATTTGGACTGACAGTTTCATATAAAAGATAGTCAGCGCCAGAGGACTGAACACTTTTGCACCTAACATAAGTATGAAGCAGACATATATACCCAAGTAGTCCAGTGGTCATGGTGCTGCACCTGCAATGAAGAGGTTGTTAGTTCCACCATGCCAAATAGGGAAAAGTAAGTAACTAAATCTGGTCATTTGTGGACTGGCACCAGATAAAATTACCATGAGAAGCTGCATTTTTAATGAACGGTCACTGACCTGAAACCTTAACTCGTGTTATTCTCACCCCAAATGCATTTTCTGTTTTTATTTCAGATTTCCAACAACAGCACAATTTCCCTTTTGACAAAAAGCTGTTGGATTGTTGTAAAAACCCAACTGGTTCACTGATCCCTTTCAAGGACAGAAACTTGCGCCCACCCAGTCTGGCCTACAGGTAACATTGTCTAACTGTGCCAGTCATGGCTCAGTTGGTAGCACTGTTGCCACTGAGTCAGAAGGTTGTGGGTTCAAGTCCCACTCCAGAAACTTGAGTACTGAAATCTAGTTTGATACTATAGTGCAGCATTGAGGGAGTGCTGTGCTGTTGGACGTTAAACTGAGGCCCTCTTTGCTCTCTCAAGTGGATGTAAAAAATCCTAAGGCACTATTTTGAAGAAGAGCAGGGGAGTTCTCCCTAGTGTCCTGGACAATATTTATCTTTCAACCAACATCTGACAAACAGTGTATCTTATCATTATCACGTTGCTGTTTGTGGGAGCCTGTTTTATGCAAATTCGCTGCTGTATTTCCTACATTACAACCGTGATAACACTTCAAAAGTACTTAAATTGCTGTGAAGCACTTTGGTACATTCTGAGGTTGCAATTCTTTTATTTAGGGCAACTAGGGATGGGAAATAAATGTCAGCCTTGCCAGTGATGCCCATATCCCAAGAATTATTTGTAAAAAAGACATCTGTACTTCCGACACAAGCTTTCTGTTTAGTCTGCCTATGATTGATAGTTCAGAGACAAATTACAGGTGGCGAGGAACTGTTGGGACTGGCCAAATTCATTTTTATTTCCAAGAGGAGGGACTTTAATCCCATCAGTCTGGGTTGTATTCAGATCAGGTACCCAGAGGGGAGAGAACAATATCCTCTCAAGAAAGTTGACTGTCTTCAAAGTAATGGCGGCTAAATATCTGCAGGGATATAGTTTCACACAGTATCCTGAGTTGGATTTTCAGGTTATGCATGAAAATTAGGACAGCCATGAAAGGAGGTAGCATGAATGTTCTCATCCTGGTACCCCACTACAGCTCAGAATCTGGGTCAGGTACGTTAACCTAAAGGTTCTTCCACACTTGTGAAACTCCACATGGCAGACTCTATGTTCACCTAGACAGTCAGGCGAGATGTCTGACATTTCCCTGTTTATTATTGCACATCTCCTGTAATTTAATTACAGAACAGCACTGAAAGAGGTTTAAAATAAATTTAATGCAAATCTCACATTTAATGCCCCAATGTTTCTGGACAAAATTACTGAAGACCTAGGAGACAGTGGTAATTCACTGAACTAGTAGTCCAGAGGCCCAGGCTAATGTCCTGGCGACATGGGTTCAAATCCCACCATCGCAGCTGGTGGAATTTAAATTTAATTAATTAAAAAAATCTGTAATTGAAAACTAGTCTCAGTTTCATGTCATCATTACTATCATCGATTGTCATTAAAACCCATCTGGTTCATTAGTGGCCTTTAGGGAAGGAAATCTGCCGTCCTTAACTGGTCTGGCCGACATGTGACACCAGACCCAAAGCAATGTAGTTGAAATGGCCCAGCAAGCCACTCAGATATCGAGGGCAATTAGAGATGGGCAACAAATGCTGGCCTAGTCAGCGATGCCCACATCCTATGAAAGAATAAAAAAAACTTGCAATTTCAGTTGTCGCCAGAAACTGCACACCACAGATTGCCAGTTCCATCCTCCTTCCTGGCTGCTCACTTGAGGTAAAAATTGATGGCACACAATCCTGAGCTGAGCTTTGAACCCCATGTCCAGTTCATCATTAAGGTTGCACGCTTCAACCTCAGTGACATGGCCTATCCATGTCAACTACTTGTCTGTTGTCTGTCAGATCTGGCTTGACTTCTCCTATTCGTTTCTGAGCTGTACCATACACAAACTCCAGTTAGTCCAGAACTCTTGTTGTTTTTATCCTATCTGTCAGCTTGATTGCTCCTGTGTTTGCCAATCTTCACTGGGTCACTGTTCCTTAGCGCATTATCTTCAGTGTCTTAGTCCTTATCTTCGAAATCCCATCACAGCCTTGCTTCTCCCTATATCCAATCCCATATTTCAGCATGCGCCTTCCTTCTGCTTTCTGATTCTAGTCTATTTTTCACCCCTATCTCTCTCACTCCCATCGATGGCACAGCCCACAGCTGCCACCCTCTTACACTATGAAATTTTCTCCCTACACCCCCGTGCCTCACTATGTCTCTTTCCTCTTACACCACCATCAGAAGCCTCCTCAAAACCGACCCTTTTTTACAGTTCTTTCAGCTATCTTCCCATATTCCCTGACCTATTCTGTTAGGGTCCAATAAACCTGCCTTCTGTTAAGGCTTCATTATGACAAGTGTTTTAAAATTGCAGGTTGTTGTTAAATATTGATGAATAAACTGTTTTGTTTAAAAACAGCAAAAAAAATCCTATACTTCAAAATAAAATCTCCAATTCCCTTCCCTCCTCGTATTTTCTCACCTTACTACTTGAAGGCAGCAATTTCTGAAGGTTCAGTGGGTGTGGTTATTTTCCAGGATATAACTCAAACGTTTAGTTTTTATTGGAAGTTTGTACACTGAGCATCTTTGCAAAGCATCACATCTAGGTTCAACTTTGTCTTCACCCAACATTCATTTGCATGCATGAATCATTGGATGGGGATCAGGAGCAGCAGCCCTGCCACTGTTTTTCCACTTTTTAACCTGAAATACTGGAGTCAGTTTAGGTTCCTTTACTGCTATCCCACTGAGCTTCATTAACTCTGCCTTTACCAGTTGAACCCAGACCCTTCCAGTTCTATGCAGTTGTGTGCCACATCACATGATCCATTGAGTCCACTGAAGGTGGTGTGTTTTGAATGGTTATGCAATACAGTTTGTTGGTCTTAAAGAAGAATTAGAAGTTTTCTTTATTTAACTATGCAATAACAATACAGGTCTCTTGTAAGCTTGAAAGCTAACTGGTGTGTACTGTGCTTTTGTATTACTCACCTAAAATGCTGCTTTTTTTAAATCTCCCTTTTATGTATCAGAATTCACCTTTATACCGGTACTTGCAGGATGTGGGACACACTGACTTTGAAATCTGTCCAACCTCATCCCGGGCAGAAGAATGCTCATCAAAGGAGGAACCAAATGAACTGGATATCCCTGCCAGACCAACAGTGAGTGCTTAGAACCTTGAAAATAAGGAAAGGGCATGCTCTTCTCAGAACTAACGTCATGGGATCTAGCTCTGTCCTGGCATTAAAGATGTAGCATCCTTTCAGTTAAGATCTGCCAAAACTAATAGTGTATTTTTTGTCTTTTAAATAGAAGCTAAGCCCTCAGAAAAATTTCAGTCAGAATTTTGCATTGCACAACACAACTTTTTGAAATTTTTCTTGAGTTACATTTAGTATTTCAGTGAGTCAAAATAACCTGTTAAAACAACAACAACTTTCATTTATATGGCACCTTTAATGTAGGAAACTTCCCAAGCCACCTCACAGGACATTATCAGACAAAATTTGATACTGAGCCACGTAAGGCGATATTAGGACAGATGGCTAAAAGCTTGGACAAAGTTGTAGCTTTTAATGAGCACCTTTAAGGAGGAGAAAGTGGCAGAGAGATGAAGAGATTTAGGGAGGGAATTCCAGAGCAGATTTCTTGAAGCATTGTAGGGTTCTAGGAGGTTACAGAAATAGGGAGAGACAAGGCCTTTGAAAGATTTGAACACTAAGAACAGAATATTAAAATTGAGGAGTTATCGGACATGAAGCCAATGTAGACCAGCAAGCACAGGATGGGTGAGTGGATAGAAGGATTTTTCCATTGATTTATTTCATGGCATGGATGTTGAATTTCTTTGCAGCCTTCAATTGTATGTTGATGGTAGCTTGACTCGTCATAAAGCAGCATTTCTTGATCAATATTATGAAGTGGAATAAAAAACGCATGTAACCTCTGGAATCATTTATATGGACTAATGGATTAAGAAATAGTTTACCTACCTGAAAAATGTTTCTGTGACTTATTACCAGAGTCTCAAGAGGGTCAATAACTTTATACTTGACATATTTAATTGGATGTTTAGCATAAGTTCTATCTGTAACTCAATATACTTTTCTGGTTTTATACATGTACTGATTAGTTTTCATTCTGACAATAATGTACTCCATACATGCAAAGCAGTCAGCTTAAAAGACTGATGTTGATAAATTGAATATTTCACACTGTAAAGTGGCAGAGAGCTATTGTGAGCTTGAGATTAGGGTACAGTATTGCAAGAAAATAAAGTGATCTTTACTTTGCATATGCACAAGTTTTATCTCATCTGGGTGAGCTTGAAGTTAACGGTAGTTGCTAAATATGGAATGTTTCATTTCCTAAAACTGATATCCTTCACCTTCAGAACAATAAAAGAATCACCAAACAAATATCTTATGGGGGAAGAAAGTTGCAATCATTAAAATCCGACATACAGAAATTAATCTGAATATATTCTTTTTATGTGGAGTACAAATTATTTAAAAATGATCTAAGGAGAAATCCCCATCTTTGTGATTCTGTAAAAAGTCTGCTAATTATTTTTATACAACCATCAGCCTTGAACATAGTGTTACTGAGCAACTCTCATTGGGTATGTAAACAACATTATATAGTACAGCAGTGACAATGGCGGGAGCAAGGTTAGGCACTGCAACAGGAAATTTCAGCAACTCCTGGATGCCGATCATCCCAAGAGTGCAAAGAAACGTAAAACTTTTAATGGTACCATTGTTTTCAGGGGAGGGGAGAAAGTTGGGGTAAGAGGGCGGAAGTAAGTAAATTGTAAGAAATAATAGTCGGTTCTTATCCAAGTATCTTATTTAATTTGTGAGCAGTCCTCAAAGGGTTAGGAATCAAGAGGTCTAATTAATTTGATTTCAGGCCATGTTATCAAACTTATTTGCATCTTATGCAGTTATGTGAAGTATAAAGATGTACTGTGTAGTTGTATTTCTTTGCTATTGGCAAAGTACCATTCACTTCCAAAAGTCAATCTTCCTGTGCAGAATACTGAAATGTATCATATAAGGGTACTTATGTACCAGAGTGTTGTAACAAATTTGAATAATCTGCTCCAGATAAATTTACATAGCTTGCTTAACAATTCTGCCAACTTTGGTATAATTTGAAGTTTAAATATGAGTCAGCCAGTCCAGTGACTTTCCCCTCCAAGTCCAGATGGTTGATTCTCTAACTCTTAAGCTCAGTTTACACTTGTATATTGATATGAAAGTTGTATAAGGATCAAATCAACTTACTTTTTGCAAGGAGTCTGGATACTATGGAACATCTTGTATTGCTTGGAAAGCTGCATTGTTTCAAGTTCAAGCATGATATGAAAATCTCATTTCGCAAATGCGTACTTCATTGTAACTGTTAGCCATTCCAGTGTCCTAAGAAGTAGCTTCATATTAGCCAAATATGTAAAGATTCTTTCCATATCAAAGAAAATGTTCTGCAAAATCTGTGCGTGCAGAAGTAAATTACACCATTGCAGAACTGATGCAGCTCTTGGCTGGGAGAATACCACAATTTCTGTGAACTTGGAGGGTATTCTATCTTGGGACTATGCAATTTTAACTATAGAACTGTGTTCAGTTTTGGGCACACAGCTCAGGAAAGATATACTGGCCTTGGATGGAATGCAGCACAGATTCAGCAGAATGATTCCAGGGTTTGGAGGGTTAAATTATGAAGACAGGTTACGTAAACTTGGCTTGCATTTCTTTGAGTATAGAAGATTGAGAGAATATTCAAACAAGGTGTTTAAAATCTAAAGGGATTTCATAAGGTAGTTAGAGAAATGAGAATAGGAGACATAATCTTAAAATTAGAGCTAAGCCATTCAGGAGTGAAATTGGGAATCAATTTTTCGCACCATCATAATCATATACAGCACAGAAGGAGGCCATTCGGCCCCTCGAGTCCATGCTGGCTCTCCAGTGTGTCATGAACGTGCTTCCATTGTTAATATTATTTGAGGACTTGTGTTCAAAGGACTGTGGAAATACCCGAGGAGATCCTGGACTTGATTTTTTTTTTAAAAAAAGGATCACTGGAAGGACACTTGGGACTTGGTTTAAAAACAAACACTTACTGGAAGTCACAAGTCTTAAGCTAAGCAAACAGCAGGAGCCTTGCTGACTATTGGAGTTGTTTACAGAGAAGTGACATGTCTAGATTTATGGTGGTCAGGAATTGGTTTTGTTTTTGAACTGGGAATGGTAGTTGGGGTGTAAGCCTGCTAAGAGAGAGAGGCAACCAGCTCATCCTGTTCCACCTCTTTGAGAAACCCTTAGAACCCAGTATGAGAACTGGAGAAATTGATGCAGCATTTCTCCTGAGGAGCTTCTGCAGGACTTCCTCTCGACATCTCCTGAACGAACTGTTTCTGAAAAAATCCCAGTGACCACGGCATGTGTCTAGTGACATCTGTCTACGTGTACCTGGACGCCAAACCAAAGAACCATCTGGCAAATTCCATATCTTATCCTTTTTCTTGAAGAATTAACAAGTATTTGGGCAAAGTATTTTTGTTTTTGTAAAGTTGATCTCTACAGAGAAAGCTTCTTTATTTGTTCTTTAACCGGTATATATGTGTGCGTGTGTTTTGGGTTATTTAGAAGGAACCCTATTTATACTTTCATATTTCAACCTGTGTTAATAAGCTTTACATCTTTATTGAATGAATCTTGTTTTATAATTTAATAATTTTGTTATTTTATTAAAGAAACCTGGTTGGCAGATTTTTATTCTGAAACTAAAATAAAGTATGTAATTGGCCATATCGGTAACTGGGTAAAACATTTAAATATAAGTTGTGACCCACTGAGAAGTGGAACTAGAGAAAGACAGTGCACTCCTCCATCGTTGGTCATAACAAGAGCTATCCAGTTAGCCCCACTTTCCAACTCGATCCCCGTCATGTAGTAGAAATATGCAACTCCCTGCCCTTAAAGACTGGATACTGGGGCAGTTAGAGCTTTTGAGACTGATCACCTTTACCTAAAAAAAAAATTATCAAGGGATATGGAGCAAAGGCGTGTAAAATGGAGCTAAGGTGCCGATCAACAACGATTGAATTGAATGTTGGAACAAGCTTAAGAGATTGAATGGCATCGTCCTGTTCCTGATGTTCCTGTGTTTCTAACTAAATGCTAATTGTTTTTTTCTATCAGGAAAAAACTGCAGAGATACTGATTAACTATTGAAATCTAATACAGTCTATCCTTAAGTTGGTTTGAATTAATTGATAATTTTGAATTTTGTTTGCACTTTTTTACGGTTGCCATATTAATTAAACAGCTTAATTTAAATTACCAGGTAACTTGAAGTTTGGGAGAGTGCGGGGGAGGTGGGGGAAAACTCCAAAATAGCAAGAGTAGACGGTAAATAAAATGTACAGTGTTATACAAGAAAAAAAGGGTGTCTCTGCAATGTAGTTTTCCTTGGGGTTTTTTCTGAGTACTTTCCAAGGCTGCTAAACAGCTGACTTTTACCCGAGTATTGGGTAGGCTTGACCTCTGGTGGGAATTTTCCTTTCTTTTAACATTCAACCTTTTTTTAATCAAAATGTTTAATAGTTTTGACAAGGAAACAAAAAAACTCACCAACATCACCAGTTTAGATCAAATGCCTTTTGTTGTTGCACAGTATTTCTCACCACTAAACCCCTCAGTTAGGTTGCTTATGTTACTGGGTCAGTATTCGTACAAGTCAAGTTTAAAAATCGCTCATGATTGCGAATCTTTATTAATTTACATTTGAAAGAATCTGGAATTTGCTGCAGCAAACAGCTTAAAGCAAATACTTAAAAAAAAAACGCTGACATTTTTTAAGTGGATTATTCACCAGAGATGGGTGCCTCCCAGACATTGGTAAAAAGCAGTTTTACCTTACTGTATGTATATAATTTTTATATAAACTTACACACAAATGCGACTCTGCAAATTACTATTATCACCTATTGTTTATTTTTAGTGTCATTTTAAATGCTTCTCCAGGGTAAAAAAAAATATGGAATTTTGGTGCTAACATTGAGAGGGACTGAAAACAAGAACAAAGCGAACATGATGACTGTTTGCAAAGACCTCTAGGCAACATCTGTAATACTGAGAGAGATTTTGGACTTTGCAGTACAGGAGAGATTTGGTGGATTTTGAGGAAGTTCAACAGCTTTCCGAGGATGATGTCAGGGATAAGGCATCTGAGTTATGAGGAAAGGCAGGAGGAATAGGGATTGTGATCTCTCCTACTAAGAAGATTAAGGGGAACATGATATAGATGGTGAAAATGATAAAGGGAATAGACAAGGGAAATATAGAGAGATGATTTGTATTGATAGGTAAATCAAAGACACAAGGCCATGATCTGATGATAAATGTCAGCTATGGGAAGAGTGAAATTCGAAGAAATGTTTTCATGTGAAGAATTATTGGAATGTGGAATGTTTCTCTATGTAATGATAAATTACTGAGAGAAGAACAATGTGTATCTGGATGTGGGGAGGGAACAGGAAAATGCGACTGTATAAAATCAATCACCTTAGCCTCAATATCTGTGTTATTACCACACAAAAGTTCACAAAGCCAAGTAACCATTTTTATACCCATATCCTGAAGTGCAGTAATAGTTCATTAGATATACCATTGCATCCAGCTGCCTGTTTGCATTTCAGGTTTTCATGGTTATTTTTATCTCCTCTATTTAGAGTTCCTGATTGTCAAAGCTGCTGTGTCTGAGGCGTGAGTGGAGTTCCTGCTTGACGGTTTGTTTTGCACTGTGCTTTATGAGCTAGTTTGCTCATCATTTAGGATGAGTTGATGTGTGACATAGTTGGGAGAGATTATGGCAATGCACTTTGATTGTGTCCCCAAGAATTCAGCTTACGAGCGGTAGCCAGTACTTTTCTGCTTTTGTGGCATACGTTTGTCATTTCAGTCAGCTTCCTCCCATGTCACTCATTTCGAATCTTGAACAATCTGTGAGATCCGAGTCAATCAGTTCTGTATATCACTTTTATTCTTGGTTTGTTTGTTCTGAAAGCCCAGATTTGTTTAGTGTCTGATATCCCTTGGGGCTGTGCTTTTAGAGAGTCTTCCACACCAGGGCAACAAATTTTCCATAGCGCTCATGTGTTGGAGTAAATATATGGATAGATTTATCCAATTCAGAGGCAAGATCTTCCCAGTCAGCCTTTCTGAAGTTTAGTCTCAGCACATGCTTTGTTTTCCTGGGTTGAATCACAGCTTCTATTGTCATTTGCACTGGTCTCTGGTTACTGCCATGACCTCCCTTCCAAAGTTGTCTGCATTATCAGTTGTGACAAAAGTTAGGTCAGGATTGTACCACTTGTTTCATTGTGCATTTGTCCTTGGGATTATAGAATAGAGAAGGTTATTTGTTGTCTCCCACTTCTCTCTCATTATCGTCATTATTGGAATGCCCCCAGATAATTGACAGTGGACATTGTCTCGGACCAGGAATAGTTTTCTGGCAGGGAAACGTCAGGTGGTCATGCAAACTGTTCACCTCGAGGTTTGTAAATAGAAACAATAGCTATTTAGTACAATTTTATCATGTTTCAAATATTGTGCTGCCATAGATATTACTTTTGATGTTTGCAGCAATGTGCATACCAGGAATGTTTGGTACAGTTTTGTCTCTTGCAAGCACATGGTGCCTGCTTTTGTGCCAGATGGTGTGTTTGTCTTCTCTAAGGAAATCCCTCCATATTGATGCTAATAATTTTGAATGCTTTATTTGGCTGAGGCCTTAAAAAGGGTAATTTATGCCAATGTCTCTGCCTTCTATTGCAGTCTCGGTGTGTATTGTCAGATTTCACGTCTCCCTTTGTTAGTTACAATGGGAGAGTAACAGGGGTCACAATGTGTACATATCCGACCTGACTCCAAACAGTGCTGTAGAACCTTTTATGTCCACCTGAGGAGGCAGATAGAGCCTCAATTGAACATCTCATCTCCCTCAGTACTGATTTATGTGCTCAAGTTTCTGGAGTGGGATTTGAACCCACGACCTACTGGAGAGAACTACCACTGAGCCAAGACTGACACAACTCTAGAGATTTGTATATTTAGTACTTTATTTACATCCTACTCCCTCACCACCCAAAACATGCATACATTGTTATCTGGCCAGCAGATGGCCAGCAACATGCTCCCAGGCGTCTCCCCTTGTCACTCAGTAATTCAGCATTTGAGAGAGCAGCCCAGGGGGATGATTTCTCTGCTAGTTTTTTGTCTCTTCCACTATGGAGAAGCAGGTGTCTTTTCCCACTAAGATGCACAGCCAAGTCATGAGGCCGTGGCATATTAAGGCATTGTGTGCTGATTCACCAGCCCATCAATCCAAAGGTTAGACTTAAACTCACTTTTAATTCTTGTTTTAAAGCTTTATTTAACAAAATTATTGGTAATTTTTATATTTGTAGTTTGTTTCTAATATATTTGTGAGTTTTCATATATAGCTGGCAAACATTAAACTAATCAGTGAATGTACAAACAATTGCAAATAGTTCATTGAAAAAGGAACAGCCTATTGTTAGAATTACAACAGCTTTCAATTCTTCTTTTTTCCCTTTTCTGTCAGAGTAGTTTTGAGTGGCTTGAGTTGTTTTATAGTGGAAATGCAGAATATTGTACTAGTGGAGTATGAAAGATCTGTAATCCTGAGTTTTCTTTAATGAATCAGGGATGAGAAAAGCTCATTCCTTTAGTATATTTCTTACAGCTGTAATAAACCCTATAAATACATCACTGCCGATGAGATACTATGAGCAACAATGCTTTAAAATGAAGTGACTGGTCTGATTTATAGTCATCCTAGTGGAATATTGCATGAAGTAGGACAAATCAGCTGATTTCCACCCACCCACTTTACTACTTTTTAGTTACTCCACTATACCTCGGTCAAGAAGACTGGATATTCCAAGTTTTCTGTCTTGAATCTGACCTGTGTGAGTTGACCATGTGACTTCACTGTCTCTGCTCCCTCTCCATGACGTAACCTCCATTTGGCACTTCCCCAGAAATATACATCTTAGATTAGTGGTATGCTATGAGGGGAGTCAGATGTAAATTTAGTCTACCATTGATACACAACAGTAGTATATTGTAGCATCAACAAATTGAGATTTTAGTTTTATTTTCACTAGTGTGAAATATCAATGTTAATAATTTCCTAAGAATAAATGTAGCATTTAGCCACATAAATATTGTAGCTACAAGAGCAGATCAGAGGCTAGGAATTCACCTCCTTTTGAATTGTACATTAAGTGTGTTTAATTGTATCTGGGGGGCAATAACTCGGATTTCACTTGAGTGCATATGAAGAGACACTTTTTGAAACTGTGGTGTGGTTGAGTAAGGAGGTGTATGCTTGTACTGTTTAACTCTATAAATAAATGCAAGAGTGAGTAAAGATTGGCTTAAGTTTTATCCTTCACCAACTGGCTGTCTGGAGATTAACACTCTTTGAGTCCCCAAAGCCTACCCACCATCTATAAGGCACCATCAGGAGTGTGATGGAATTTGCAAGTTCCGCTCCAAGTCACTCACCATCCCGACTTGGCAATACATTAAGGCCCGCTATATCGCAGTCCACGGGGACCATATCTCAAGGCCACTTAAAAGTGAGACCGCATTATATCAGCCGCCGATAAATTATGTTGCTGACTGCAATCATAGAGTCATTGTGTCACAGAAGGAGGCCATTCAGCCCGTCGGTCAGTTTTTCTTCCCTCTTGAGATGAAGTCAAAGGAATTTCAGTGAAGCTGTAGAAGCTGTTAGAAATGTCACTGCTGTGCTCTACACGGGTGACAATTGTCAAAAGGGAGAAGGGGGAGTTTGAAGAATGGGTCTTGCTACTGAAGACAGAACATTTACGAAAAATTATTAATCTTATCATCTTTCTGGTCTTGACTTCAACTAGGAGTAGTCCTAATTACTGGAAACAGTCTGATTCTGTTTACACTGTCTTGGTCCTGGCAATTTTAAATAACTATCACCTGTAATCTCCCTCTTAACAGAAACAGCCCCAGCTGCTCACTGCATAAACTCACTGAGCTAAGAGCTCTTCGGGTATTATTAGTTCAGCTTCTTTATATGTTGGGCTCAGTCACTCCGCTGAGTCCCGATTCTTTTGTTGTCATCAGCACTCTGATTTAAACAACATAATAAATTAAAGAATGTTAGTTCTTCCTTGAAAATTTTCAGCTGAAAGAAATACTTCTAATGCACTTGGCCTTTCTTGAAAACTTTGATCCCTGAAGTCAGAGGAATCTCAGAGGTGGAAGTTTGTCATAGAATCATAGAATGGTTACAGCACAAAAGGAGGCCATTTGGCCTGTCATGTCCGTGCTGGCTCTCTGCAAGAACAACTCACCTGCCTTTTCCCATAGCCCTGCAAATTTTTTCTCTTCAGATAATTATCCAGTTCACTTTTGAAGGCCTCAATTGAATCTCTCTCCACCACACTCTCAGGCAGTGCATTCCAGATCTTAAGCATACACTGAGTAAAAAGGTTTTTCCTCACTTCGCTGTTGCTTCTTATGCCAGTCTTAAATCGGTGTCCTCTGGTTCTGGATCCTTCCACCAATGGGAACAGTTTCTCCCCATCTACTCTGTCCAGACACTTCATGATTTTGAATGCTTCTGCCAAATCTTCTCCAAGGAGAACAGGCCCAGCTCCTCTAACCTATCCATGTAACTGAAGTTCATCATCACTGGAACCATTTTTGTCAGTCTTTTCTGCACCCTCTCTATCCCTTAACATCCTTTTGAAAGTGCAGTGACCAGAACTGGACACAGTACTCCAGTTGAGACTGAACTAGTGTTTTATACAGGTTTATCACCACTTCCTTGTTTTTTTACTCTATGTTCCTTTTTATAAAGCCCAGGATCCCAAACGCTTTATTAACCACTTTCTCAACCAGCCCCGCAAACTTCAATGATATGTGCACATATACCCCCAGGTCCCTCCGCTCCTGCACCCCCTTTGCAATTGTACCCTTTAATTTATATTGGAAACATATTAATGTAGAAAATTCTCCTGAACGCACTCTAGAAACTCTTGCCCCTCTCTGCCTTTTACACTATTACTAACACAGTCTATATTAGAATAATAAAGTTCCTCGTTATAACTACTGTATAATTCTTGCACCGCTCTGTAATTACCTTGCAAATTTGTTCCTCTATATCTCTTCCACTAATTGGTGGCCTATAGAATACCCCCAGAAATATAATAGTACCTCCATTATTTCTTTGCTCTAACCAAATAGATTCTGTCCTTGATCACTCTAGGACATCCTCTCTCTCCAGCACTGTAATGTTCTCCTTAATCAATACAGCTACCCCTCCTCCTTTCCTTCCTTCCCTATCTTTCCTGAACATCTTGTATCCAGGAATATTTAATTGCCAGTCCTGCCCTTTTTTGAGCCAGGTCTCCATTATTGCCACAACATCATATTTCCATGTGGATATCTGCGCCTGCAGCTCATCATCCTTATTTACACTCCGTGCATTCATATACATGCACTGTAAACCTAATGTGCCCAAGGCACAAGGGTTGGGGCCGACCATGACTCATGGCCCTCCTGCCTTGGGCGCTATGGCGTTGGAAGGATGAATGAGAACGGGCAGAGACTGCTTGAGTTGTGTACCTATCATAACCTCTGCATCACCAACTCGTTCTTTCACACTAAACCCTGTCACCAGGTTTCACGGAGGCACCCAAGATCACGTCGTTGGCACCAGCTGGACCTCATCGTCACAAGGCGAGCCTCCTTAAACAGTGTTCAAATCACACGCAGCTTCCACAGTGCGGACTGCGACACCGACCACTCCCTGGTGTGCAGCAAGGTTAGACTCAGACCAAAGAAGTTGCATCATTCCAAGCAGAAGGGCCACCCGCGCATCAACACGAGCAGAATTTCTCACCCACAGCTGTTACAAAAATTTCTAAATTCACTTGTAACAGCCCTTCAAAACACTCCCACAGGGGATGCTGAGACCAAGTGGGCCCACATCAGAGACGCCATCTATGAGTCAGCTTTGACCACCTACGGCAAAAGTGCGAAGAGAAATGCAGACTGGTTTCAATCTCATAATGAAGAGTTGGAACCTGTCATAGCCGCTAAGCGCATTGCACTTTTGAACTACAAGAAAGCCCCCAGCGATTTAACATCCGCAGCACTTAAAGCAGCCAGAAGTACTGCACAAAGAACAGCTAGGCGTTGCGCAAACGACTACTGGCAACACCTATGCAGTCATATTCAGCTGGCCTCAGACACCGGAAACATCAGAGGAATGTATGATGGCATGAAGAGAGCTCTTGGGCCAACCATCAAGAAGATCACCCCCCTCAAATCTAAATCGGGGGACATAATCACTGACCAACGCAAACAGATGGACCGCTGGGTTGAGCACTACCTAGAACTGTACTCCAGGGAGAATGCTGTCACTGAGACTGCCCTCAATGCAGCCCAGCCTCTACCAGTCATGGATGAGCTGGACATACAGCCAACCAAATCGGAACTCAGTGATGCCATTGATTCCCTAGCCAGCGGAAAAGCCCCTGGGAAGGACAGCATTACCCCTGAAATAATCAAGAGTGCCAAGCCTGCTATACTCTCAGCACTACATGAACTGCTATGCCTGTGCTGGGACGAGGGAGCAGTACCCCAGGACATGCGCGATGCCAACATCATCACCCTCTATAAAAACAAAGGTGACCGCGGTGACTGCAACAACTACCGTGGAATCTCCCTGCTCAGCATCGTGGGGAAAGTCTTTGCTCGAGTCGCTCTGAACAGGCTCCAGAAGCTGGCCGAGCGCGTCTACCCTGAGGCACAGTGTGGCTTTCGTGCAGAGAGATCGACTATTGACATGCTGTTCTCCCTTCGTCAGATACAGGAGAAATGCCGTGAACAACAGATGCCCCTCTACATTGCTTTCATTGATCTCACCAAAGCCTTTGACCTCGTCAGCAGACGTGGTCTCTTCAGACTACTAGAAAAGATCGGATGTCCACCAAAGCTACTAAGTATCATCACCTCATTCCATGACAATATGAAAGGCACAATTCAACATGGTGGCTCCTCATCAGAGCCCTTTCCTATCCTGAGTGGTGTGAAACAGGGCTGTGTTCTCGCACCCACACTTTTTGGGATTTTCTTCTCCCTGCTGCTTTCACATGCGTTCAAATCCTCTGAAGAAGGAATTTTCCTCCACACAAGATCAGGGGGCAGGTTGTTCAACCTTGCCCGTCTAAGAGCGAAGTCCAAAGTACGGAAAGTCCTCATCAGAGAACTCCTCTTTGCTGACGATGCTGCTTTAACATCTCACACTGAAGAATGCCTGCAGAGTCTCATCGACAGGTTTGCGTCTGCCTGCAATGAATTTGGCCTAACCATCAGCCTCAAGAAAACGAACATCATGGGGCAGGATGTCAGAAATGCTCCATCCATCAATATTGGCGACCACGCTCTGGAAGTGGTTCAAGAGTTCACCTACCTAGGCTCAACTATCACCAGTAACCTGTCTCTAGATGCAGAAATCAACAAGCGCATGGGTAAGGCTTCCACTGCTATGTTCAGACTGGCCAAGAGAGTGTGGGAAAATGGCGCACTGACACGGAACACAAAAGTCCGAGTGTATCAGGCCTGTGTCCTCAGTACCTTGCTCTACGGCAGCGAGGCCTGGACAACGTATGCCAGCCAAGAGCGACGTCTCAATTCATTCCATCTTCGCTGCCTTCGGAGAATACTTGGCATCAGGTGGCAGGACTATATCTCCAACACAGAAGTCCTTGAAGCGGCCAACATCCCCAGCTTATACACACTACTGAGTCAGCGGCGCTTGAGATGGCTTGGCCATGTGAGCCGCATGGAAGATGGCAGGATCCCCAAAGACACATTGTACAGCGAGCTCGCCACTGGTATCAGACCCACCGGCCGTCCATGTCTCCGTTATAAAGACGTCTGCAAACGCGACATGAAATCGTGTGACATTGATCACAAGTCGTGGGAGTCAGTTGCCAGCATTCGCCAGAGCTGGCGGGCAGCCATAAAGACAGGGCTAAATTGTGGCGAGTCGAAGAGACTTAGTAGTTGGCAGGAAAAAAGACAGAGGCGCAAGGGGAGAGCCAACTGTGCAACAGCCCCAACAAACAAATTTCTCTGCAGTACCTGTGGAAGAGCCTGTCACTCCAGAATTGGCCTTTATAGCCACTCCAGGCGCTGCTTCACAAACCACTGACCACCTCCAGGCGCGTATCCATTGTCTCTCGAGATAAGGAGGCCCAAAAGAAACCTAATGTGGACCTTATTGCATTCTCTCTTACACTGACCCCACCTAATGACATACGGTTCCCTACTCTAGTGCCATATCTCTCTCCCAATTCTTTGTGCACCTTAGTTTTCCTCCCTCAATTTACCTCCTGCTTCCCACACCCCTGCCAAGTTAGTTTAAACCCTCCCCAATAGCACTGGTAAATCGCCCGCAAAGCTATTGGTCTTGATTCTGTTCAGGTGCAACCCTTCCGGCCTGTCCTGGTCTCATCTCACCCAGAACTGATCCCAATGTCCCTGGAATCTGAAGCCCTCCCCCCTGTACCATCTCTTCGGCCACACATTCATCTGTTCTGTCCTCCTATTTTTATACTTACTTCCACATAGTACTGGGATTTCTAGAGATTACTACCTTTTGAGGTCCTGCTTGCTAATTTCTTTCCCAGCTCCCCAAACTCAGCTTGCAGGACCTCCTCCCTCTTTCTGCTATGTCGTTAGTACCAATATGGATCACAATTGCTGGCCTTTCACCCTCCTGACTCAGAGTGCTCTGCAGCTGTTCCGTGACATCCTTAACCCTGGCACCAGGGAGGCAACATACCATCCTGGGTTCACGTCTGCGGCCACAGAAATGTCTGTCTGTTTCTCTAACTATAGAATTCCCTATCATTACTGCTTTTCCAATCTCCCTCTTGCCCCCCCTGTACACCTGAGCCAGCCATGGTGCTGGGATCTAGACTGTGGCTGCACACCCCAGAGGAACCTTCATTCTTACCAGTATTCAAAATTAAATACTGGTTGGAGAGTGAGATGAGCTTGGGACTTCTGCACTGGCTTGTTGGTCCTTCTTGACTGCCTAGTGGTCACCCATTCCCTCTCTGCTTGCATAATCACATCTATATATGTGCTATCCACAAAACTCTCAGCTTCGTGGATGCACCGCAGTGACGTCAGTTGCTGCTCATGCTCCGAAACCTGGACCTCGAGCTGCTGCAGCTGATGTCACCTCCTGCACATGTAGTTGTCCAGGACACGAGGAGTGTCCTGGAGTTCCCACATGGAGCTGAATATGCACTCCACTGGTCTAAGCTGCCCTGCCATGCCTCTATTTATTAGACTATTAAACTTACAACTTAAAAAAAAAAGACTCATCAGCTACTCTCTAATCACCTTCTCCCAGCCTGTGTCACTCTGCTCCGATCCCTGGCCTGCTTCACGCTGCTCCCAGTCTGCTTCACACTGCTCCGATCCCAGTCATTTTTGGAGCATTTATTCTTCAACAATGTTCGACACATGAAAAAGACTGGAAATAAGTTCTGAAAGGATAAAGTTTTAAATGAAAATTTTAGGGCCCAAGGTAAGCCCGCGTTATACCAAGTCTCATGCTACTGTGGACTGCGTTATAGTGGAGTCTCAGTGTATATCACCGTTCCTTCACTGTTGCTGGGTCAAAATCCTGGAAACCCTTCCTAACACACTGTGGGTGTGCCTACACTGCATGGACTGCAATGGTTAATGAAGACGGCTCACCACAACCTTCTGAAGGGTAACTAAGGATGGGCAGTAAATACTGCCTTTGGCAGCGACGCTCACGTCCGGTGAACGAGTAAAAAAAGAATTGAACTTGTAAAATGTAAATTTTATGCTTAAAAGTTTATCATTTAACTATGCGATGTCACCAAGAATTTTATATCAGTTTTAAGGCCAAATCTTTAGGATATGAATAGAGCCAAAATATTGGGCTGAATATTTTGTTTTGAAGGAGTTAAAACTTGGCCAGATTCTTATGACAAGAATGACTTCACATAAGAGACTTTGGACTGCAGTGACACTCAAAAGAAAAATTTGATTAAGGACATAAGAATGTAGGAATGAGGACCAGTCAACATTTGAATTCCATAATGACGAGTGCCTTAACAAGTCTGGGTGGTACATCATACTATCGCACAAAAAGATTCACCGTGGTAAACAGAAACAATGCTTGTACTGTGAAATGTTATTTTTTAGTTTCATCTAAACAGAAAAAAGTTTTGCACATGCATTATATAAATTAGAATGCTACAGATGAAATTGACTCTTCGAATGTTATATTCTGCTTGTGTTATGATCCCGTTAGGAACTGTTAACTTTTAAAAAGAGAGCGTCAAATTCCTAGTTATTACTGAAAGGATTACACCACAAGATTTCAAATTTTACACAAAACCTTTACTGTATAAGAGTTAAACAAAGCAAAACACTACTAACTTAACACTATAATTTGGAAACACATTTTAAATTACGAGCAAGGTGGACAATGGGGACCCAGTGGATGTGGTGTACCTAGATTTCCAAAAGGCCTTCGACAAGGTGCCGCACAAGAGGCTGCTGCCTAAGATAAGGATGCATGGCGTCAGGGGTAAAGTATTAGCATGGATAGAGGATTGGTTGACTAACAGGAGGCAGAGAGTGGGGATAAATGAGTGCTATTCTGGTTGGCAATCAGTCACTAGTGGTGTGCCTCAGGGATCGGTGTTGGGACCGCAATTATTTACAATTTATATAGATGATTTGGAGTTGGGGGCCACGTGTAGGGTGTCAAAGTTTGCAGATGACACTAAGATGAGTGGCAGAGCAAAGTGTGCAGATGACTGTGAAACTTTGCAGAGGAACATAGATACATTGAGTGAGTGGGCAAAGGTCTGGCAGATGGAATACAATGTTAATAAATGTGAAGTCATTCATTTCGGTAGGAGTAACAGTAAAAAGGATTATTACTTGAATGGTAAAAAGTTGCAGCATGCTGCTATGCAGAGGGACCTAGGTGTCCTTGTGCATGAATCGCAGAAGGTTGGTCTGCAGGTACAGCAAGTAATTAGGAAGGCAAATGGAATTTTGTCCTTCATTGCTAAAGGGATTGAGTTTAAAAGCAGAGAGGTTATGTTGCAGCTGTATAAGTTTAGAGTT
This sequence comes from Heterodontus francisci, assembly GCF_036365525.1. Lineage (NCBI taxonomy): Eukaryota > Metazoa > Chordata > Chondrichthyes > Heterodontiformes > Heterodontidae > Heterodontus > Heterodontus francisci. Next base: position 10,332,575 of record NC_090397.1, on the reverse strand, counting down.
TAGTTTAGAGATACAGCACTGAAACAGGCCCTTCGGCCCACCGAGTCTGTGCCAACCATCAACCACCCATTTACACTAATCCTACACTAATTCCATATTCCTACCACATCCCCACCTGTCCCTATATTTCCCTACCACCTACCTATACTAGGGGCAATTTATAAAGACCAATTTACCTATCAACCAGCAAGTCTTTGGCGGTGGGAGGAAACCGGAGCACCCGGAGGAAACCCACGCAGACACAGGGAGAACTTGCAAACTCCACACAGGCAGTACCCGGAATTGAACCCGGGTCGCTGGAGCTGTGAGGCTGCGGTGCTAACCACTGCGCCACTGTGCCACCCCTATAAGGTACTGGTGAGGCCGCACCTGTAGTACTGTGTGCAGTTTTGGTCTCCTTACTTGAGAAAGGATATACTGGCACTGGAGAGGGTGCAGAGGCGGTTCACTAGGTTGAGGGGGTTGGCTTATGAGGAGAGACTGAGTAGATTGGGATTATATTCATTGGAATTCAGAAGAATGAGGGGGGATCTTATAGAAACATATAAAATTATGAAGGGAATAGATAAGAGACAAGTAGAGAGGATGTTTCCACTGGCAGGTGAAGCTAGGACAAGAGGGCATAGCCTCAAGATTAGAGGGAGCAGATTTAGGACTGAATTAAGAAGGAACTTCTTCACCCAGAGGGTTGTTAATCTATGGAATTCCTTGCCCAGTGAAGTAGTTGACGCTTCTTCAGTAAACGCTTTTAAAGCTAAGGTAGATATCTTTTTGAACAATAAAGGAATTAAGGGATACGGTGAGAGCGCGGGTAAGTGGATCTGAGTCCACGAAAAGATCAGCCATGATCTTAAATCTTGGGTGGTCTGCAACATTTTTACATTCCTACAACTGCGCATTTAATTTCCCAAAACTAAAAGTGACCTCAAAAATACTAGTACAAACCATGATGGTAACACTTGGACGAAGAAGTCCATAGGATGGGTTGTGCGGTCTCCTCTGTTTGTGAACTATATATAGGACAGTATTTTCATGATAGACAATATGATATGAATGATTAGAATATTACAACAGAAATATTTTGGACTCTGTTAATCCAGAATAATTATTTGCCAAACTTGATAGTCAATTTAGAAAATTAAAATTATTTATTAAAATAGGCCCAGTGACAAGGCAGTCAACTATACATCTATTCTAATCACACGAACACTGAGGAATAGTGACATTCCAGTGATAATGAATAACTGAAAAGTCACTTTACTAATTAACATAAGAATTGACTGAAAAATGTAATCAAACAGGCTAGGGCTCAGTCATCATGATTGGTATCTCTTCCTGTATAAGACACAAAGCATACGTTTCACCTAGAAATTACAACAGCAATAATAGTTTAGTGTTTTGGTTAGTTGCAATACTTCTTCCCCCACAACTATCAACAGAATGAATTAGGACATAATAAACAGCTTCTGTGCTTTTTGATAGGTTCTAGGTTGAGCTTTTTCGTTTAAGAGTTGTTTATTGCCAGAGACAGCCCTGGCGTGGTGGGTTTGGAGGTAAATAGATGTTTGTCTATTGAAACTAGGAAGCTTTATGCCTGTTGCTTACTGGAATCCTATGATTGTTTTATAAACTTCAGGGCACATGCAGTCATGTTTAATTGTTATTATCAGGGCCACTGGGTCTGACATTGGAAGGGGGCCAGGTTCTGACAGCACTGGGGTGTGGTCTCAGGTTTTAACAATATTTTGAGGAGGCTCCCTACGTCCAGAAGGACTTCTTGGGAGTGAGGGTGGGGCGGCGGCAGTTGGTGTCAAGATTCTGTAAACACTAGGACCGATGTTGCGATTAGTGAGGGGTATCCCCAGTTCTGGGGACATTGTGAAGGTAGGTCTTAAGATCTGGGAGCAGTTCCTTGATCAAGGAACACTTGAAATATGTTTTAGAGGCTTCTGAGCAATGTGAGAGTCCCAGGATCTGTAGAGGAGGATGTTTGGGTCCAGCGATACTAAAGAAGAGAGTTAAGAAACATAAGTTGCATGGGCCCCCTTGCAGGCACACAGTCCTCCTCACTAATTTTCTTCTCTTTGCTGCAGCAAACGGAGGGAAATATTCACAGAAGTACTTGGTACAACGCAACCCTCATACATGTCCTTTAAAAGGCAAAAGCTCCACTTGTGTAGTTAAGCAACCATGGCCAACAAATGAATCACAGAATTGTTACAGTGCAGAAGGAGGCCATTCAGCCCATCATGTCCACACTGGCTCTCCAAAAGAGCAGTTCACAGTGCCATTCCCCCAACTTCTCCCTGTAACCCTGCACATTCTTCCTTTTCATATAATAGTCTAATTCCCTTTTGCATGCTTTAATTGAACCTGCCAGGGAAGGAAATCTGACATCCTTACCCGGTCTGCTTTTAGAAATGGCCTAGGAAGCCACTCAGTTGTATCACACTGCTACAGGAAAGTCAAATAGAAATAAAACTGGACGAACCACCCAGCATCAGCCTAGGCACTGGAAACAACAGGCACACCCTGCCCTGTCAATCCTGCAAAGTCCTCCTCATCAACATCTGAGGACTTGTGCCGACACTGGGAGAGCTATCCCACAGACTAGTCAAGCAACAGCCTGACGTAGTCATACTCACCATATCATACCTTACAGATGATGTCCCTGACTCCTCCATCATCATTCCTGGGTATGTTCTGTCCCACCGGCAGGACAGACTCACCAGGGGTGGCGACACAGTGGTATACAGTCGGGAGGGAGTGGAGCTGGGAGTCCTCAGCATTGACTCCAGACCCCATGAAGTTTCATGGCATCAGGTCAAACATGGACAAGGAAACCTCCTGCTGATTACCACCTACTGCACTTCCTCAACTGATGAATCAGTGCTCCCCTATGTTGAACGCCATTTGGAAGAAGCAGTGAGGGTTACAATGGCACAGAATGTACTCTGGGTGGGGGCGATCAATGCCCATCACTAAGAGTGGCTCAGAGCACCACTACTGACTGAGTTGGCTGAGTCCTGAAGGACTTGTCTGCCAGACTGGGCTGGCAGCAGGTGGTGAAAGAACCAACAAGAGGGAAAACCTTCGTGACCTCGTTCTTGTCAATCTATCTGGCGCAGAGGCATCTGTCCATGACAGTATTGGTAGGAGTGACCACCACAAAGTCTCGACTTCACACTGAGGGCACCCTCCATCGTGTTGTGTTGCACTACCACTATGCTAAAAGGGATAGACACAGAACATATCTAACAGCTCAAAACAGGGCATCCATGAGGTGCTGTGGGCCATCAGCAGCAGCAGCAGAATTGTATTCAACCACAATCTGTAACCTCATGGCCCAGCATATTCCCCGCTCTACCATTACCATCAAGCCGGGGACCAACCCTGGTTCAATGAGAAGTGCATGCCAGGAGCAGCACCAGACATATCTAAAAGTGAGGTGCCATCCTGATGAAGGTGCAAAACAGGATTATATGCATGTTGAACAGCGGAAGGCGCAGGCTATAGACAGAGCTTAATGATCCCACAACCAATTGATCAGATCAAAGCTCTGCAGTCCTGCCACATCCAATCGTGAATAATGGTGGACATTTGAACAACTAACCATCCCCAAACTCAATGATGGGGGAGCCCAGCACTTAAGTGCAAAAGCCAAGGCTGAAGCATTTGCAACCGTTTTCAGCCAGAAGTGCCGAGTGGATGATCCTTCTTGGCCTCCTCCTGAGGTCCCCAGCATCATAGATGCTAGTATTCAGACAATTCAATTTGCTCCACGTGATATCAAGAAATGGCTGAAGGCACTGGATACTGCAAAGGCTATTGGCCCTGACAACATCCCAGCTGTAGTACTGAAGACTTGTGCTCTAGAACTTGCCACGTCCTTAGCTAAGCTGTTCCACAGCTACAACACAGGCATCTATGTGACAATGTGAAAAATTGCCCACAACTGTCCTGTCCACAAAAAGCAGGACAAATCCAATATGGCCAAATGCACCCCATTAGTAGTCTACTGTCTATCATCAGCAAAGTGATGGGAGGTGTCATCGATCATGCTATCAAGTGGCACTTAGTCAGCAATAAACTACTCACCGATGCTCAGTTTGGGTTCTGCCAGGGCCGCTCAGCTCCAGACCTCATTTCAGCCTTGGTCCAAGCATTGACAAAAGAGCTGAATTCCAGAGGTGAGGTGAGAGTGATTGCCCTTGACATCAAGGTAGCATTTGACTGAGCATGGCATCAAGGAGACTTAGTAAAATTGAAGTCAATGAGAATCAGAGGGAAAACTCTCCGCTGGTTGGAGTAATACCTAGCACAAAGGAAGATAGTTGTGGTTGTTGGAGGTCATTCATCTCAGTCCCAGGATATTACTGTAGGAGTTCCTGAAGGTAGCATCCTAGGCCCAACCATCTTCAGCTACTTCATCAATGACCTTTTCTCCATCATAAGGTCAGAAGTGGGGCTGTTCTCTGATGATTGTACAGTGAAGGTGGGGTGAGGGAAGGCCAAAAAATCGCATGAGATGACATTGGTATGGATGTTTGACATCATCATGCTGCGCCAGATTTTACCAGCAACAGATGGCAAGTCAAGTGTGAATGGCACGTGGCTTTGGAAAAGCGACAGTTAAGAGGTAGGTAAAGTAATTGAACGATATTTTATAGGCCTGTTGAAGTTTTCCGGCATGTGCACGGGCCACAGGGCATCAGAGTCCTGGCAGGTATATCAGGGCGGCAACAGGGCAGCAATTGAGATCATTGTTGTATTTGGCAGCCGTGCAGTGAGGCAGTGTGCTTTCACAGGAAGGCTGGGACAGCACCGGCAGAGCAACTTGCATCAAGGAAGGGGAGTTCAGGCTTTGGGGTCAAGCCTCCATCGTGTCGTCTGGCTGCTGGCACATGGGTGCATTGAGAGAGGGCTGCGAAGGGGTGGTGTGGGGTGGGGTGTTTGAAGAAGTATCTGGCAGGGTGGCCCTTCAGACTGGCAGTGCTCACCTATCATGGGCATCATCCAATCAGGAGGTGGGTCCTCCAAGAGGAAGCGAACCTAACAGGAAGAGCGGTGCAGCCACAGGGATCCGGACAGCAACAACTTCATGGTCACCTGCAGGAGCAATACCAGGTTAGGGAAGTGGCAGAAGGCCGCAGAGGGGACCTCGAGCAGGCACCAGAGCGAGGAAGAAGGTACCCTGTGGCAAAGGCGTACAGACAGAGAATGAGCTACTTCCAGCTATTGGAGTGCAATGTCGCCAAAGTCTGTGCCTCTCCCAAGGCTGTCAGAGATGGTTGTGCCATGATGACGGATGAGCTGAGCCCCATTGGGATTAGTGGTCACCTGATGCCATTGCTGTTGAAGGTCACTGTGGCCCTTAATTTCTGTGCCTCCAGTTCATTTCAGGGGCCCACTGGAAATGTGTGTCATCTCCCAATCAGTGATGCATCATTGCATCAAGGTGGTGACTGATACCCTCTTCAGGAGGGCCAGTAAAAACATCCATTATTGCACTGATCTAAACAGTCAGCCTGAGAGAGCCAAAGGATTCGGCGCCATTGCTGATTACCACAAGGTGTGATAGACTGCACGCACGTGGTCATCAAGGCTCCCACAGGCCAGCCAACGGCCTTTTTTAACAGGAAGGAATTCTACTCCATCAATGTGCAGTTGGTCTGCGACCACTACCAACGGATCCTGCAGGTGTGTGCACAGTATCCTGGAAGCAGCCACAACACCTATGTACTCAGGCACTCGCAGGTGCCCAACTTTTCACTCCCACCGCATGCCTTCAAGGTTGGATTCTTTGTGACAAGGGATACTCGCTAAAGAGATGGCTACTAACTCCAGAGAGGGACCCTAGCAAAGAAACAAAGGAGAAATACAACACCAGCCACACTGTGACCCAAGACGCCATCATGCAGACCATAGTTCTCCTGAAGGTGAGATTCAGGTGCCTGGATTGTTCAGGTGGGACACTTTAATACACCCCAGTGAGGGTCTCCTGAATTGTGGTGGTCTGCTGCACTGTGCACAACTTGGTGCTGCAGAGGGGGCAGGCTCTGGCCAATGAGGATATAGTAGAGCTCAAGGCATCCTCAGATGAGGAGGATGATGTGGAAGCTGATGACCAGCCACAGCATCCCGAAAGACATGAAGGGCTACATGGAGGGCACAATGATATAGGTGCAAGGGCAGCTTGGGAGGTGCTCATACAGATGATTCAGATAATCCATTCCCACATCATCCTTCCAGCCAAATAAAGGTCCACCTTCAGTTTCCACTGTTGCCATTTACCTCAGTTGCAAGCCTAGCCTCCCTCATTCGGTGCCACCCGGTGCTTCTGTGTAGTCAAAACGATGACCACAAACGCCATGGTCTCTTCCAGACAGCCCCTGGGGCGAGCCATGGTAATCCTACCCTTCCAAAGGGCCTTCAACAATAGATGGAAATGTCAAGAAAACAAATAACACCTTTATTCCAAACAGGAGCACATACAAGTAGTAACACCTTAACTATCTATTCACCCATGAAACTCAAGTGCATCTAGTGTGTTTTCTGAATTCTTTTATGGGTGCTCCTATGTGGTGCTCCCCCTTTGCTACCAGTTGCAGTGGAGGCAGGTTGCTGACCTTGCAGCCCTGTGGCTTAGGATGACGTTGGTGGCCGTCCTCTGGCTGCCTGAGGTCTGGCAGACCCAGGCATGTTGAGGGGCTCCTGCATGGGTACAGAAGCCTCCTCTGCAATCACGGCAACTTGAGGGGCTGAGCAGCCACTGAGAAGGGCCCCCAGATGTGGAAGGCAGCCGTTTCTCCTCCCTCACAATGCACATTTGTACCTCTCTGCTAACCTGAGATGGACGAGGAGCTGGGGAAGTGTCTAGTCGACTCGTTTTCCCCTGTTGCCTTGCTACAGCTGCCATGAGATCATGGACAAGGCGATAGCATGCAGGTCTGCATGCATCTCCAGCATCCACTGCCTGGTTTACTGGATGTGACTCTCCAGGAGAGTCTCCAATCTCTCAATAGAGGATGCCACGTGTGCAGAGTAAAGATAAATGCCAGCACTCATGTCCTAGATGGACTCCACTGTCCACGTCCGGGTGCGCATACCCTCTGGAATCCCTGCCAGATGTTCAAGCACCTCACGCTAAACTTGCAGCATCTGCTGCCCTGCTGATGACACCAAAGACATGTGATCACCCTGGGACTCCACATTGGCCTGTCCTCCCACGCCCCTCCGAGTGTCAGTGGTCTTGGCTGTCACAGCTGCTCAGGCGCGTGTGTGATCTCACCAGGTTGTGACCCCGAAAGCATTTGTGAATGCATACCCATTGACGTGAATGTATCTGCTCTGGTGGAAGGTGCGGGAGAATGACGTGACGCTGCACCCTCTGAGGTCCCCTTCTCCTCCTCAGGTGGATGACTGTTCCCTGGATGAGAGAGCAGAAAGATCAAAGGGTTTTGCCCTTCCAAACACAAGCCTTCAGAATCAGCTGCTGTTCAAATCAATCTATGTACAGTGAAGCACACGGAACACCATCCTTCGTGTTCACCTAAGCCTTCCTCATGCCTGGTCATGAGCCTACTCACCCTCTTGCTCCTACACTCCTGCCTCACCATCTGCAATGGAGTGGCCACCACGCTGCCTCGACAGTTCAACAGCCTCCTCTTCCATTGGCATTAGGAAGGGTAGAAATGGGACCCGCTGCCTGTCTGGACCCTTTCTTTGTCTTTGTGGGCCCTCCTGCTGCAGGAACAAGGAAAAGAAATGTTTCTGCCCCACAAGAACAGGTACAATATCTAAGCGGCTGGCACCACAGCTGCTGACTTGGGGCCGCTGGCATGCGTGTGGCATTGGGCCACTCTGGAGTGAGCTTGCAAGGGTTGCCATTGCCAGACCCGCACCCCTTGACCGAGTTGGCCTCACCCCTCCCTATTTCTATAATCTCCGTCAGCCCCATAACCCTCCCAAAAAATTTGCATTATCTAATTCTGGCTGCTTGGGCCCTAAACTCTCTCCTCTCTAGCTCTATTTTCTCCTTTAAGACACTTCTTATAACCTACTTCTTTGACCAAGCTTTTGGCCACTGCCCTAATAATGCGTTATATAGCTTGGTGTTAAATTTTGCATTATAACACTCCTTTGAAGCACCTTGGGATGTTTTATTACATCAAAGGCTGCTATATAAATACAAGTTATTGTTAAAAGATAAACAGGTAAAATAGATTTTTAAAAAACATGAATTATGCACTTAAGAGTTGAAAACTGTACTTACCTCTCCTAAAACTTAAATGTATCTGCAGGATGTGACTCTGGAAATCAAGTAAGGGGGTTAGAGAATGCTTGAGGAGGTGGTGGTGAGGGGTTGAGGAAGACCTGTGCAATTTAGCAAGTCCTTGGCACAGGGTAGAAGTTGACATAATGATGAGGAAAGAGCTATTCCCCCGGGTCAATCAAGATAGTTCATCTTCCTAGTGTGTGAGATGTTGGAATGACAAAAAAAATGACAGGTTTCATTTAAAAATCTACTTTGTGAGACACACACATTGGCGCCTAATGAGCAGAGATTATTTAACTGCATTCATGCATTTAATGTAAGCATTTTGATAGACATTTCTTGCCTGATTTTATAGGTTATCTGGCTGGAATTGTGACCAACAGCCAAATAGCTGTTTATTTTGTCTTGTTTTTTTCATAATGCAGAGAAACTTTTTAATGAAGAGCATTCATGTTCTTCGAAAATGGAATCCATTCACTGGAACCAAAAGAAAAGAAGATTTGGAATCAATGGTAAGTTTTTGCATAACTATCTTGCAACTTCATTAGAGAGCTTTTCTACCCTGCAGTTTATAATTGTCTTTTTTTTGTCAGGAAATGGTCTTTGCATTAAATGGCTTTTTAAATTTAAAACTGCAGAATTTCCTTCTAATGCATTTCCAAGACCATGTTTGATATAATGAAAATCTATGTTTTGTGAATTTTGTATGCCTGGAACTGAGAGGCTTGATAAAATTGATTTCATTGTTTACAGTGGTAATAGCTGTACAGAATGTACGGAATCTTGCATCTTCCTTCACTGCAAACTGCTAATGTAAGAAATCTTGTACAGGACTTGTTGTCTTCAGAATGTGAATTACAATCTGAATTAATATTTCTGCTTTTCTCAAACTAATCTCTCAGCACACCTGCTACATATTGGCAAGCAAAGAAATATTTTATGTTGCTCTCTTGGTTCCTCCTCACCCTACCACATATGCTTGATCTGTCTGCTCTCTGAAGGTCCGTTCTTATTGCTTCACTTCAAAGCACTAATTAAAAATTCATCCTTTCGCAGATAAAGGCAGCTGGAGCTCAGCTGACTCCACAGTAAAATACAGTGCTGCATTCAGAAGCCATCCTAGAACAATAGAATTTACTTAAGTGTGACATGGATAAGCAAGACATCTGTTTTATGGGGATAGGCAGCTGGGAACAGATTTTGCTTAACAATTTCCAAATGTATGGGGCCATTGGTTTATCAGGAAGACTAAATCCTATCCATATGCTTAGGGCTGCTGTTCCATCAGCTGGCATTTCAGTCAGCTGCGAAATTCAACTTTCTTTGTGCTTCACCAGAGTAATGGAGTCTCACAGCTGTCTGCAATGCTGATGTCACAGTTCAGAATTTCTGTTATCACTGAGAGGATTTGAGAATGAGTTATATTTAAGGATTATGTTTGAAAACAAAGTGAATTTGCACAAGTTTTTTTAAAAATAAAAGACTGTAGCACTGAGTCAGAAGTTGGGGCTGTGTTCATGTGCCTACTATCCCTTATTGTTGTCTACAATGACCAGAAGCATTAAGTTATCATAGGGGCAATTTTAACCTAACCTGCTCAGTGTGAAGCAGATATGATCAGATTGACCACCTGTTTTACACACTGCTTCATTTTACTTTACATTGAATTCGATGGAAAGTAAAATGGAGTCGTGTATAAAATAGGCAGCCAATCTGATCCCATCCGTTTCCCACCGAGAGTGGTAGGTCATTGGAAACCAGAGGGGTGATAGACCTATCAAAACAGCCACACAATAATTCTATTCATTTCAGACCTACATGAGGTGTCCACTGAGAATATACTCTTGGAATGGAAGAGGGGCAGCAATTTGTTTAGTTAACAGACCCACTGTTGAATCCCTGAACAGGGAAGGAGTCAGAGCCCTGCCCTTCCACTTCCTGTGAACACTCAGAATATAGGAGAAAAGAGACATGTGGGCAGTCAACCAACCAACTATGGGAAGGAAGCCGGGCTTGTGAAGGGAAAGTCGCTTATCGTAAGCCCAGAGCTGATCACAATTGGAAGTGTGAGCCAGCTTGCTGGCCATAAAACAAAGTAGTTTCATGAATAGTACCTGGCCTTAATCTCACAAAAGCACTTCAGAGACGGTATCTAGTTCGTATCTCAGGGGGCATCTTTTGGTATTTCCCTGAGTTACGCAATTCTGTCATTGAACACTGAGCAGTACAGACATTCCTGAGCATAAGATGCTTCCGAAAATGAGCAGCATCACCGCACCCAAGAGAATTTCCAAACATAAACGTGAAATTTGTAATAACTGTTAACTCAAATACTGATAAATTTGGAAGCCCCAAGCAGAATAATTAGCAGAGACTTTTGTAAGATGTTTTTATTGGGTCAATCAGTTTCTACTCTGGTGTCCTGATTTAACTGCCTCTACTGTATCACGTTATAGGATATTATTCATGGGCACTGGGTCAGCTTTCTTATGTATGCTGACAACTCTCTGCTCCACATCTCTCCAGTACACTCAACTCAATAATTGCCAATGTGCTGTCAAATTCCGTGCCTAACATCGAGTCATGGATGACACAGAGCTTTCTCCAACTTAACATTGGCAGGTCCAAACCTATTGTGTTTAGTTCTTTCCAAAAACTCTGCAGCCTAGCTGCTGATTCTGTCCTCCAACGCAGACACTCACTCTCATTGAACCTGACAGTGCACAACATCAGTGTTCTATTTGATTCTGAGCTGAACTTCAAAAGCCGCATCTTGTTCAGCACTAGACCATCTCTACCTTCATAATGTTGCTTGCCTGTGCTGTTACCTGGCCACCACTGCTGAAACACTCGCACGTGCCTTTTATCATCTCTGGGCTGAACTTCTCCAGTATTTGTTTCGAACTCCTAAGCTCCACCTTACACAAACTACAATTGATCCAAAACAACTTGAATTCTGTCACATTATCTTCCCTATTCATTGATCTCCACTCATTCCCTGTCCCCATCCTCGGGATGTCCTTGGGACGGAGCTAATGCTGGCAAGTTGACAATTAATTGCACTCCACCCCCAATTGCCCTGAGAAAGTGGTGGTGGACCTTCTTGAATCATTGCAGTCCTTGTGGTGGTGATGCTCTCACAATGGTGTTAAGTGGGGAATTCCAGAATATTGATCTATGATGATGAAGGAATGCATTCTTTGACCAAATCAGGATGGTATGTGACTTGGATGTGATGGTTTTCCCACAACTTTACTTGTTGCTAGAGGTTGCAAGACTGGAAGTTGAAATAAACTTGGTGAGTTGCTGCAGTGCATCCTATAGATAGTATGTACTGCAGCCAGTATGTTGCTGCTGAAGAAGGTAGATATTGAGTCCAGTAATGAGGGTGTCAGTCAAGCTGACTGCTATGTTCTGAATGGTGCCAAGCTTCTTCAGTGTTACAGCTGTATCCATACAAGACAGTGTTGGGTAATCCATAACACTACGGTTTGTCATTTTTATAAATGACCTGGAAGAGGGTGTAGAAGGGTGGGTTAGTAAATTTGCGGATGACACTAAGGTCGGTGGAGTTGTGGATAGTGCCGAGGGATGTTGTAGGGTACAGAGGGACATAGATAGGCTGCAGAGCTGGGCTGAGAGATGGCAAATGGAGTTTAATGCGGAAAAGTGCGAGGTGATTCACTTTGGAAGGAGTAACAGGAATGCAGAGTACTGGGCTAATGGGAAGATTCTTGGTAGTGCAGATGAACAGAGAGATCTTGGTGTCCAGGTGCATAAATCCCTGAAGGTTGCTAACCAGGTTAATAGGGCTGTTAAGAAGGCATATGGTGTGTTAGCTTTTATTAGTAGGGGGATCGAGTTTCGGAGCCACGATGTCTTGCTGCAGCTGTACAAAACTCTGGTGAGACCGCACCTGGAGTATTGCGTGCAGTTCTGGTCACCGCATTATAGGAAGGATGTGGAAGCTATGGAAAGGGTGCAGAGGAGATTTACTAGGATGTTGCCTGGTATGGAGGGAAGGTCTTACGAGGAAAGGCTGAGGGACTTGAGGTTGTTTTCGTTGGAGAGAAGGAGGAGGAGAGGTGACTTAATAGAGACATATAAGATAATCAGAGGGTTAGATAGGGTGGATAGTGAGAGTCTTTTTCCTCGGATGGTGATGGCAAACACGAGGGGACATAGCTTTAAGTTGAGGGGTGATAGATATAGGACAGATGGGAGAGGTAGTTTCTTTACTCAGAGTAGTAGGGGCGTGGAACGCCCTGCCTGCAACAGTAGTAGACTCGCCAACTTTAAGGGCATTTAAGTGGTCATTGGATAGACATATGGATGAAAATGGAATAGTGTAGGTCAGATGGTTTCACAGGTCGGCGCAACATCGAGGGCCGAAGGGCCTGTACTGCGCTGTAATGTTCTAATTCTAATTCTACGGATTTGAACTTTCCATATAGTGGAGAATTTTTGAGGTGTCTGGAGATGACCCTCTTGTTGCAGAATATCTAGTCTCTGTCCTGCTTTTGTAGCCATGCTGTTGATACAGCTGGTCGAGTTAAGCTTCTGGTCAGTGGTGACTTCCTCCACGATTCTGATGGTGGGGTCTTGGTGATGACAGTGCTGTTGAAAGTCTGGGGGTTGATGGTTAGGCCTCTTCTGGTGAGAGATAGTCATTGCCTGACATTTAAGTCGTATAAATTGTAACTGGGGCTTGTGAACCCAAGCTTAGATATTGTCCAGAACCTGCTGTAGCCAGGCACATTGACAAATGAGGGGGAATCATTAGTGAAAAGCCCCAGTCCTGACTTTATAACGGAGGGAAGATCATTGACAAAGCAGCCGACAGTGCTTGAGCTGAGGACTCCTGTAATGATGTCCTGGGACTGCAATGATTGACATCAAACAAACATGGCTATCTGTGTTTGTGTCTGGTGTGACTGCAGCCACTGGATTGTTTATCCCTTGACTCCCGTCATCCTCA